>NW_005357764.1:6151997-6166752 GCF_000412655.1 Myotis brandtii | reverse complement strand
CCGCCCCTCCTCTCCCGGGAGAGGCCGGGACACGCCCAGGGGTATATTCTTAAAGGGCTCGCTCTCCCGGCGGAACCCGAGCGAGGCGTCGGATACCCAGAAAAACGGCGGGGATTTTAAAGCAGGAGCCAAAGTGTGAACTGCGTCTGTGCCCTGAGCCTAGTACGTCCTGGGCTTGGATTTGGGCCCTTCCTAGAGCTTGGGGCTGCTCGGAGGCTGTGCTCCAACCCCGCACCGACAGGATTGGCCTCCTCCAAGCCCATTTTCCAAACCTAAGCCAATGAGGTCGTCCCCTCACAGCGCGAACACCAGCATGTGCCCTTCACACATTTATTGAGTGCCTGTTACATGTGGGGCCATACATCACATTTGTGAGGGCCTCTCAGCCATGTGGCGGCTCCAAGGCGCGAATACAGCAGCAGGACAAGGAGGAAGGACCCCGCTCCCCGCGCCCCCCCAATGGGGATCCTCCAGCCACACCCTCTCCCTCCCATGGCTGTCCCAACTCAGTTCCAGGCCTAGAACCTGCGGCCCGGGGTGCCAGGCAACTTAACACGGGAAGAAGTCGCATTCCCGCGGAGCCTATTGACTCCGAGCCCGGCGCAAACGGGACCTCGCAAGATCCAGGCTGCAGGGTCTATAAGCCAGGAGGAGCGCGGGCAGCGCGTCCGCTTACATCGCATCTACCAGGCACCAGGGGGCAAGTCCACTCGGGCCTCTGCAGCACGCTTGGCCTCCGCTCAGCCCCTGGATCTGGGCCCCTTTGAGTCGCGGTGCAGTGAACCGCAGCCTCCAGCAGGTTTCTGTGCTGGACTCAGTGTAGAGTCGACGTTCCCATCTCTCCCAAGAACAACTGGGCCAGAGGGTATTTGGAAAGGGAGGGTGCCTTGGACGCTTCTCCGGCTCAGAGCCTCGTAGGACCCCTGGCTGCGGTGCAAAGTCGGGCCGGAAGAGAGCCGCGCCGCCCCTCGGGGTCCAGGCCCAGCCTGGCTGGCTGCGGATCAAAGAGCCTGGCTGTCCTTCTCCGCTTAGATCCTATCTGCGCCCGCCCAGCGGGGCGCCTCGGCCCCTCCACCTCTGGGCTGGAGTGCCCTCTTTTCCTCCCTTCCCGGGCCGGAGGAGGCATGGGGCTGGCGGGTGGGCACGAGTGCTCAGTAAGGCCATGGGAGGGTGTGGAAGACCCTGCCCATTAGGTCCCCCCAGTCAGCTTTTCTGGGGTGACCTTGCTGCTCAGTCTCACCTCATCCCCTCTAGAGTATGGGGAGGGGCTCCAGCCAGACGGGGCCCAGTCTCAGGGGAGAGCCCAGGAGGAGGGGCCCATGGCCTCCCCCACCTCAACCCCTGAAGATGTCCGGTCTGGCTTTGGGATGAGCTTTCCCTGTTCCAGCTGAGTGGGAATACGGATCTGCCTAACCCAAAGGCTCCGAGGGTCTTCCTGCCTTTTCAGGTGACCCCAACTTAGCAGGAGCCTCTTCCAGGACAAACTTCCCCAGAGCCATGAAGACACAGGCTGAAGTTTTCTCCAGTCCATAGAGAAAGGAGAGAAGTCAGGGCAACAGTGAGTGAGTTTGTTTTTTTTTCAAGGGGGCTACATTTTTTTCAGCTTAAAGTATTAGCCTTTAATCAGAGATTATGAACTTTGTTTTATTGGTGTGAAAACAGCCTTTCTTTACTGAAATGATGGTGAGAATTGATTTTTTTTTTTTAATGTTCTTATTTGGCAAAAGAAAAGCTTGGCAACTCTGTTCACTCTCCCACCCCCAAATTTCTCTGGGCATTTTATAGGGCTCTGAAATCCTGAAGTCCGGGAACCATCGCCCTGTGGAGTCATGGCTCCAACCTCTTGCCCTGCTGGGTGGAACAGGGAGCAGGCAGATGAGTAGGGAAATAGGTGTGTGAGGAGGGGTAAGGGAGGGAGAGACAGGCTGAGTTTCAGATATCCACAGCCACACTGAAATCAGCCTGAAGACCTGAGTACCTAGCCCTAAGCTCAGGCTGTGGAGAGGGGAGGGGCTCAGGAGACCATTTTAGCAGCTTAAGAAGCTGAGAAATGATTAGAGCCAAGTTCGTTGCGGGATTAGTCTATATGAACCATGAGTAGAAGGAGCTCAGATGTGGTGAGATCAATGGGGCTAGAGTGGTCAGGTTGGCTTACAGGAGTAGGAAGATTTCATCTGGGCCTGGAGAGACAGCGAGGAAAAGGAGCTCAGGCTTGTCCCTAAAAGGCAAGTGCAGGCCCTGTAGCAGCCCCTTCCTTGTCTGGTTAGCACTGATTCTGTCATCATCCACACAGTGACTTCATTTTACTGAGCGATTGCTATGTACCAGGCATCCTGTCAAGAGCTTCACACACATTATCACACTTAAACATCATACCAATCCTATGATACAGGGACGATTGTACTCATTTACCAGTATGAATGAGGAAACTAAAGCCCAGAGAGGTTGAATAAGTCACCCAAGGTCTCACAGCTTGGAAGGGAGGTTATCAGCATTCCAAACCCAGGCAATCTAACTCCTGAGCCCACACCCTTTTATACCCTCACTAGTGTTCCATTATGACCTTTACAATTCAGCGGGGTCCTTTTCTGCTTTGTGGTCTTTGCAGACAAATGTCAGTGAGCTGCCCAATAATTGAGTTCCTACTTTCTGGCTGACTCATGCTGCCTGGAGGGGCTGCCAGGAGGACGGGGGAATCCTGTGGCTGGTCTGTGTAGGGTGGTTCAACTGTTTGCTAGGTAAGACGGTTTAGAGCGTCTCCCGGAGTCTGAGCAACCTCAGTCAGTACCATCTCACCCCTGGGCCCGCTCTAGACTACCTGCTTGGACACGGACTCAGATGCCATAGCGATAGGCCCTGGTGTTCGTCCATGGGGAGGTAAGATCTGCTGTGGCTGCCCCTGGATGTGACCAGGGGAGTTTTGGGACCAGGCAATCTGCAGAGGCGGGGGGGGGGGGGGGCAGAGTCTTCTGGGCTTATGAAGCCCAGGTCAGAGCTGGAGATTTAACAAGGCTTCATCTTCATGCAAATAAACCAGGTGGACCTGTGCTGTCCTCAGATGTTGGATGCAGGACAAAGAGCTCTCAGGGGTTGGGGGTTAGAGCAAGAAGCTCTGGCTTTGGATTTAGGCAGCCCTGAGATTTCACCCCTGCCCTACCATTTACTAGCCGGGGGACCCCAGGCAAACCACTGACCCGCTCTGAGGCTCTGCTTTTTTGTGGGCAAAGTGGGTATCACACCTGAACCTGCCTCGCACTGTGGGAGCGAGGCTGAGATGCATGAATCATATCCTAAGAAAGAACTTAGCACAACGCCTGGCACATTCCAAGTGCTCTAATAAACGGGTGCTCTTGAGCTAGAAATTTTTCGGAAGTTGTTAGGCTAATTGGCTCTTCGTGTAACGTCATGTAAACCATCTAAGTGTTCTCATGGCCTGAGCCCACTTAATCACAGCTAAGGCCGAAAATATACATTTCCTTTCCTTTCTTTCAAGTTGCTTTAACATGAAAGGCCCACATGAACTCTGACCTTTTCTAACAGGGAGACCCTTGAAATGTGGCATTTCCAGAAAACGGCTCAAAGGAGCCCCAGAGAGATTTGGTAAATTACAATGGGGAGAGGTTCAGAGTGGCGTCTTGTCCTGCCCACCAGCCAACCTGGCATCCTGTTGGGGCTTGCCAACCGCTGCCTGGAGGCTGGGCTGCCGCTTGGGCAGGAACACTTCCCCTCCCGTGGAACCTTCTCTCTCAGAGCAAAGCCTGGTCACACGTCCTAGAGGCAGACTGTGGTTTGTTACTAGAAACACAGTTTGCTCCCTGGAGACTCTGTGTAGTTTCACTGCATGTTTGTGCATGTGTGTCCGTGTGTGTGTGCATGTGGGTGGTTTTGGCCTGAGAATGGCAAAGACACACAATTGCTATGATGCCACTGCTCTGGGTCAGGGACCAGGCAGCTGCCTTAGAATGAAGCGAAAACGGTTTGGAGTCATCTTTCTTTGTAATCTTCAGTGGGCTTTCTCCTCTACCAACTCTCCACCCCCAATTGTACAATAGCCAAGAATTGCTCTTAAAATAAACATTTAATAATAAAACTAGATGTTAGCTATTCCTGATGAAACCCCAAGGAAGTTTGGCCAAATTGGTCTGAGGGTGGTGGTAGTAAGAATACAAAGAGAGCTGCCCACAGCTTCAGAAGGCTGGTTATGACAATTTCCCATGGGTTAATTTCCCACTGTGCCAGCCACTCTTCCCAATGAATGGGGCTAGGATTTACTTACCAGGAGAAATAAATAGCCCAGGGTTTCCATAGGACAGGGTCTGGAGTCAAAGGCACCAAGGTACCAGAACAAAGGCAAGCCTGGAATGGCTGGCATATGACAAGCCCTGTGCCACCAGGGCACACTGGTCTCCCCAGAGCTTGGTAGTGGGAGGGCTGTGTTCTGGTTCCCAAGAGAACCTGTGCCAGATACTGTAGTTACTGTCAGTCCCAACATATACAGTCATTAAAGACTCTGGGAAGTCCTACCCCAGAGGAATCCTATCTAGCCTCCTTCAGCCAAGTGTCTCCCAAACTTATTTGACCATAAAACTATTTTCCTATATATGATTTTCCAAAGAATGTGGCTCCTCTGAATGTCTTTGAGGAATGCTAATATCCCTCGTTTCAAGAGGCAAGGAGACACACTCCTTACCCCCAAGCATATTCCAATTTGTGTCCCTGATATGGAGAAAATTAGCAATGGTTGCTTCCCAAACTGGTCATCACAGCTCTAATAAGGCTTCGCTCCTGCCCTGCTGGATTCTCAGCTTCTTGGGATGACGGAAAGCTTATCTGTGCCCTTGCTGAGCGCTAGCATGAACAAGCATACCGTGGTGCTTAATAAATGTCTGCTGGCCTGGCTGGTGTAGCTCGGTTGGTTGAGGGTCCTTCCATGCAGTTCAGTTCCCAGTCAGGGCACATGCCCAGGTTTTGGGCTTGATCCCTGGTAGGGGGCATGCAGGAGGCAGCTAATCAGTGTTTCTCATCGACGTTTTTCTTTCCCTCTCCCTCCTCTCTCTCTCAAATCAATAAAACACATATTAAAAACAACAACAACAAATATAAATAAATGCCTGCTGCCCATGAGATGGAGCTCTTATGTAAGGGCCCAACCCAACTCAGCTCCTTAACGTCCAGGGGGCAGGGCGTTTCCCATTGGTCTGTTGGTTGGGAATTCCGCAGTGTCGGAGATGCCTTGTTTTGTCAAGCTCACCTCTGGTCTCTCCCTCGCCCAGGAAGCCTTTCCACCTGCTCAGGTCCACGGGGTCTCTCTCCCTGCCAGACTCTCATTGCCTTTAGAATTGGAGCCACTCAACTGCATGAGCCCTTTGGTCTCTGTTTGCTGTGCGTAAGTCTCCTGTCTTTCTACTGCTATCGTTGTCAACTGATGGTCAAGAGCTGGGCTTGAAACTCACAGCCAGTATGTGAAGTGGGCCTTCTCCTCGTACTTACTGGGGGTGGGACCTTGGGCGAGTCCCCTCCCTCTTGGGACCTTCGGTTCCTTATCTGCTATGTGAGGGCAAAAATAATATTTGTCTCAAAGAGCTGGGAAGATGGGGTGAGTTCCCGCTGGTAAAGGACTTAGCGTGGTGTCCAGTGCAGAGTAGGTATTTGCTAAGTGGTGACCAGTGTCACTTATTATTGTTCCCAGCCAGCAAGGCTGTGCTTGGGACCAGGCCCTTAGAAATGGTTAGCAGAGGCTGTCCCTACAATCCTGCAGTCCTGCTAGTCTTTTTTTTTTTTTTAAATATATTTTATTGATTTTTACAGAGAGGAAGGGAGAGGGATAGAGAGTTAGAAACATCCATGAGAGAGAAACATCAATCAGCTGCCTCCAGCACACCCCCTACTGGGGATGTGCCCACAACCAAGGTACATGCCCTTGACCGGAATCGAACCTGGGACCCTTCAGTCTGCAGGCCGACGCTCTATCCACTGAGCCAAACCGGCTAGGGCTGTCCTGCTAGTCTTGAGGTGGAGAGTCGGGGTGGAGAAGGCACCAGGAACCCTGCCATCTGAGACCAGGCTGAGGCCACCAAGCGTTCGGCCCAAGTGGAAACTCCTGCCAAGAGATGGCCATCTCCAGATGTCGACAAGCCAGAGGGAGCCGGCTGGCCTGTGGGGCCTGAGGGCAGAGACAGGACTAATAGGAGGAAATTACACGGAGAGATTTCATCTCGGCTTGAGGAAGCACGTCTACCAGTCCAAGCTGGCCAACCGTGGCCTGCCCCGGCCGCCGAGGCAGTGAGGTCTCTGTCACCAGACGTGTGAGAGCAGAGGCTGAGGCTCCCAAGGGAGGGAAGCCACTCAGGGGGTTTCCACCCTCAAGGCTTCTCCAAGGCTGTGGACAGTCCCTTGTACTTCCTGTTTGGCTCTGCCCCTCACTTGAGCCACTTGAGCCGCTGCAGGTATCTGAGCAACGACAGGCTCTGAGGTAAGTGTGAGGGTAAAGGCTTGGGCATCTCCGGCTCCTAATTGGAGCTGGGGGCTCGAGGGGAGGTTTGCTGTAAGAGGCTGATCTCAAGGGCATTAATAACAGCAACACTGCCTTTTGGGGAAGGAGCAAAGGCTAGCAGCTTGGAGCCTGAGCCCATTCTGTGCCCGGCACCTGCTCAGGCCTGCTGGAGTTGGGGAGGCCAGAAATTGGCAGTGGGAGGGGGCTTGTTCTTAAATCCGTCTCCCCTCACTTGCTTCCACTTCTAAAACCAGAGGCTGGAAGGAGAAAGATGGGAAGAAGCAGGAGTGGAAAGTGCCTGGGTTTCTATTTTGGCTCTGCCACTAGGTAGCTCTGTGACTTTGGGCAAGTCACTTACCCTCTCTGTGCTTCAGCTTTCTCTGTAAGAAGGAATGATGATAATAGCGATCTCACTGGGTTCTTGTAAGGATTAAGAGAGTTAGTGTTTGTAAAATACTTGGAACAGTTTGTGGCCAAAAAATTAATTAAGCAACTCATCTATGCTAGCCTAGTAATATGCAAGGGGCTTTACATCAGTCACCTGGTTTAGTCTGCACAAAAGCCTAATGAGATTGAAAATACTATCATTAGGGAAATGAATCTGAGAAGGTCAAGTTCCTTGCCCAAGGTCACTTAGCTGGTGAGAGGCAGAGCTAAGGTTTAAACTCAGGATGGTCTGTCTCCTGAACTGGGCTCTCTCTCAACCACTCTCTCAACTGTCCCAGCTCTAGGGAGGTCAAGTGCCCACAGGAGCAGGGCTACAGCAGGTCCCCAGGCAAAAGGGAGTCAGAGAAGCCCTGCCCCCTCTCCCCACCCCCACTGACTCAGGCTGGAATCCCCTCTCCCTGGCTGCCTGGGAGAGATTTCTCTGACTAATTTGTGGAAATGTTGCTGGGTGACTCCGATTACAAATTGCAATCCTGCTTCCTTCAGTTGCGTCACCTCCATCGTGGGGTCCTGGGAGCAGCCAGAGTTCTGGGCTGGCTGTGTTTGCCTTGGCGGTGACACTGCTGAGAGAGCTGGACCACTCCTGACAGCTTCCAGGGACCAGGGACAGGAGCCGGGTTCCCTGCATAGCCTCTCTGGGTGCAGGGGAAGGAGGGGGGTGGGCGCTGTGGGCCTAGGGTGTCCTCCTCACTCCCATTTCCTCTTCTGTTCCGTCAGGAGCCCTGTCTGGCCCATGGCTGTGCCCCCTGGACCAAGCCAGAGCCTGGCAGAAAGCGGATGTTTAATAAATATGTGTTGGGCTCAAGAATGTCTCCAGACACTTACACTGCACTTTACTGTTTACAAAAGTCCTTCCCATCTGTTATCTCGTCTGATCCTTCCAACAACCCTGAGGGGAAGGTCTTTTAGCCCCATCTTACAGATGAGGAAACTGTGGCTCAGAGAGAGAGGAAGTGACTTGCCCAAGGTCACATAGCTCAAACCCGGGTCTCAGGGATCCAAATTAACTCTAGCTCTGCCGGCTGTGGAGATGTCTCCCCCTTCCTTCTGTGAGGACCGTGAGGGGATGGAAGGAATCCTGAGCTGGTAGAGGCCTCCCCGGCCTCCCTCAGCACAGAAGTGCTCCTCAGAAATGGCCAGGGGAGGTAGTGCTCTTGGCCACTAGGGGGACAGAGCCACACCCTCCAGGGTTTCTGATGGGGGAGAGAGCTCTGGGTGCTGAGGGTCATTGATTTAGGAAGCAAGTTCCCCCTAACCTCTTGGGAGCCAGCATAGATAGGTCCATGCCCTCAGGAGCTCTCTGCCAGAGGTCCAAGTCCCTGTCCCACAGATGGGGCCTGGGAGCTCTGCCTCACTGTGGGGAACAGCACTCTGGTTCCTGAAGGCAGAACACCATGTCCTGTTGGGGATGCCTCCTTCTCGCGTCCCCAGCTCTGCTGTCCCGGGATCTGCAGGGCCAGCCTGCAGGGGTGAAAGTGCTTCTCGGCACCTTTGGGCCACTGGTGGGCCTCTGCTGAGAACTGCGGTTTTCCTCGTCAGCTTTGCTGTTTTTACTTTTTGCTCACGGCTCTATTATTACTGACATTTTAAAGGGCTTCCCTTTCTGGGCAAGCTTTTTTTTTTTTTTTTTTTGAATCATTTTAGAACTTCTCTCTTCTTTCTCTTCTCAGCCCATGGTTTTGGAAGACTTTTTGGGCAAGTTTTTTTTTTTTTTTTTTTTTGAATCATTTTAGAACTTCTCTCTTCTTTCTCTTCTCAGCCCATGGTTTTGGAAGATGCTAAAGCAGGAGATGGCTCGGGGTGGGCTTAAAAGCAACTTGCCCTACACCCCTCATCTCCCTGCCCCTGCCCCCAGAAGGCTGAGGGACCTCAGGGTGGACCTGTCTCTGAAGGCAGCTTTTCTAAGGGGAAGCTTGGTGCCTCTGGCCCTTCACACCCAAGCTCTTTTTGTGCCAAGCAAACCATCTTGCTTTGGGGGCCTGTAGTGCCCTGGGAAACATGGCAGAGACTGACAAGGTGGGGGATGGGGTCGCTGCTCCTCCTGATTCATTGTGGGACCAGGTCTGTGGCCAAAAACTTTCTTTCTGAAATTCACAGCCCCTCTGGTTTGGGTGGGGGTTTCTTGGGTCGCCACAGGCTGGGCCACACAACGGGCTACTAGTAATGGATTCCCGGCCGCCGGTTGAGCTGAGGCCATTCTTCCATCTTGACTGTGGGGATAGTGCTTGACTGGTTTCTGGGGGGGCAGGTCGGCAGAGCTGAGAACCACCAGATCTCAGAGGCTAACTTGAATTCCTGCCTCTGCCTGGGAGCCAGAGAGATGCTCCATCTCCAGCTCATCCCTGCACCAGGACCTCCAACTGAGGAGGGACAGAAAGCCAAGCTCCTCCCCCTACAAAATAGTAGGCGTAGGATCTGGCTGGTACCTGAGCTACTCATGTTTGTGGGGCTGAGCTCTCACAGTTTGTGTTAGAAGATGAGATTCCGATCTGCAGGGGGAAAGCACTTAAAACCCCTTTCATGGCTGGAACGTGTACATGAGACAGACCCACAGCACGACTGCTCCCCAGCGTGGGAAATGCTGTCTTGGCCTTTCCTCTGCACCCACAGAAAGTCCCGAAGATGCCCCGGGTACCAGTTCTCAGGCTGGTCGGGGAGCTGAGCTGGGATGCTCAAGCAGGGAGGGCTGGGCTGGTCTTGTTCACTGCTGGTGTCGGAGCCCCAGAGACTGCGTGAGTGTTGGGGGAAGTTAGAGGACTGCACTGTATGGACGAGAGCCTGGTGCAATTACACGCCCAGGCCCTCAGAGGTTGGTGCTCAACAAAAAAAATTAACTTTCGTGGATGAAAGTCTTTTTAAAAGAAAGCGTTTGCCTTGGCCGGTGTGGCTTGGCTGGTTGGAGCATCATCCTGTACCTAAGAGGTGACGGGTTCGATTCCAGGTCTGGGCACATGCCCAGGTTGCAGATTCAGTCCTGGGTCCGGGTGCGTGCGTGCAGGTGGCAACTGACTGTTTCTCACATCTCTCTCTCCCTCTCTTTCTAAAAAAAAAAAAAAAAAAAACGAAAAAAAAAAAAAAAAGAAAGAAAGAAAAGAAAGGAGAAAAAAGATTTATTGGATCACATTGGTAGCAAGAAAAAGGACCAGGTCTAAATCGCCAGCAGATGGAAAAGACAACATGGTGCTGACAGGCTCCTTTGCACACCAAGTGGGGGAAGAAAGACGTAAGTTTTCACAAGAAAAACATTCCAAGGTGCTCTAAACTAAAATGACAGCGGCCAGTTAGTGAGAGAAAGAGGAAAGTTAGCCTGTTAATCGCAGTGGACCAGCTCTGGCAAAAGATTGCTCACATTCCTGTATATCTGTTGGAATTTAGGATTAACTTCCAGGTGGCTATTTCCAAGATTATCCAAAAGAGAGACTAGCCAGGCGCCTTCGAACCCCAGGATCCTCTGCTTCCTATTTGCACATGAACTTCCCGATCTGCTGCCTGTAGCTAATCCACAAGGCCGACACCTCTTCCTGGAGGACTCTCTGCTCCTGTCCCAAGACTAGCCCCGGTTCCAATTCACCTTCTCCAGTCCCTTCTTTCTCCAGCTGATGTAAATCCTTTCAGAACAGCTTACATCTTTCTCCCCCTATTTGATGAATAAACAGGCTTGCAAAACTCCAGGGTGACGGACATGTTATTTTCCTACCTAGACATGCTGCTGGGGGTTTAGACTGCACGCCCCAAGACTGGTCTTCTTCTTTTTTTGCCAGCCATGCTTAACAAACCCTTTCTTTTAAAAAAGACTTGCAGCCTGGGAGTTAGTGTTTTTTTTTGTTTAGCAGTTGTTCCTATGGAAGAAGTGTTTGCTTTTTAGGATTGGTAGTGGGCTACAGTCCTGAAAGCTCATGCATATGCAGGATGCGGTTGCCTGGGGTTGGGTGCTGCCGGGCTGTTCTCAGGTAATCATGGAACTAGTCTCCTGGAAGTTAGTTCAGAGTTCCAACATACACTCGGGAATACAGTCTTTTGTTGGTTCTGCCCACCGATTAACGCCTTCTTGTGTCTTCCTGCACCGTCTGGCCGGCAGTGATGTGAGTTAGGACACCTCAGAATTTTCTCCTTGTCGGAGGTGAGCAGTGAGGACCAGAGTGGCCAGGAAGCGTCCCTGCAGGAGAGGCCAGGGTTGCACCTGAAGAGCAAGTGAGATGGGAGCCAGGGAGTTAGGGGTCTTGTGGAGAATGGTGGGGGTGGTCCCTGCCCCACCTTCCCTGCCAGCCCTGGAAAGCCTGGCACTAGAGCTCAGACTTTGGAGGTCAGGAGATTGCCAGGACCCCAAACATGCAGACAGGGGAAACTGAGGCCCAGAGAGGCAGAAACCCTCCTGGGTCTCAGAGGATATTTGAGCTCCTTCCTTTACTCCATAGCCCAAAGAATTTAAAAACCATCTGCCCTAAGCTCAGGAAATCTTGAAACATGCAGCAAAACAAAACAGACAAAATTCCAAAGCACCTATCTAGTGTATTAAGTTGCTTTTATAATAAAAAAAAAATTAAAACTCTTTCATGTTATTTTTAAAATGCAAGTGGAAATAAAAAACTTTGGGGCCAGGTGGGGCTTGGGGGATTGTTCCATTACAAGTAGTTCACTCACTCACTCACTGTCCTGGCCCAGGGTGACCGGGGTGGCTCCTTGCAAAGCCTCCTTTGACTCAGCCCTGGAGAGGATCTGATTCAGAGGGAGACCACCCCCTAGTGGCTGGCTCTGGAAAAGGCTCTATCTGAATTGCAGGGATGGGAGGCGAGTGATGCTTAGGCACTGGGCCCCTATCTCCCCTATAATTGCTACACTGCATACTAGGTGGTGGCACTGAATGTCACTGGCAGAATTACTCTCCATCAGTCACCAGGGAGTGGTGAGAGGGTTCTCACCTGGGCTCTGAGGCAGGCCTGGTGGCCAGATGTGTGTGTTCAGCTGAAACTCAGAAGAGGTCTTTTAGAACAGAGTCACTCACAGGGACCCTGACGGGGGTGACAGGTTTCATGAGAGCCTGGCAGCCTCCAGTGGTTCTGAGCTTCATGTCTGACCTTCAGTGTCGGTGACGGAGTGTGACATACAGCTGGTGAGGCCCCATAGTGCGGGGCAGGGCAAAGTGTCCCTGAGACTGACTTGGGGTCAGGAATCCAGGCTCTGACCTGGCACAGGTGCTCAGCTGGGAGGATAATAAAAAACACACAAGAATGCCAGGGAGGATGCTGGCTCGTGTTGACTGAGGGCCTCCTGTGGGCAGAGCCTCACAACAGTGCTGAGACGGGGATTTCTGAAAAAAAAAAAAAAATTAATGGAAGATCTCAAACAAAGGTAGAGGGAATAGTATGATGAACCCACATCTATCTCATTCTCCCAATTTTACAATTACCAGGATTTTGTCATGATTGTTTTATTTGTCCCTCCCCCCCCTTTCTCTTTCTGTATTCCTCTCTCTTTTTTATTTTTCAATTGACATTATCTCTCTTTTTAGTTAAATATTTTAAAGAGAATCCCAGACATCATGTCATTTCACCGTGGCATGCTTTCGTATGTATTTCTAAAAATACAGACGATTTCTTACATAATTGCGAAGCCAGCATGGTGTCCAAAAAGAGTGACTAACAATTCCTTGGTGTTAACACCCAGCCTGTGAGGCAGCTGCCCTAATTGCCTCCATTTCACAGATGGGGAAGCAGGCGCTCTGAGAGGACACGGAACTTGGCCCAAGGTCACCCGGCTCGTGAGGGCTGGGGATGGTATTCGAACCCAGGGTGTCTGACTTGGGAGCTCACCTTCTAAGTCACTCTCTCCGGGCCTCAGTTCCCTCTCTGTAAAGTGGGGAATAGTAATGATTGCTTTGCTAATGCATGCGTGTACCATGTTATTCTTGCTCCTAACAATAACAATTAAAATAATAGTAAAATAAAGCAATCAGAACAATTAACAGAAAGTCGGCATAATTGCAAAGGTATATGACAATTCAAAGGAATTAAGGTTTGCTGAGTCCCCATGTCAGCTCTCCTTTATCTCATTTCATCTTTACCACAATCCTATATTTCTCAATTAACAGCTTCATTTCACAGGTGAGGAAACGGGTTCAAAGGGAGGACGTGTCTCCCCAAGGTCAGGCCACTGTTAGCCAACAGGAGAGGGGTGTGGAGCCAGGCTGCTCCCTTGGGGGTGGCAGAGAACCCTGGGTGTGCCGGGAGCTGAATGTGGCTCTGCTAAGGGTTTGGGGCCATCCTGTCATCCCAGGGATGTGCCAGTTGAAATGATGGCTTGCAAGCAACAGAAACCAGCGTTGGTGGTCTTGGGCAGAATAAACATGTATTGAAAGGATATGTACTGGCTCACAGAATGGACTGGAAGGAGGGAGTCACGCTGGGAAAAGATGAGCGTGAAGCAGACCTGGGCCTGGAAGGCAGCAACTGCTCAGAGGTCCCAGCTGGGCTTCCCCGAGACGAACCCTCTTCTGCCTGTTTCTCTGCTTAGACAGACTTTCCCAGACCTAGAACCCTGGGAGACAGCATCAGGGGACCCCGCCTGGGTGGCATGGCCCCTGTCCACCATCGCAGGGGAGCATGGCACTTTTTTGGATGGTTCCAGAGGGCTGGGCCATGCCAGGACCTTATAGAGGTGAGACGGGGAGGGGGCTGGAGGGGGTTCCCCAGAGAAGACGTAGCGGCTCTGGCTTTCACACTGTACTTTCGCTCTGGCTCTCGGTGTGTGAGTCACATGTGAAAGTCTCTTGTTTTGTGAGGCCTGTTTCTGCCGCTGCCACCTTCACAGCAGCTGCTGTTCGAGGCAGGAGTCCCAGACCACGGGCAGGACCTCCTCTCTGCAATGGGTGCTGCGGCTGCGCGAGCAAAGCGCGAGGGACTGTAATCTGGGGCCCAGTGTGGGGGGTGATTTTCCGTCCTTTGCATCATACCAAATAGAATGCAAACAGTATGCAAATGAGGGGGTGCCCTCAAAGCCCAGCCGATGGGTGAGATGTGTAGGGGCCTTGACTCTGTGCCTTCCAGAAAACGCTCAACCTGCTCGCCCCCAGGGAGAGCCCTGGCCTCAGGCAGGTCGGTTTTCTCCTCGTCCTGGAAACCTGCTGGGCCACTGCTGGGGTCTGTACCCTGGGCACTGATACTCCTCTACTCCCAGAGGGCCCTCACACTCCTTCACGGGTGGGTGGGGTGGAAAGTCTAAATTAACCAATAAAGAGCGTTCAGCTACTTCTGTTTTCCCCACTTGTGGCCTCTGCACGGGGCTGGGCACACGCCTGCTGGATGGGCCCAGGGTCAGCCAAGGGGCCAGGATGTATGTACCAGCAAAGCCTGGGAAACATGAGCATCTCCCTTTCCACTCGGTCTCAACCCTGGGCCTGGGGCTGGACCACTGATTCCGGTGAGACCAGGAAAGTGCTCTGTGGAGGCAGCGTGGGGGCTGTTTCACACCTGGCAGATTCCCTAGAGACTCCCCAGACATGATGCCAGGCCTGCCAGGCTGTTCAGATGAGAAGATGAGCCAAGAAAGGGGATGAGAGGGACCCCATGGGCCCAGGCTTCTCACCTTATCCCTGAGAAGCGGGAGCACTTAACTTCTGAGAAGTTAAAGGGCTGGGCCCATCGAGGGGCAATTCTGTGGGGACTAGAGAGCAGGTGAGACTGTCCCAAGCCAGGCCCAGTCAGAAGCTGGCTTTTTCTGCTGCACCCAAGTCCAATCTCCTGAGAAGCCTCACTCTAAGAGTCTGGGCTCACCCGAAGCATACCAGGTTTCAACGAGTTCTGTCTTTCCCACCTGGCT
>NW_005357764.1:6147982-6151880 GCF_000412655.1 Myotis brandtii | reverse complement strand
CAGATTATTTCTAATAGAAATGAATTAAAGCCCCTTTTCTTCTTTAAAGATTCAGGTAGAAACCCTGCTTCAGGAGGAGTACTTGGTATAATCACCTTAAGCATTTTCGCCCCAACGTTAGACAGAAGGATCCGAGCAGGGCCTGTTGGCTGCAGTCCCCTGGGTCCCATCGTCGCTGAGCTGCCCAGTAGGAGTGTGTTTGCTGCTCTCTCAGCTGCCTGCAATTGCCCATTTCTACTTTTAAGAGCTAAGATCCCCTTCCCTACTTTTCTCCTTTGTACAAAATGACATCTATTCCCAGTCATGCCTCACTATATTTAGAATTTTCATGCTTATGTGAATTCCCCGTGCGCATGTATCAACATTTTATTTTCCCCGGTCAATCTGCTCTGTGTCAGGAGACCCAACTAAAGCGGTAAGAAGAAAGCAGGACAGGCCACGCGGGAAACCTCCGGGGCCTGGGACCAAGGATCTTCCCTGACGAAGATGGGGCTTGTGGTCAGGGCCACACAGGGCACCGCCACCTGTCCAGGCTTGGAGGGTTGGAGGGTGAGAGGGAGCAGTGTCAGAGGCTGGCAGATGATTGGTCCAAGAGAAAGAAATTCTCGAGTTTGCAAGACCTGTCTTGTGAGGGTCCCAGTGGGAAAGCCCCCAGGAAATGGACCCACAGTTGCCAGGCAAATGAGACAGCGACCTCCTACGGCATCAGCCTCTTTCTGCACAAGCACAGACTTTTGCTCCTGTCCATCCCCAACTCCCAGCCCCTAGAGGAGCTCCCCGAGGCCCAATCACCAGCAGCCCCTCCACCATAGGTGTGGGTGTGCACAGCGGCAGGACCAAGCACCCTGCAGCCAATGAATGACCTTGCGGGCCTGGGGCTCCAGGAAGAGGTGGCTTCCCTGTGCCTGAGCCAGGCTCACCGTTTCATCATCTGAAGGTTTATTTAAAAGAGTTTGTGTTGTGGCTATTCTGGGTGAAGTTTTTGATGGTCTGATTTTAAAAGCCTTTCCCCCCTGGACCTCAGCGAGTTGCCATAGAGATACTTTAGAGGCGAAACAGAGCTAATGAGCTTGGTTGGGCCTTTTGTGCTCCTGAATGTTTTCCATTCTGAGCCCTGAACATATAATTAGATTATTTAGCATGGACTTTTTCTTTTATTGTAAATTAATTTTGAAACCCAGTTCTGAGGTTAAATAACGACTGTATCTGTTAATCAATCCAACCTGTATTTCCTTCCAAAAGAAAACAGGATGCCGTGTCAGAATGCTGGGAACAGGACGTTTGAGAACGTGGAGGTCTTACTGATGGCAGTGATGTTAACCTGACAGCACTCACCTGTGTTGATGTCTGTTTATTAGACGGGGATGTGCTTGGGGAGAGGTGAGATGGGACATGCTGGTGGGATGTGTGCTGGGGCCACGAGCCTGTTATGGGCTGGGTCCCAGAAACTCACAGCTTCCTTGGGGGGAGCTGCAAGCCCCTTGGCCAGGCCTCAGTGTGCCTGCGGGTGAGCCCATAAATGTCTATCCACACATGGTGAGGTGGGTGAGAGGGGTTGTCACTTAGTCGTGGGGACGGGCTAACGCTGCTTGCAGTGGCACATGCCTCCCCAGCCCTGTCTCTCCATTAGAATAAGTTCCGATGTTGTTCTCAGGGTCTCCCAATCTTGGCACTATTGACCTTTCAGCTGGATAATTCTTTGTTTCGAAGACTGTCCTGCGCGTTGTAGAATGTTTAGCAGCATCACTGACCTCTACCCACTGGATGTCAGCGGCACACGCACCCCTCCCCCGCTGTTCTAACACCAAGTGTCCCCAGACGTTGCCGAATGCCATCTTGGGGACAGAATTATCCGCAGATGAGAGCCACTGCGTTAAAACATAATGCATATTCATCGTAGAAAATAAAATAAAAATAATCTCTAATTCCAGGCCCCAGAGTAACCCCTGTTAAGCTTTTGGTGCACTTCATTCAGACCTTCTTTTGCCTGCATATGTGCATCTTTTCTTTTTCATAAAACTGAGGCTGCACGGTATGCTGTCTTATAACTGGCACAGTGGACATTGCCCCTCACGGCCAGATCGATTCCACTGTGCCCCTTTTTGAGGGTTAGAAGCACCCCTCTTCGGGAATGGCTGGCTGAGGGCTGGAGGAGAGGAGTGAAGCTCTCCAGGGTCTCATCTTCAGCTCTAAGGGTCCAGGGATCAGTGTGGTCAGTCACCCACAGGTGCTGTGCTGTGGGGACTGGCTCACACTCACACTAGTGCACGGCTTACAGAAAGTCACCCAGACCCATTTCCACCCGGCCCAGAGCCTCGCTGCTGTCCGCATGGGCTTTCGTTGACCCGCCCTTCCCGGAACCCGGCGGTGGCCTTTGGGAGCCCCATCACTATGTGCTCCGCCCTGGACATGGCAGCTGTGGGGCCAGGGACAGCTCCTCCCTGCTCTGCCCATTGGCTCAGGACATGGGGACATGGACCACTTGTGGGGAGTGTGGAGGCAGCTGCCCCTTTTCATGTCTTTTCAATCTTCTACAGTGTTGGCTGGACTGGGCCGAGCTCTATTGTTGCTCCAGTGTGCGAGCTGGACCCTGATGAGGAGAGGAGAGAGGCAGGGCAGGGATCTGTGAAGTGCACCTTCCACCTGCCCAGGTAGCCAGTTTGGAGGTTGAGGCCCGGAGCCCGCTGGGACTTGCAGGCCTGCAGGGAGAATCCAAGAGCGTGTTTGCTGCGAGGAGGTGGCGCTCAGCCTGTCCACCTTTGCATTAAGCCGGTAATGGGACAGCTGCGCTCACCCACCTGCCGCTGGCCCAGGCAGGCCCGGGTCACACAGCCCCGGTCTGTGGGGCTCCCAGTGGGGTAGAGCTGTGGATTGCAGGAAAGGAACAGTCACTCTCAGGGGAGGCAGGGAATTGCAACTGGGGGCTTTCTGAGGGGCCCCAGGGCGCTTCCCAGAGTCGGAAATGGCCAACACAAGAGGAGCCGCACTTCCTACCCCTCTCTGGAGGGTTGTGGCCAGCAGTGCCTCTCCCTCGGGGGAAGGCTTCGTCCTCTCTGGGTAACAGGAAGGAGGGCCCTCACCCCTGCTCCTCCCAGAACTCTGGGGGTGCAGATCTCTGCCCTGCATGAGACCGTGCTCTCCTCCCCAGCCCACTGCTTTGAGCCTGGCATGCGGAACACAGACGGGAAATTTGCTGTCTGTATTCTGCCGACTCTGCGGTGTCTAAAGTGCTGTCGGGGAGGCCTGGGCAGCCTGTGAAGAAGCATCACCAGCCAACTGGGCAGTCGCAGGTCTGAGGGCTTGGGCTGAGATGGGATTCTCACTCTGCCTCGTGCAGGGACAGCCTGCCCCCGCCTGGAGGCCCGAGGCCCGGCCTGTGTCCCTGTGGACACACAGTGCACACACGCAGGGCAACCACAGCACAAGTCCGGGTGCACCACTCACGCGGGCACACGGGGCCCTAATGGGGACACACACAGTGTGTCAGTCTTGTTACCACACACATCTTCCGCACCAGGCCTCAGTGCTCCCAACACAGGAACATCCAACTTGACTGAAAATAGTCAGTGAGCCCTAAGTGGTTTGGCTCAATGGGTAGAATGAAAATAGTCAGTGAGCCCTAAGTGGTTTGGCTCAATAGGTAGAACGTCGGCCTGCGGACTGAAGGGTTCTGGGTTCGATTCGGTCAAGGGCATATGCCTGGGTTGCAGGCTCGATCCCCAGTGGGGGGTGTGCAGGAGGCAGCCAATCGATGATACTCTCTCATCATTGATGTTTCTATCTCTCTCTCTCCATCTCCCTTCCTCTCTGAAATCAATAAAAATATATTTTAAAAAATACAGTGATCTTTTTTAAAAAAAAATTTTATTGTTTAAACAGTAGTACATATGTCTCCTTT
>NW_005357764.1:6143592-6147730 GCF_000412655.1 Myotis brandtii | reverse complement strand
GCGAGCCACATGCGGCTCTTTGGCCCCTTGAGTGTGGCTCTTCCACAAAATACCGACTTCTGCGCATGGGCCACGAAGTTTCCATCGCACTGTACGTGCGCACCTGCACATGGTATTTTGTGGAAGAGCCACACTCAAGGGGCCAAAGAGCCGCATGTGGCTCGCGAGCTGCAGTTTGCTGACCACGGACCTAGGGTGTTGGAAATGGGTTTCATTTACATCTAACTTTTCAGGACCATATCCAGCTCTATCAAGTGAGGTGCACCTGCCTGTGCCCAATGACTCACATTCAGGCTTGCCAAGGGCCGGGTGGAGGCCGTTCCCAACTCCGGCAGATCGCTAGTAGATTTATGACTCAGGGTCAGGAATCATAAACCACCTTTATCCCCTGTAAAGGTGACTGTGCATTTGCTCAAAAGAGGCCTTTGCTGCAGGTGGCTTTGGCAACCCCTGGTCAAAGCTGTGAACCGTCCATCAGACAAGGAAATTCCAGCAGGACTGGTCCCCAAGAAGAGGCAAGGGCTGCAACCAAGAAAGTAGACTTGAATGGAGATCTGTGATAACCTACACCCTGGTAGTGGATTTACTGAGCTGTGTATCCATGGCACAAGGACAGTACCTCCAGCCCTTCCGGCAGGGCGAGTGGGGGGTCAGTGGGAGGAACTGTCGTGAGTGGGGGAATCTCAAGTCCGTGTTGGAGTTCACCCAGAGAAACCTGCACATCTTCCGGATGAGGAAACAGATCCAGAACGGTCAAGACATCCCCCCAGGATTGAACAGCACGTGATGGGGAAGCCAGGACCCCGACCTCCGTTCTGAGCCTGGTCCCTGGCCTGGAGCCTCTCACACGCAGGTCCCTCTTCCAAACAGAGAGAACCCAAGACAGTGACTCAGAGGCCCTTGGCAGTTTTGCTGATAGATTTTTTTGTTTTGTTTTGAAGATCTGCCTCTATTAAAGTCTTTAGGAAATTATAGTAATTTTGATTTTTTCAGACATGTTTGAATTACTCATAGTCTGGAATTCCCAGGCAGGGGGTGAGACCCAGAGAGGCTGCTGAGGAAGCTCGGGGCATAGGATTCGGGGTCAGACGGATCTGAGTTCAAATCCCCGCTCTGCCACTTACTATGCGAGTTAGCTGCCTTGGGCCTTGGTTGCCTCACCTGGTTTTGGTAACTCACACCAGCACTTGGTTCAAAGATTGCTGGGGACTCAGTGAGGTAACAGAGTGCTTGGCCTGAGTAAGTGGGCACTGGGGTCACTCCCTGGGCACCTGATCAAGCAGGAAGGCCAGGGTCTTGCTCGGCAAGCACAGAATCAGCCTGAACCCTGAACGGAGGCTTCGGACCGGGCCTGCTCAGCCTTATGGGTCAGGAACGGGGCTTCCTGGGTTCAAATCCAGCTCCGCCCCTGACCTGGGGCGGCAGGACGTCCCCTCTCTGAGGCTGTTTTCCTGAAGGAAAAATAAGTGCAGATGACAACAGCCACAGTTCGAGGACCTGCGTGTCCAGAGCTTGGAAGGGTGCCTGGCATGCAGTCGGTGCTCAGGGACGATCATTTTACCGCCGTCCTGTTCTTTCTGCCCGTACCTGTGTTTCCGGCAGGGTGGCAGCAGCTCATGTGTCTGCAGAACTGGTGGGAGAGTTTCCACAGCCCTGTTTCTGCCAAATATGGTGTGAACGTGTGCGTTTCTTGTTCAGGACGCGGCCGAGCCTTTGTCCATGTTGTTCCTTTGCCAGGAGATCCCTTACTACCCCATCCCCACCCATGCGCATTCCAAGGCCCAGCGCACAGTCGGGAACATTCATTGAAAGCTCCCAGATATTGATTGAGGGCCTACTGTGTGCGAGCACCGCACTGGCGTTAGCCTCCATTCTTTCTTCCCAGCCCATTTCTGTACGCGGGCACTTACTTATTTGTTCCGCTCTGTCCTGTAGCATTAATTTCTCTCTAGATTGTAGACAGTAAGGGGCCTTGTAAACCTGCAGAGGGCTCCGTGGCTGGTGTGTGCCCTGGCAGCATCTCTGTCCTGGTCTTTTCTCCCCGCCACAGACCCACCGGGGGCAGCTGTGTCCGTCTCCCACCCCTGAGCCAGCGGCCCCCACGGATCTGAGCATGCTCAGAAGGACTGTGGGCTGGGATTCAAAGCCTTTGAGAGGTAGCCCCCAAAGGAAGATGAAGGCTTTCAACTGTTGTTGTCAGTGTGTCTTCTCCTCCGTGGGCTGCATGGAGATCAAAGTCTGAAGGAAGTGGAAGGTTGCTCTCTGACAAAAACACCATATTTTTAGAAGCACTCGGTGGTTTAGGATGTTTGCCCCAATGCTTGCCTTTCAGTGGCAGGGAGTGGGCTCGGGGTGGAGGCTGTGACCTCCCTCGGAGGATCTGTGGGAGTGGGTTTCCGGGCAGTGAGGGCCCAGGGAGGAGGCTGAGGGTGGGAGGAGAGTCCATGCTCACTTCTCTTTCCCCGAAGACCAGAGTCCTCAGGCCATCGCTTCAGGCCAAGAAGGAGGAGGGGTCGGGGGACAGGCTGCCTGGCCTCTGGCTCCATCTCCTTCTTTCAGAGATGGGGACACTGAGGCCCAGAGAGGGGAAGAGGCTTGGCCAATCTCCACCCCCACCCCCACCCCCACCCCATCCCCATTCTCCATCTGGGGATTTGGGACTTGCACACATGAAACCCTTAGAGAACAATGCATGCATTCTGTAATCGGGGCTAATTGGTGTGGCGAGGTGGAGGAGGAGGAGAAGGAGGAGGAAGAATGCCAGGCGTTTGGGGGCAGGACATCAGTGGGTCTCTGAACCAGCTGCCCGGGAATCGTCCGTGGGGAGTTCGAATCGCTCCTGGGGTCTGGAAAACGTGGGTAGGTGAGAGGATGCCCAGCAGCATAGGACTTGGGAACCAGCTGGGCCTGCACGTGGGGAGTCATGGGAGACATGTGGCAGCCAGGGGAGCTGCTGAGACAGGAGGGGACCTGCCTCTGCTCCCAGCGCTTTGGAGTCTACCTCGCTAACTGCTGTGGACCATCATTTTCAAAGGTGCCTGGGAGAGGTGAACTGCTGCTCCCTGCACCCAGACGGGTCGAGAGAGGCACGTTGGGGGGTTGCCCAGCCCTCCCCACCTCTCCCCAGTGCCTCTACCTTATAATC
Organism: Myotis brandtii; assembly: GCF_000412655.1. NCBI lineage: Eukaryota > Metazoa > Chordata > Mammalia > Chiroptera > Vespertilionidae > Myotis > Myotis brandtii. The sequence continues at coordinate 6,144,585 of NW_005357764.1, read as the reverse complement.
AGGGTGGCCCTTCCTTCATGTTTATGCCAAGATGTCAAACAGCCAGGCTATGATGGTGAGCTATAATTTATATCATTTTTCATATGGGTTATAGGCTCCAAAGGCTCCAGCTCCTTCAAATGGGAACCACATTGGAGAGGGGGTAAATCAAGAGGGCGGAATGTTAGGAAAGCTGGTCCCAGGAAGCCACCTGCTTCTCATTTAGGATGTGCCTGGGTTTATTGTTTATTTCCAGTGCCCGGTTGGTTTTCGGAGATGGCAGGGCAGCCACGGATCACTACCCTTGCTAGGCGTCTGTGCTGAGGCTGGGGTGAGCCTCTGCTGTGCGTCCTCCGGCCTCCACTGTGCCCCACGCGAAGCTCTGCGGAGGCCGCCGGGAGCACACCGCTCTTTGTCTCTGCGGTCCCCACAGAGCAAAGCCATCTGGAAACAACTGAGTCTGAGCACGGCCTGTGGGAGGCCTGGTGCCCCAGGCTGGTTCAGGGATCCAGGGCTCTGGACACCCCCAGGCACTGATTCTTGCAAACCCGGGGGCAGTGCATCGGCGTCAGCCAGGAGGCAGGCCGCAGTGAGGATGGGTGAACCGAAGCTGCGCACAGCAACACGGCTGGGCCTGAAACACACCGTGTGGAGTGATAGAAGCTGAAAGAATACGTCTGCTTGATTCCATTCATATCAAGTTCAAAACTAGGCAAACACTATTCTGTGGTGTTAGGGGGGTGAGCTTAGGGGAAAAAACTGAAGTTGGAAGTGATCACCCTAAAAGTTGGCTTGGTGGTAACTTTAGTGAGAAGGGAGGAGGGGATTGGGTGGGGTGTCAGTGTTTTTAGGGGGCAAGCCACGTCCTAGTTCTTGACCCTGGAGGTGGCTGCAGGAGCATTCACCCTAGCCATGCATAAGGCTGCACATGTATGCTTTATGTACTTTTTCGAATGTGTTATTTCTCGCCATAAAAAAGGCTAAGAAAACAAAACCAGAGGGACACTGAAAGAC
>NW_005357764.1:6134085-6143545 GCF_000412655.1 Myotis brandtii | reverse complement strand
CAGTTTGCCTCTTCTCTCCAGCTCACTGCTGCTCCCAGGTCCCTGGCAAGCTCTCTCCTCCTCCTCCCTCATGCCCGGTCAGCCCTCCCAGTGTCCACCCAGCCTGGCTCAGCCAGGCCTTCCTTGGTGCTGGTGGAGTCACAAATTAGGGGGCTCTGACCCTCAGAGAGCCTGGAAGCTCAGGAGGCTGTGGGTCCCCCTTCTCAGTGGCCCCTGGCCCACACTGGCTGAGCCCAGCCCTGGGCCCCCTGGACAAGTTCCTTGGCTCAGAGATTCAACACGGTCCCTCCTCAGGGCAGGAACGGCCAGAGCTGCTTGGACTTACTCTCCTGCTTCCTGCAGGAACTGCCCACAGGCTGAGTGAAGGGGCGAGGACCTCTGTGGATGGCCACGTGACCTCTGGCGGAGGCCTGCCCGACAATACCAGATCTCTCCGAGGGGTGCCCGGGAGCACCTTTCCTGAGAAAGAAGAGCCTATCTTTATTTATTTATTTTTTAAACAATACATTTTTATTGATTTCAGAGAGGAAGGGAGAGGGAGAGAGAGAGAGAGAGAGAGAGAGAGAGAGAGAGAGAAACATTAATGATGAGAGAGCATGATTGACTGTCTGCCTCCTGCACGCCCCACACTGAGGATCGAGCTTGCAACCCAGGCATGTATGTTCTCTTGACCAGAATCAAACCTGGGACCCTTCAGTTCGCAGGCCGATGCTCTAGCCACTGAGCCAAACCGACTAGGGCCGAAAGGCCTATCTTTAGAACATGATTTTTTGGAGGAAAAAAAAAACACCCCAAAACAAACAAATAAGAAAATGAAAAATCTCTGATCTTCAAAGTTCTGTTTGCTCTTTTCATTTCTTCAATGAGAATATCGACAGATGAAGGCGGGTATCACCCTCTAATGGGTAGAAGGAATCCCTCCATGTTGATGTTGAAGAAACCGTGGGAGAGAATGCAGAGTGGGGGTGGGAGGTCCCTACGTGGGAGGGGCTGGTTGCCTCCTCACTCCCTGTTTCTGGGGGCAGATGCGTTGCCCAGGCCTCCTGGCTCCTTTCAGGTGAGAAATTTTCCACTGTGGCCTTATCTCGCGGCGATCCGCCTTGCTCCTGCAGCGACCACAGGTGCGCGCAGATCTGAGGCTCTGATCTGTTCCGTTCTTTGTGCCAAGCAGAGCCGGGGACGCGAACCCCAGCATGAAACGGCGCCCACAACCACAAGGCCCGGTGTGCGCCCTCTGAAACTGTAGGTAAAGACAATTACCGGCAATTTCCATAGCATGGTTTGTTTTTTGTTCAAAGGCCATGGAGGCATTCTCAGCAGCAAGCCCCAAATATATAGTATTCCCACCGCACGCCACCCTCACAAATGTGCGATAAAAGCTGTGGTCGCTTTGTCCCGGCTCTTAGGCTCTTACTTTTAACAGTCAAACCTTCAAGTTTAATGTCGAAACTGCTTTTTTCTTAAAGTGTACTTTGATGGCTCAGATAACGCTCCATGATAAGGAACTGCCTTCAAAACCACTCACTGTACCTCGTGCCCACCATTCGGATGCGCATCACAAGGGAAAATCAGGCGCCCGAACTTATGAGAAGTTGGTAGGGATGTGCTGAGTCTGTGAAATTCTCTCTGCTGCCTGTATTACAGATTTTGCATAGAAAAGGAGAGGAGAGGAGAGGAGAGGAGAGGAGAGGAAAAAGAGCCAAGCATATACCGACCGGGGATTTTGTGAGGAGAAAATGGTGGGCAGAGCCCTGGAAAGAGCAGTTTTCCTGGTGGCAAAAACTGCTGGAGTCTGCATTCATGCCCGTCAGTTTTCCTGAGCTGCAAAGACTGTGAGTTAGAATGGACAGTAGCCTGATGGCATAGAACCACCCCCGGTGACACTTCCGGACCATCTCCTCTCTCCAAATAAAAACAAATGTGCAAGAAAAAACAAAAACGGAGAGACTCTGTGAGGCTGATGTCAAGTGGCCCAGGGAGGGACCTGGGGATGCTGGCTCTCTGGGGAGGCCTGGCGGTTCTGCAGTCAGCGCCACCGCATCTCCTGTGGTGGAGTCGAAGCTGTCCCTTTGGCTCATCTGTGTCTAGAATCTACCAAGGGCTGCCCACACCTGGAGTCATTACGTCACAATAGGAACAGACCCTCACGTTGTGGAAGCATTGGTTGACTTTTCACAGCCCTTTCGTGTCCATCATCTCATCTCCCATTCTACGGAGAAGGTTGGTATCCATGTGGCGGCCAGCACAAACCCCAGGAGTGAACCATGTCCATTTTCCGGATAAGGGAAGAGTGACTACAGCAGCAACCGCAGAAAATACCCCAAGGCCAAGGGGGGGGGTTTTCAGTGGAGGTCCCATCACTGAGTCTGCAGAGACCAGGCATTTGCAAAGACCTGTAAGTGTTGGACCAGAATTGGTGGCTTCCCAAGTCCCTTAGCAGACAGCATGTTGGCTGTTGACTTCATTTTTAGATTTGCCTGTGCTCTGGGACCCCTGAGATCCCCAGCCTGTGGGGCAGAGAAATTGGAGCTGGCTTGGGTCAGAAGAACGGAGGCTTGAATTTGGAGTGCCTGGTCCTCTGGGCCTCCTTACCATGTGCATCTCCAATTGTCAGGCCCCAGGACCCACAGGGGACTCCTGGCTTACCAGCTGTGTGACTTTCAGTGAGTCACTTTACCTCTCTGGGCCTCAGTTTCTTCATCAGGAAAATTCAGGTGTCCTAGTAAAAGCTCTTTAGGATCCCTGCCGTACATGACCGTCCGTGGTCTTGGTGATTCTATGAATTACCCTGGATTTGCATAAGCATAACATCGTATAGGTTTCACAGTACTTTCACATACCTTTCAGCAAGTTATTTGATCTTGGCCACAGCACTGTGGGGTGGGCAGGCAGGCATGTCATGTTTTCATATCCCCATTTCAGAGATGGAGAAACTGAGGTACAAAAAGATGAAGCGCTAGCCACAGAAACCCTAGCAAGCTGGCGCTGGCCAGGACTGAGCAGACCTGTGGGGCTTTCTTGTAGGCAGCCCATTGGGTCCAGGGACCCCTACTGTGCCATCCGGAGGGGACTGAGGTGCCGGCCAGAGCCTCAGGATTTGGTTTGGAGTGCCTGGGCCTCTGGGCCTCTTTACCATGTGCCTCTCCAATTGCAGGCCCAGGACCCACAGGGGACTCCTGGCAGCATTCCAGGAAATGGGCTTTCCGAGGTGACGGCAGGGAATCACTGTCCCAGCAGACTCTTTCCCCCTCAGCCCTTCCCTATGTGTCCACACCCCATACCGTGGATCATATAGGCTCCCCTCCTGGGATCTCCTTATTCTTGCAGCCAAGCAAATTTCTAGCTATCCTTAAAGCCTGGATCAAAGAGCCCTCCTTTGAACCAAGTGCTCTGCATACATTGTATTTATTTATTTTAAATTAAAAAAAATATTTGTATTAATTTCAGAGAGGAAGGGAGAGAGAGAAACATCGATGATGAGAGAGAATCACTGATCGGCTGCCTCCTGCACGGCCCCTGCTGGGAGTTGAGTCTGTAACCTGGGCATGTGCCCTGACCAGGAGTTGAACCTGGGACTCTTCAGTCCGCAGGCCGACGCTCTATCCCAGGGGTGGGCAAACTTTTTGACTCGAGGGCCACAATGGGTTCTTAAACTGGACCGGAGGGCCGGAACAAAAGCATGGATGGAGTGTTTGTGTGAACTAATATAAATTCAAAGTAAACATCATTACATAAAAGGGTACGGTCTTTTTTTTTTTTTTTTAGTTTTATTCATTTCAAACGGGCCGGATCCGGCCCAAGGGCCGTAGTTTGCCCACGGCTGCTCTATCCACTGAGCCAAACTGGCTAGGGCCATACATTGTATTTAATCCTCTTTGTTTCCTCATCTGTAAAATGGGAATAGCAATCCCCTCTGTAACATCATTTATCCCCCAGTTTATAGAGGGGGAAACTGAGGCAACAAAGGTTAAGCCATGTGCCTGAGAACACAGCTGGTCAGGGCTGGAGCCAGGATTTGAACCATCTGACCTAAAAGGCCCAGACCTTATGCACCACATGACACTGATTTCTCTATCCCATGCACAGAGCACTTGGGGTCCAGCCCTTCGTTTTCTGAGCACTCCCAGCCTCAGAGGAGTGTGTTCTATGGGTCTCTCTTGTCTCCCTCTCTGGGCACTGAGTCCTGCAGGTCAGAGGCTGTATCCTGTTTGGCACCATCCACTCCACACACCTGCGTGGCACATAGTTGGTCTCGGTAAGCCCTTGCTATACGGAGGCTCAGTGAGGGAAGACACCTGCGGTGCACAGGGGTGCCAAGGCCAGCTGGGCCACAAGCCAGGGGGCTGCCGCTGCTCCCAGCTGGTCCGACAGGGCCAGCTGCTGACCATTCCAGGGCGCTCTGGCACTTGGAGCACAGCAGTGCTGTGGGACGACCACAAACTTCTAAGTCTTCTAACATGTAGAATAACGTACTATTTGAAAGCACTGGGTCAGAGCCCTGGCCAGGTAGCTCCGTTAATTAGAGCATTGACCCTGACACACCAAGGCTGCAGGGCACATACAAGGAGCAATCAATGAATGGGTAAGTAGGTGAAAATGCAAATTGATTTCTCTCTCTCTCTCTCTCTCTCTCTCAAATCAATAAATAAAAATTTAAATAAATAAAAGCACAGGGTCAGGGCTGGACACTTGGTTCCCCATCCATTGTGTGACCCAGGGTAAGTGACTTCATGTATTTTGTGAATCTGAGACTCCATCCCTTGTAAGGTTCCACCAAGAAAGAAAAGCACTCCCTGCCAGTTAAACTATACTAAGCCATCAATTGTAAGACTTATCTCCATTTCACAGGTGTTAAGATTTGCATAGGCACTTCACAAAAAATAACATACAAATGACTGATAAACACATGAACAGATGCTCAACATTAGTAGTCATCAGGGAAATGCAAATGAAAACCACAATGAGATACCACCACCATATCCATCAGAACCGCTAAATAAAAAACTGACCAAACCTGGTGTTGACAAGGATGTGAAGTGACTGAGCTGCTGATAGGACTGTAATCGTTTGGTAGTTTCTTGAAAAGTTAAACAAATATCTATTATATGACCCAGACATTCTACTCCTTGACATTTACCTGAGAGAAATGAAAACATATGCACACAATGACTTGCACACAAATGTTTATAGCAACTTCTTTTGTAATAGCCCAAAACAGGAAGCAACCCAAATGTCTACCAACAAGTGAATGGATAAACAAATGGTACCATTGTATTCCATCCAGTGGAATAGTACTGAGCGAGTCAAAGGAATGAGCTATTGCTATTTGCAACAACATGGATAAATCTCACAACCATTATGTTGAAAGAGAAAGTCTCCACAAAAGAGAGGACATAGTGTATGATTTGATTTCTATAAAACTCTAGAAAATGTAGAGGAATGTATATGGACTGCAAGCAGGTTGCCTGGGCCTGGGGTGGGAGGAGGGGGGAATGGATTACAAAGAGACATGAGGAAACTTTGGGGGCTGATAGGAATCCTTGTGGCAGTGATTGCATGGCTACAAACATATCAAACTTATTACTTGTACACTTTAAATATTGGATAGTTTAGCATATTTCAATTATTCCTCAATAAAGTTGAAAACTATGTACATTTTAGAATAGGATGGTTTCCTTGTTTGTGACCCAGGAATATTCTTTTGAGGCTTAAATGAGATAAGGCGTTAGCTCTGTGTCTGGTATTTTACCTCTGTAGATGGCTTGCAGATTTTATTCCAATATGAGGTCCCCATTACAGACAGGGGCCTGGGGCTGGGACAGGTTCAGGACCCTGCCCGGGGCTCCCAGGGAGTTAGTGCAGGCAGGTCAGCATTTCCAGTCTTGAGCGAGTCCCCAGCACTGTGCCATCTTGCACTGGCCTGACCCCAAGCAGGACAAAAGGGGACAGTCCCAGCCTCCAAGGACCTGGGAATGGTCTGGCTGTTTGGAACAAGGCCACTGGGCACTGGGACTGGAGAATCCCTTATCATCTGATGTTGGGTCCTTCTCGAGGATGATTGAGAGCCGCGAGCACCAAGAGTTGTCACCGCCCACCCTGCCGCCTGTGTGCGTGGTTCTACACAGCCTGCCCTTGCTGGGCCCCATGTCCCCTGCGAGTGAGTGATTCACAGCGAGTGTGAGAAGCCCCTACCGCAGGCTGTCTTAAGGGCAGGCCAAGATTCAGACATTACTCACAGCTTCCAGTACCTGCCTGAGTTCAAACAGGAAGCCTGGTTTTTCCTCTTATGTCAACAACAGCCTTTATTTCTCTTTCTATTTTGGCCTCTGGGCTCCCTTGTTGAGTGGGTTTCTTGGGGTGAAGACTGGGGTGACAGTGGCCTGTGGGGCTTACCAGCAGATGCTTGGCTGGAACCCTTCGCCTGGGAGGACCTAAGAGATTGCTTTGTGCAGCCGCTGGGAAAACGGCTAACTCATCTATGGCTCTGAAAACAAAGGGAACATATGGCCGGGCACATAGTAGGCCTTCCCTACATGTTCGTTCAACTGCTCTAAATTGAAATGTAATATGTTCCCAAACAAATGCAGCTCCTCTTAGGTTCCCGGCTCATAAATATCACCTCCACCTGGCTCCCCTGAGCCAGACATACTGGAGGCCCTGTCTAGCCTTTCTACTCCCTCATTCCCCTCCCCGAGTGAACACTAAGTCCGTTTGTCCTGACCAGGGTGTGGGGTCAAGCCTGCAACCGAGGTACGTGCCCTTGACTGGATTCGAACCCAAGACCCTTCAGTCCGAGGGCCGATGCTCTATCTACTGAGCCAAACCAGCTAGGGCTATGTTTCTTTTTACATAAATCTGAGTTCTAAGTATCATTTAGCAACTTCCTTTATTATTTAATGGTACACGTGTATCTTGGAGATTTTTGCACATCAATGTATGAAAACCCACCTTATTCTTTTTTTGTTTTTGACCACACACACAAAAAAAATCTATATTTTTATATTGGGGGGAGGAATAGAAAAGAAAGCAGGCACTATACTGGGCCCTACGTGGTGGCAGCTTCGTGTTCCATAGGGTTAAGGAAGACTTGAAGACATAAAAGTTGTTCGGAAAAACCCAGGTGTAGTTACTTTATATGTTGTGATGGGTAGAAGGGATGAAGGGAAGTGGGAAGGCCCCTCACGCCCTCTATCTTGCCTCGACTATGCCCTGGAACCCTGGGGCGGAGAAGGCGCCACTTTCATTCCTGCTTCTTGGGATTGTTGACGGCCACGCAGTAACAGTGACAAGCAGGAAGAGCGACACGCCCAGCATGTTGGCGAAGATGGCGAGCTGCACGCCTGTAATCCTCCTGACCAGCTGGGCTCGGCTCTGGCGCCGTCTGCACACTAGCTCAAGGTAGGAGCCCATGTTACTCCTTTTAATGACTGCATAGTACTCCCATAGGTTATTTACTCATTCTCCCATTGAGCCACATTGTTTCCAGATTGTCACCATCACAAGCAAATCCTTTTATGTGACCCTCAGCCTAGCTCAACTCAAGGATAGGAGGTACTGAAGTAAAAGGGCAAAGACCAAATCCTTTTATGTGACCCTCAGCCTAGCTCAACTCAGTGTTTGCCCTGAAGTAAAAGGGCAAAGAATGTCTTCCTTACTTCAGAACACTGATGCTTAAACTTTACTGTGTGTGAGAATCACCTGGAAAGCTTTTAAAGATACAGGTTGCTGGGCCAGATACCTGGACTTTCCGATTCAGTAGGTCTGGTGTGGGCCGCAGAGTTGCCAGGTGAGGCTGCTGGATCAGGGACCACACTGTGAGAATCAGTGCTCAGCCTCCACTTACTTGAAGGGTCACCTGGCCCTTGGAGACAATGTGCAGGAGAGTTCACCCTGGGCTCCTTCCTCTGCTGCGGAGTGGGTATCCTGCTGGGAGGTAGGGCTCTACAGGCCCTGGTAGTGGGTCCAGAAGTCTATTCGGCAGATGTTCCAGCTGGGCCTGGAAGCCAGGGACCTGCTGACTCTAGACATAGCCTTTTCTGCCGGACCAGCCTTTTCTACGCACCAGCCCCTCACCCCTGCACCTCACCCCAGTCTTCCCTGTGGAGCCTAAGGAAGGGCTCTGAGGCTGGTGGTGAGCTGTTTACACAGCGTGGTTGGGAAGGGCTCTGAGGTTTTCATAAAAGAGACGACAGGAGACCACATCCCCAGAGAGGGGCTCCTAAAGGTCTTGGGGTTTCAGGACCCTGAGGCACTCTCTGTTCCCAGCTGGGCTGCAGGGGGTCACACGGAGCACTGCTGGGGTGGGAGTGGGGGAACCTGGACACCTGGCACTAACACACATCCCCCTGGTGGCTCTGAGAGGGACACTCTGTACCTGAGGATGGTCCGGTTGCAGACTGAGGGTCAGACCCCAGTGGACAGTTGGTCAGTGCCTCCTCCCTGAGGAGCTGAATTTTGACACCTTGCAGCTCCCCAGGTCCCTTGCCCTTTGGTCCCCAAGGTGCTGTCCATGATCCTTAGCAACCTTGATGTCAGAAACTGGACTGCGGGCTTCTGTGTCACAGTATCAGAAGGGAGGAGGAGGGAGCCTCAGGGGCAAGGCCATGGTGGTGGTGGCCGTGGTGGTGGTGTGTGGGGGGCGGGGCGGGATGGTAGTGTCTTTGGCCTCCGGAGAGCTGCTCCAGGCCCCTCCTTCAGCGAGGGCAAAGTTTGGACCCAGCTCTAATCTGGTGCAGAAATGTTTGAAGCAGGCTGCTGTGCCTGTTCCTTTTGGGTTACGCTAAAGTCTTGAAGGTCCTATTGGATTTTTTTCATGGTTGTCATCTCAGCACCCGGCACCCAGTGAGAATCTCTTAGACCCTTGTTGAATACATGAAAAATGAACAAATATCTTAGAAGGTGCCTGCAAGATGGGCTGGGGCTGCTCACGCCCTGGGTAAGGAGGCTAGACCCTAGCGCCAGCTATTCAGCCATTTGAGGCCCTTTCTGGTCCCACCACCAGGAACACCCTCTGCACAACCTCCGCTGAGAAGGGGACCTGGGGGGAAACTCTGCCTCCTGCGCTGGGGTTACCAGGGGAGGGCGGGGAGTGTGGAGAGGAGGGCCTGTGGTGGATCTGAGTCGGCCCAAGGCCTGGCGGCTCCAGCTCAGGGCCAGGCCACGCTCTGCCCAGGACCCATCACCCACGCCTCCACCAGCCTGCACTCGCGCATCTGCAGTAATAGCGGAACTGGGGGGAGGGACAGGGACCATTTTAACCCTTTCAGACTCAAAACTTAACTTTCTCATTTCTTTCAAGACACTCGCTCCCAACCCCAAAATCGAAAGTCGAGGCTGGGGGAATTCTGCTTGGTGGAAAAGCTCAGGGTGTTACTTTTGCTCTGGGTGAGGCTGGGCCCAAGGCTGCCAGCGGGCGCCGAGGTCTGCGGATCGGCCCCTGGGTGGGGCTGAGCCAGGGGTC
>NW_005357764.1:6133249-6133827 GCF_000412655.1 Myotis brandtii | reverse complement strand
TGTGGCTGGCGCTTGGCCTGGGAATGGGCCCCGAGGCCCCCGCTGGGCGCTCTTTGTAAATTCATCCCCCGAAGGCCCGGCCCAGGGATCGCAGCGCCTCGGAATGTAGGGTTAGCCCCGCAAACCTCTCACTTAGGGCGCGACCGTCAGAGCCCCGCAGGTTCCTCTGGACCCGGAGGTCGCGGCTGGGCGGGACCTACGCGCCCAGGTGGGTTCGGGATGCGGGGACTGGTCCTCGAGGAACATTCAACCGGCCATTTCGGCGACGTATTAGTACGAGTAGTGAAAAACCGTGCAGACCTTCGGTCAAGCAAGTCCGCCGCCGCTCAGAAAATAATCGTGCACAGGTGTGCACAGGTGTCTGCACACACAGCACTTCGGAGCTGCGTGGAACCGGCGGCCGTGGAGACACCAGCAGCAGAGACGGATTATAGTCACTGACCAGCTAGTTCCCCAGGGCCCGATACCGCTGAGAAAACCCGAGACTTTAAGCAGTGGTTCTCAACCTTCCTAATGCCGCGACCCTTTAATGCAGTTCCTCATGTTGTGGTGACCCCCAACCATAAAATTATTTTCGT
>NW_005357764.1:6129388-6133227 GCF_000412655.1 Myotis brandtii | reverse complement strand
AAAAACAATATGTAATTATATATGTGTTTTCCGATGGTCTCAGGCGACCCCTGTGAAAGGGTCCTTCGATCCCCAAAGGGGTCGCGACCCACAGGTTGAGAACCGCTGCTCCAAAGCATTAGCGATGATGACCTAGTTCTCTCGGTATTAAAGTAAAGCAATAACTCTATGGATCTGTATGGAAAAAAGACCGGAAAGTATAGGATGCCAATTTTTTAATGCTTTTTACCATAACCACGTATATCAAAGTAAATTTTATTGAAATAACATTTCGGTTCTGAGAATACAAAACAAAGTTTTACCAGATTTCTCAATTTCTGAATTTGAACGGCACCCTACAGAACACTTTAGCACACTTTTCTCTTTTGTTTTTTTACCAGATTTCTCAATTTCTGAATTTGAACGGCACCTACAGAACACTTTAGCACATTTTTCTCTTTTGTTTTCAAAACAGCCTCCAGTGTGTGTGTGTGTTTGGGGGGGGGGCGATCATTGTGCCCCCATTTCGGGAAGAGGAGACTGGTGCCTGGGGAGGTGCTGGATGGCTTGCAGGTGGGGGGCAGAGGACCCCGACTCTGTGTCTTCCCACAAACAGGGCTCCTTCCAGTTTGCAGAGCATGCCTGGGGTCAGGTGGCGGGAAGGCGGGAGGAGGTGGTGTGCAGAGCCCTCCTGAGCAGGCTCCCTGGGCTCTGCCCACTGCAGGCCCCATGTCCCCAGCAGGTGTGGCCAGGACCTAATATTCTCGGCTTCCTTGCTACAGAAATGTTACAAAGCAGGAATATGCCTCCCAGAGGCCCCTGGTCTGGGTTTTCCATCCTGCTTTTCCCTCTGTGGCTACTCAGGAGACCTGGGTGGTGGCAGCAGCTTCTACGGGACTTGGACTGGTCAAATATTCAGCTTTCTTGCTAGAAGGTGGTGATTACCTAGTTGTGGGAGGGTCGCTCCACCTCTGGGTGGTCATCATCCCAACTGCCCTCCCCATCAATCCATTCATTCATGGCTGGCCCCTTAGGTGGTTAAGAACAGCCCTGAATTGTGAGGGCATGGATGGTGAGAGAGAAGCCTTGAGGAGAGGTCTGTTGTCTTGAAAAGTATTCAGGGAGTTTGAGCTCAATTGAAATGCTACCGTCATTGAAATGGGCCTCTCTGCCTTTTACCATAGGGTTTAGAGAACACTAAAAAAATTTCCCTTTCCTCTAGTTAGCTTTGGTGATCTTTTGATGTTCTTGCTCCTAACTTGGCAGTTTATTGCTCTAAGTCATTCTATGCTTCTGATTTCTTTAACATTCGTCTTTGTTTTCTTTTGAAAGCACAGTAAAACCGTGGGGGTGGAAAGGTGGCTGTGTGGGTGGGAGTTTTGCTGGGGCCCCCAGAGCGTACTGCTACTAAGACACACAAAATCACCTCCCACAGAACCTTTTATCTGCCCCCCCCCCTAAATTCACTTTGGATGAATATACTGAATCAACATAGAGATTTTTAAAATATTGAAAATAAAGGAGGGAGCACTTTCTCAGTCTGTTGGTATTTTGTTTCTCAGCAATTGTCATCAGTTTGGCTCAAAAAAACTCATTAAAAAAAAAAAAAGAAAGGAAGAGAATAAATAAATGAGAAAAGGAGAACAAGACACATAGGCTAGAATAAGCAGGCCAAACACCTCTGTTATGCCCAGATTTCAAGATCCCCACAGACCAACAGGGAGCCAGCCATGTTCGATGTAAAAGCAAAGGATCCTTTATTATTAGTAGTACAGACCCGGGTCTGGCTCCCAGCCCCCTCTGACCCAACGGCCAGAAGGGGGGAGAGAGAGGTCACCGTGAGAAAAACCAGGGTTTTAATAGGGGGTGGAGTGAGGGGGCTGTGGGCCCTGCCGATTGGCCAGGCGCAAGCCGGGTCTTGTAGGATATGGGGTAAGATGGAGGGCATAGCCCTAACCCTTTCAACCTCTAATATGAATTTCAGAAGAAGACAATGGAGAGAATGGGAAAGAAGCAATACTCCATGGCTACTAATTTTCCAGAACTGATGAATACATGAATTTTCAGGCATAGTGATTTCTGAGCAGAGAAAACATAAAACAGTCTCTATCTTGCTGCGCTGTAGCGAAATTTCATGACACCAAAGACAATGAGAAACTCCTAAAAGAAACCACAGAAAAAAAATTACCTCCAAAGAAATGATCAGTAAACAGCCTTCTCATCAGCAACAAAAGAGGTGAGAATACACCTTCAAAGTGCAGAGAAAAGAATTGTCATCCTCAAATTCTACTCTAAACTACACGTTGTTCAAGAATGAGGGCAAGCCCTACTAGCTGGTTTGGCTCAGTGGGTAGAGCCTGTGGACTGAAGGGTCCTGGGGTTGATTTCAGTCAAGGGCATATGCCCTGGTTGCGGGCTCGGTCCCCCGTGGGGGGCATGCGGGAGGCAGCCGATTGATGATTCTGTCTCATCATTGATGTTTCTATCTCTCTCTCCCTCTCCCTTTCTCTCTGGAAAAAAAAAAAAAGAACAAGGTCAAGCCCTAGCCAGTTGCTCAGTGGTTAGAGCGTCGGCCCACAGACTGAAGGGTCCCGGGTTCAATTCTGGTCAGAGGCATGTATTTCGGTTGCAGGTTCGATCCCTGGCCCCAGTCTAGGTGCATGTGGGAGAGAACCAATTGATGTGTCTCTCTTATCATTGATGTTTCTACCTCTCCCTCTCAAATCAATAATAACATATAAAAAATTTAAAAAATTATCAGTGAGCCCTGGCTGGTTTGGCTCAGTGGTTGAGTGTTGGCTTGCGGACTGAAGGGTCTCAGGTTTGATTCTGGTCAAGGGCATGTACCTGTGTTGCAGGCTTGATCCCGGCCGGGTCGGAGCACCTGCAGGAGGCAACCAACCAATGTGTCTCTCTCACATCAGTGTTTCTCTCTGTCTCTACCTACTCCTTCCTTCCACTCTCTCTAAAAATCAATGGAAAAAATATCCTTGGGTGAGGATTAACAACAACAACCAATTATGACTGAATACTATAAGCAGCTTTGTGCCAATAAATTTGAAATTTCAAAAAATGGATAATTTTCTAGAAACATGTAAATGTATAAAATGTATAGAAAAACAGAAATGTTCTGTCCCTTGTATCAGTTATGTATTGCTAAGTAACATTCACCCTAAAGCACAGTGTCTTAAACAACAGCCATTTTATTTGCTCAGGATTCTGCTGGTCAGCAGGTCCGCAGGGCATTTTATAAGAACAGGTCTTCTGTGGGTCTCACCTGGGTCCCTGGGGCCATTTTATTTGCTCAGGATTCTGCTGGTCAGCAGGTCAGCAGGGCATTTTATAAGAACAGTGGGTCTCACTGTGGGTCTCACCTGGGTCCCTGGGCCCGTGGCAGCCATCAGCAGCTCTACTGGGTCTGATGGTCCAGGATGGCCTCCCTCATGTGCCTGGCAGTTGAAGCTGGCCGTCAGCTGAGTCACGTGTCTCCATCAGGTTATTCTGGGCTGCTCATGCTCGCAGAAGGAAGCAGCAGAATGGGGTAGGCCCCAGGGCACAAGTATTTTCAAGCCCCTGCTTGTGTCATGTTTTCCAATGTCTCACTGGCCAAATAATAACAAATCTTGGCCCAAGCAAGTCACTGAATCAATGTGGGAGGAATTATACAGGGTAAGGATACAGGGAGGGGCATTCATAGGGGGCCCGTTACTATAACAATCAACCAAAACTGGTATGTAAACATAAAAATCAACCCTCCCTAATGTAATGTGGTATTCCACATTAGGTGCTGGAAAAGGACGTTGAGGAAAAATTGGTGATATCCATATAGAGTCTGGTAATGTACCAATCTTAGTTTCTTT
>NW_005357764.1:6116696-6129368 GCF_000412655.1 Myotis brandtii | reverse complement strand
TTTTTTTTTTTTTTTTTTTTTTTTTTTTTGCTATTTTGGTTCCTTTTTGTTTTAGCCTGTCAGTTTTTTTAAGTTTATTTTTATTGGGTACACTATTACAGGTGCAATCTTAGCTTCTTATTTTGACAAATGTACCACGGTTATTATGTAACTCGTATATTAGGGGGAACTAGGTGAGAGGAATAGCGGAACCCTCTTTGCTACCTTTGGAAAACTTTTCTTTAAATCAAAATTATTCCAAAATTAAAAGTTTATTTTTTTTTAAAAAAAGTAGTAACCCTCCAACATACTGAAAAGCAACTGGCCTAGATAGTAATTTTTGCCAAATTATTCGAAGAATAGATATCCTTCTTTTATTTAAATTGTTACAGAAAATTGAAAAAGAAAGAATGTCTTCTAAAGATTATATTAACTTTATGAGGTTAATATAATCTTTTAAAATTTTATTATTAAGATAATAAAATTATAAAAAAATATTATTAGTAATCCTCACCCCAGGATATTTTCCATTGCTTTTCAGAGAGAGTGGAAGAGGAGGGAGAGAGACATCGATGTGAAGGAGACACATGGATTGGTTGCCTCCCGCACGAGCCCTAACCAGGGCTGGGGATGGAACCTGCAACCCAGGTACCTGCCCTTGACCAGGAATCAAACCCAAGAACCTTTGGTGCGCAGGCCAACGCTCTAACCCAGGGGTGGGCAAACTTTTTGACTTGAGGGCCACAATGGGTTCTTAAACTGGACCGGAGGGCCGAAACAAAAGCATGGATGGAGTGTTTGTGTGAACCAATATAAATTCAAAGTAAACATCATTACATAAAAGGGTACGGTCTTTTTTTTTTTTTTTAGTTATTTTCATTTAAAACTGGCCGGATCCGGCCCGCGGGCTGTAGTTTGCCCACGGCTGCTCTAACCATTGAGCCACGCTGATGAGGTTAACATAATCTTGATATGCAAGCTGGTCAAGGACAATATGATGAAAGAAAATTGTAGGCCAATCACTTATGAAGAGGCAAAAATCCTAAGTGAAAAATTAGCAAACTGAAAATATATATCACTGATTCAGCAGGAGTACAAGGCCAGTGTTAAATTAGAATGTGAAATTTGAACAGTCAAAGTAATTTACCAAATTAACAGAGCAAAGAAGAAAACCCATATAATTATCTCAATAGATGCAAACAGAAAAAGTATTTGATAAAAATTTAATATCACTCATAAAAATTCTTGATCAATTTAGAATGGAAGGAAACTTCCTGAACCTGATAAAAAAAAAAAAATGTCTATCAAGCCCGACCAGTGTGGCTCAGTGGCTGAGCGTCGGCCCATGAACCAAGAAGACAGAGTTCAATTCCCTGTCAGGACACATGCCTGGGTTGGAGGCTCCAGGAGGAAGCGTGCAGGAGGCAGCCGACAGATGTTTCTATCTCTCTTTCCCTTCCTCTCTTTCTAAAAATCAATAAAATACATATACATTTATAAAAAAATAAAATAAACTCAGATATGACTGAGGTCTGCCTGCTATTGGAGATACCATTTAGCATTGAACTACATGTTTTAGCTAGCAGAGTAAGAGAAGAAAATAAAATAAAAAGAATAAAGATTGCAATGGAAGAAAAAAATTTCAATTTGAGGTGCAGGTGACATAATTGTCTACATAAAAAATGCAAGGAAATCTACAGGTAAACTGAATGAACTAAGGAGAGTTCGTGAGCTGGGGTGGGGTGGGGGCTGCAGGAGTGTCTAGCTTCATTGTCATAGCACAAAAGGATAAAAACTCTGGGAGCCCTTGCTGCCTTGCTACCCAGGCTAAATGGCTTGGGGATGTCGATACCCAAAAGGCCTGAGGTGTCAGCTCCCATTAGCGGGGAGCTTTTCACGGGGTGCACCCCTCGGGGCTCAGCACCCCTGTACGCAGCAGGCGCCCGGCCCTGGACTCGCCCGTAGTTTCGGTTGGAAGATACCAGTAGAAGCTTTGAAGGAGGCTCCAGGAGGCTCTGCCGCCAGCCAGCTTCCTCTCGGTCTGGAGCCGGGGAGACCTGGGTCAGAGCACGTCCAGGCCTTCCCCTTGGGGTCCAAGCCCTGAAACTGGGCCTTGGCTCTGTGGCCTGGGAACCTCCCGCTGGCTGGCGGGGAGGGAAGCTGTAAGGGTGCCCAGGCTGCTGCTCCTGTGCGGGCCTCTCTTTCCCCATCGCCCCAAGCCCAGCGCTCGGTAGCTCCCTGCCAGCATCAGCCTCACTGGCTGGCACGGCCTGCTGAACGGGAGGCCTGTAATTTGTGACTCATGGCCCCTCACCAACCGTGGGCCATGCTGAGTCACTTGGGCTTGCCCGTTCTGCCAGGAGTGCCAGGGGCCCAGCGCCTCCTGGGCCCTGGGCAGTGGTGGACCCCACTTCCGACTGCTGGGCAGAGCTGGCTTCAGCTCCGGGAAAGGGCAGTGGTGAGCCCCAGAGGGCCAGCGGGTGTGCGGGGGTGGGGTGAGGTGGGAGGGGGGCTTTTTGAGAGGCCCTGGAACCCCAGCCTGTGGTGCTCAGGTTCCTTTGTTTCCTGGGACTTGCTCCCCACGGGCCCTGACTGGCACCTGCCTCACATCCCCAAGGCTGGGGCCACGGATGGTCTGCCATGGTCTTAGGAGGGCTTCAGAGTTAGGGTCCCAGGTCACCCAGGGCCAGCCAGGCTGCCAACCGACCTGGGCCCTCCAGCCGCTCCCTCAGCCTCCTTTCATTATTTTCTTGCAAATCAGGACAGAAGGGGACACAGCGAGGAGCGCCTTTTAATTGTTTTCTGCTCGTCAGATAGACAAACAATCGGAAGGCCTAGTAACCACCAGCAGCGAAGAGAAGGTAAGGAAGCAGGCATGTCCTATGACAACGGCAGGGAGCACGGCCCAGCCTGTCTCTGAGGGGCCACCTGGCAGTGGTTGTTAACATTTAAAAGACAGATGTACTTTCTATGCTCGTGTTTGACCCAGCAGTACATTTCTGAGAGCATTTTATGTAAAACAAACAAACAAAAAAATGTCCACAACGATACAAAACCAGTTTGCAGTTTCACGTGTTTCTGTAAGCGTACATAACGGAGACAGTTACGTCCAGGAATGTTTTCTGCAGCTTTGTTTGCAACTGCAGAAAAGTGGCAACAGCCTCAATGCCCATCTGCAGGGCGACGGATAAATAAACCCGACTCTACTAGCGAGTGCTCCCAGCTGTTGGAAAAATGAGGTAGGTCTGTATGATCCAGGTCTGCATGGAAGGAGGTGCGTGATATATCATAGAGTAAAAACGAGTCACAGGACCATGTGTTTAATATGGTCCTGTTAAACCAGCAAAGCCCGTGTGTGTGTGTGTGTGTGTGTGTGTGTGTGTGTGTGTGTACACATAGGGAAAGGTCTGGAAGGAGGTTAGTGGCGATTTTCTCTGGGAAGGGGCTGATAATTGAGATAATGAGAGACTTCTTAATGTATTTATCCCTATATTGTATGATGCTTTTACATGTGTGCATTTACTTTAAATAAGAAAGAAAAAAAAACAATTAAAAACAAAATAAGCCATTGTCCCTCCCCATCCTGAGGACTGGAACGCATGCATGTGAGATGGGAGATGTGGACGAGATCTCTCCTGCCTCCCTCTGGGCTGGAGACTTCCCAGGTCCCTTCCTCCCTCAGGGCAAATCTCCCAGTGGGAGCACAGCTGGGTCTGACTCCCATTCCTAACAACTTCCCAGGTCTACCCTCCCTTCTCCCGGCGACTTCCTTGGGGACCTCTCTGCCCCCATTTGTGCTCCCAGAGCCCCCTGCCTGTCTCCTCTGTGGCTCTTCACACTGGTGACCACCCCAGCCCCGCTCCTAACAGCTAGATCTGCACCTTGGGCAGCAACAAGGCAGAATCCTGCCCCTCTCTGCTCTTCCTTTACATGCACAGAGTGGGGCCACATTAAATTTTTGGTGAGTGACATGAGAATGAATAATATAGGAGCCCTGGCCGGTTTGGATCAGTGGATAGAGCGATGGCCTGTAGACTAAAGGGTCCTGGGTTTGATTCCCGTCAGGGGCACATCCTGGGTTGCGGGCTTGATGCCCAGTAGGGGGTGTGCAGGAGGCAGCGTATTGATAATTCTCTCTCATCATTGATGTTTCTATCTCTCTCCCTCTCCCTTCCTCTCTGAAATCAATAAAAACATAAAATAAGATTTAAAAAATAATATAGGAACCACCAGAGGGACACTGGGTGGGACGGGACCTCTGAGATCACCTGGCCCACTTTCCTACCCAGTGCCCACTGCCCCCTGCTGGACACCTCCAGTGATGGGCAGCCACTGCCATCTGAGGCGGCTCAGTTCCCTTCCTGAGGGGAGGAGGTGGCTTCCATGGGCTAATCAGAGGAGGGAGAGTGGAGGAGGCATATTTTCATATGGCAGAAGGGACATTTAAGACTTTGCTGTCAGGGGACACCTGATATGGAAATCCAATAGATTTTTAATTGTTGATCATAAGATTTTTTAATTATTGAAAACAATCTTTGAAAAGTTCATAGATAAAGTTTTTCAGAAACTGGGGCATTCAGGTCAATTTCAAGTCCGTGGTCAGTTCTCAGCGGGCAGTTTAGAGGCTTGACGGGTGAGAGAGAAAGGCTCCATTTCTCCGGCCAGGAGAGCCCTAAGCTGCTGCCCCTGGTCCCAGCCGGCAGGACCTCATCCAGCTTCAGCAGGTCAGCCCCACCCTAACCACCGTGTCGGCAGCGTAAATTAAGCATTAAAAGCAAACTAATTAGTACTTCAGGGTAGCTTCATTCAGAAAATTACCGCACGGGGGAGGAGGCGTCTCATTTAGGACCGACTTAATTAAAAGACGCGCGGTAAGTTCCTGTAATAGATGAAGACAGCACTTTCCAGAAACACCGTAAATGAAATGTTTTACTGTATATATCAAATGGTGATTCAATCTTTAATATCAAAATCCCTCAAGAATGCCATTGTCAGCGACAAACACAGCAGCCCTTGCAACAAAGGGCCTAATTGTTCCCTCCTCCTGTCTCCGGAGCCCACAGGAAGTCGTAACTTCTCGGTTGTACTTCATTGTTAATGCCTATGGGTAATGCCAGCTCCGGGAGGAATCCGCGATGAAGACAGAGAATGGGAGAAGCCCTGTTTCGGACTGGCTGACTTGTGGTTTAGAAAATGACCCGTCTCTCCCAAGTGAGGGGGCAGCTGGGTTGGTTGAGTCTCTGCCACAGTGGGTAGCACAGAGACACCGAGTGACCTGCCCAAATTGTCCAGCACAGTGGAGGTTGGAGAGCAGGCCCAGCCACAGGTGTGGGATGGCCTGGCGCTGCTCCTGCCCTGAGAATGTGGCCCGAGGCAGGCAGGACCGAGTGCCTCCAGCCTGCTCTGTGCCCCTCCTTCCCCACACCGGCTGCCAGGCTTCCTCCCAGCCCGGCTCCTGGGACTGACTCCACGATGCAGGGCACCCTGAGCACTTCTTCCTACAGGGTGGGTGTAGGCCTTCTCCCTAGAACACATGGCTCAGGGAGGAACCTAGAGAACGGCGGGTGGATGGGCCATGGAGCCATCGGTCCACAAGAAATTGACAAAAAATCTCCCAGGCTTGGGGTGGGGTTATTGAGGGGATTTGCGACTAACTAAGGACCTTCACTTTTTTTGTTGTTGTTGTTAATCCTCACCCAAGGATATTTTCCCATTGATTTTTAGAGAGAGTGGAAGGGAAAGGGAGAGACAGAGAGACACATGATTGGTTGCCTCTGCACTCACCCCGACCAGGGCTGGGGAGCCTGCAACCAAAGTAGGTGCCCTGGACTGGAATCGAACTCGGGGCCCTTCAGTCCGCAGGCCGACTCGGGGCCCTATAAGAGCTGCTTATGGATTCTCAGAATAGACGCTGCATCAGAGCTGGATGGGACCATCAGAATTGGCTAGCCAACCCCTTGTCATATAGATGGGGAAATTGAGGCCGGGGAGGGTCCTTTGGGCTGGCAGAGTTGGATCAGGCACACCTCCTAGCTGCTGGTCTGGGGCTCCGTCACTATCCAACAGCCCAGGCAGCCACTGGCCCGCCTGGAAGCTGCTCCACGCGAGACTGGGTTTCAGCCTCCTGGGCTCCCTTGACCACATGCCCTCGTGCGAGGCATCATCCACACACTGTATGTGGCATGCGTGCCACAGGGCCAACCCTTGCTGCAGCCAGGCTCGCACGCCTTTAAGAACCACCAGCGGCCTCCTCACCCAGAGGCAGACGCCTGTCGGCTGTTCACCCACCTGGCTGCTTGCTTCCCCCTCTCCCCGCCGACTCCACCACCCACTTGTGCAAAGCAAGTCACCGAAAACCAACATGCTTGGCAACAGCCTCACTCCCAATTTGACATGTTCCTAATATTCCACTTAAAGAGTTTTTCGCATCCTTTGAGGCTTTCAAGGAGTTTCTTAAGCTACTGGGATAGTTCTGTCTTAACTCCAAGTCAACCGGTCGCATTTCAGAAGCTTCCAAGACTAAATGGAAGAACCTGAGCGTGAGGGAGTCATTCACCAGCACTAGGGGCAATCCTGGCCCTGTAATTAGGAAAACAGCAGCCCTTTTTCACACTCTCATTCACATTCTCTTTCATCTCTCCCTGCCCACAGGAGAGAGGGAGGGACAGTTTCTGGGGGGCTTGGAAGTGTAATCCATGAAAACTGTTGTTGAGTGGGCATGATGCTTGGTGTTTCCTGCCCGCTTCCCACAGACAAAGTTAAGCAGGTCAAAGATGATGCAATACTCACTTGCTGTTCTGAATATGTAAATATATATAACATTCCACATATGGTGAATATTTTTAATCTTTTTCTTTTAGCATACAGTATCTGGAAATTTTCTCCTCCTAACCATTTTTGCTTTGTACAAAGTTTTTGCTCAACATTTCATGTGCCATATTTACATATTATATTTAAAATATTTTTTATTTAAAAGGTGACAATGTGTTAGCTCGTCCTTTCATTACATAGTCTCAATCACTGCTTGGCCTACTTTTGTTTTCTTTGGATTTAAGCCCATCATACTTTCCAGAAATGTCTCAAATACCCAGAGCTCATTTCTGCAGGCTTTAAAAAAATATAATCTTTTATTTTCCACAATCTTCTTGCTACCATGAGAACGCTGACCACTTCCCGCTTAAAATTTGCGAGGGAAGTCCCTTTTTGCTGATCCAAGTTCCCATACATCCCCAGTTCTGCTTTTTCCTATGATCCTGCGAGAAGAAGAAAAGCCAGAAGTGTGAAGTATTGCCAAATGCTGGTTTGCATGAGACCGTGAGATGGTTCTTCATCTGGAAGAATCAGGATGGCGTTCTTCCCGCACTCACCCCCTCCTCTTCTGCTATTTCTCCCTGCTCCGGCTATAATTGGTCTCCACTGTCACACCTGAGTTTCCATTTTCCCGATAGAGCCTGTTGTCATAAAACTTCATTTAAAAAGCTCTGTTTAGATAGACCATGTCAAGGTTCATATACAAAAATGTAAAGTGCTTTCTTCTGAGAACATGATGGGCATGGTTTTTTCCTCCCTAAGAAAAGAAGCACAAGTTCCCATTCTTCCTCATTTCAGGACTTGATGTCAAACGTTAAGGAGAAGATGCCGGGCCGGTGTGGCTCAGTGGATGAGCATTGACCTAGGAACCAGGAGGTCACAGTTCGAAGGGCACATGCCTGGGTTGTGGGCTTGATCCCCAGTAGGGGGCGTGCAGGAGGCAGCCGATCCATGATTCTCTCTCATCATTGATGTTTCTATCTCTCCTTCTCCCTTCCTCTCTGAAATCAATAAAAAATATATTAAAAAAATAAAATAAAAAGTCAGAGAAAAAGGATGGTGGGTGTTGATTAGCCTTTTATCATCCCAGATCATGCTGTGACGTGGCAGCTGTGACAAGCGGGGCGCTGTGGCTGAGTGCGTCTCTGAGATGCCCGCACAGGTCCCCCTCCCCTTCCAGCCAGCCCCACCCCACAGGGAGCAACGCCACCACATGCGGAGGTGCCTCCCTGTGTCCACATGGCACAGGACACAGATAAAACAGGAAACAGAAAGGCAAAAAGGAAAGACCCTGAGGTCATGGCTGGTGCTGGGTCTGCAGCACCATGCGTGGTGAGCTGCTTCTTGGCCATGTGACAGCGAGGAGGCAGCCTCCGTGGAGGGCGGGCCCGGCAGCCCTGCTGGTCCCGAGTGTCCTCCTGTGGGGGATGGATGGAGGCCCATGGCCTGGAGGTGGGCGAGAGCATCCCTTCTCTCTCCCGCAGGAGCCGTCCTCAGAAGCTGTCTCATGCCCTCCCTCTCCCCACCTCCTGCTTGGAGAGGCTTTGGCCGCACCCCTGCCGTCCACCCTCCCTCCAAGCTGTGGGGACACTTGCCGGATCTCTGTGGCTTCTCTGTGGGTGCCCCGCCCCCAGGTGCACCAGGGCCCCTGCTGGTGTGTCCGCAGTCACACAATCCTGACCCTTTATGAACGGGCTTCTCTCCGGCACCACCAGGGGCTTTCCGGCAGGAAGCACCCCTTTCTCCCTCTCCAGGACCCACTTAGGTACAAAGGCTTCGCTCTCTGGGAGCTCCCAGGGCAGGAGCTCAGCCTTGGTGACCAGCCTGGCTGGTCCATGTGTTTGGCCCTCCCCTTTCCAGGCCCTCACTTCCCGCATTTCTGACTGAGCAGGTGTGGGTGGCTAAGCTCCTGCCGCAGCCCTAACAGTGCGGCCACCACACAGCCTTTTCATCCGCACGGCAAGCACATGGTGGCCCTTCATCATCACCCCACTTCCCAGATGAGAAGACCGAGGCCACCAGGGACATGAAGCCACATGCCAAGGTGACCCCGCTAGCAGGTGGTAGCAGCTGGGCCGAAACGCAAACCAGGTGCTGCTGACCACACTGGATGCAGCGTATTTTAGGAGAGCAGCTTCAGTTTGGGAGAGGCCTCCTTTTCCTCTGTCCTGGGGTGTTGCCCAAAGGGACCCAGAGCTGGAGGCGGGCGGGGTCTGAAGCCCGAGTTCTGGCCTTCCCTCAGCCCCTTTAGACCTCAGGTTGGTCCTTCCACTTCTGAGTGTGTCAGGCAGAATAATGTTCCCCCTCATCCTGATCCCTGGAACCTGTGAGCAAGTTCCCTTCCAAGGCCAGAGGGACTTCCCAGATGTGGTTAGTTAAGGATCTGGCTTATCCAGGTGGGGCCAAAGCCATCCTGAGGGTCCCTCAAGAGGGAGGCAGGAGAGTTAGTCAGAAGAGCTATGGCAACGAAGCAGAGGTCCGTGGGCGATTGGGAGACACCACGCTGCTGGTGTGGAAGAGGGAGGATGAGGTCATGAGCCAAGGAACCCTGGAAGCTTCTAGAAGCTGGAAAAGACAAGGAAATGATTCCTCCTTGAGCCTCTAGAACAGCGGTTCTCAACCTGTGGGTCGCGACCCTTTGGGGATCGACCGACCCTTTCACAGGGGTCGCATAAGACCATCGGAAAACACATATATAATTACATATTGTTTTTGTGATTAATCACTATGCTTTAATTATGTTCAATTTGTAACAATGAAATTGGGAGTCACCACAACATGAGGAACTGTATTAAAGGGTCTCGGCATTAGGAAGGTTGAGAACCACTGCTCTAGAGTCTAGATTCTAGACTTTAGAAGGAATGCAGCCCAGCTGACACTTCGTTCAGGACGTCTGACCTCCAGAACCGTAAGGTAGTAAATGTGTGTTGTTTTGTCACTGAAGTTGTGGTAAATTGTTATAGCAGCAACAGGAAACGAATATACTGAGCTTCAGCTGTCCCCTCTGTAAACAAGTGGGCAGCTGGCCAGGTGGGCCCTGCACGCTGTGCTGTCTCAACAGGTGTTGCAGGTCTAGGCCAGCAGGGCCTGGAGTCGCTTTGACTGATTTTATGAACTTTCTTTGGGAATCTAGCACGTAGCTTTGTCTCCTATGGCCGTGGGCGGTTTAGTCTGCGATGAGGTTGAAGGAAAAGAAGGCAGCTTTGCAGGGTGGGCCTTGCTGGGGGTTTGTGGACCCCTGGGCTGGGCCTTGTCTGCGGACCAATCCCCTAAAAGGCCACAACTGCCTCTGGCTCCCTTAGAATTACAGCCTCTGCCCAGGCCTCCCCTCCCCAGAATGGCCAGGGTTGAGGATGCCTCGCAGGGCAAAGGGCTCCATGCAGACTCTGAACTCCACACGGCCCCATCCTCTTCCGCGTTCCCACCACTGGTCCAGAGACTTCCAGGGAGCAGCTGCTCAAGAAATGTGTGTTGAATGAATGAATGATTCAATCACACACAGACACACAGCTGAGCACATCACACAGCCATCTCTGTACCGAGACACCTACCTCGACAGGCACCTGCCTACGAGTTCACACGCACAAACACGCGCACACAGGCCTGGGCACGGACACAGTGAGCACAGGCAGGTGCTGCCGAGCCCCTATTTTGGAGAAAGGAGGACACTTCTGTCCCCATCGTGAGAGCCGAGATGCCAGCGAGGGCAGCAGATCTGGGAGGAATTTATGAATCTACTGGCAGCAGGGGCTTCCCAACAGGAAGGACGGGGCAGATCTCCCGCTGATAAGCGGTGGGAGCCAGATGCTGGCTGCCGTTGGTGGGCACGCGCACCTGCAGTGCCAGGAGCCAGCGCAGGTGTCTGAGTCCGCTCCCCCGCGAGGGGACATGAGCCTCTGACTTTTGCGCCCCAATCACAAGCCACCCTGGATCTTGGGGGAGGCCCAACTCTGGGGCAGTTATCCTAGAAATGAGGACGTGTAAGCTAAAAATGCCGCTGGTAAAAAAATAAGGGTGGGATGGAGGGTACCGAGCAAGAAAGGACCCCTGCTCTCGGAAAGGCTTGGTTTGAGTGTGCCATTGAGGGCGCCATTGAGTCTAATCCCTTACAAGGGTGCTTTTCCCTAAATGTCCACAAGGGGGCTCTACTGAGCGGAATCCCTTACTAGGGTGCTGTCCTCTAAATGCCACAAGAGGGCGCTATGGAGCACAATCCGCTTACTAGGGTACTATTCTGCCACTTACCAGCTCGTGACCTTGGGCTGGTTCATTAGTGTCGCTGCATCTCTGGAATGGGCTGGTGAAGGTACCTGCTTATCAGGGCTGGGGGGAGGATCGGATGAGAGAATGAAAGTGAAGTGCTCAGCTCATTGTCCAAAGATATAAGCAAAAATTGGGAGCGTAAGATACCGGAAGCCCTTGGTCCAAAGTCTGCTTAACCCATCCTAGGCCAGAATAACCAGGAGGAGGTGGGAAGTCCTCTCCGGCCACCTCCCACCAGTCAGCCGCGCAGTCTAGAATCCTCTTCTGTGTTCCCAGCGCGGCCCAGTGACGCCCAGGGAGCAGCAGGCCCCTGCTGACCCGGTGCTGGCTTGCAGGGTGAACCTGAGTACATTTCTCCCCGCCTGTCTGACCCCAGCTGCCTCATGCTCTCCAGCCTGGAGAGTTGTGAAGCTCCAATGAGACTGTGCATCTAAAGCTACTAGAGGTGAGGAACCCTCACTTGGCCGGCAGCAGCTCTGGCATCCCTGGTTCGATATGGATGATTGTGCTGCAGGCCAGCGGATCCACCCTTCATCCTTGAGCCTCTCACCACTTTCTCCTGCATCTCTCACGTTCGGCTCCCATATGGTCACTGAGGCTGTTGCCCAGGTCCAACAGCACCAGCTGGGCGTCTGGGGTCAGTGGTCAGATGCTCCCATTTCCTCATCCCAACCCAGGAAAAGCCTAGGCAGGGCCCCCACCCAGCATGTCATGTCTCCTATGGCTCACATACCCTGGGTGTTGAGAGGGGAGCCCCAGATGCCTGGAGCATCCTGGATTCTGCCCTACTGTGTGCTCCTTCCTGGAGGTGGGGAGCCCAGTTTCATCAGGAAGCGTAAGTCCAACAGGCAGGTGAGACAGAGCCTGGACAACCCCCGTGTTAGTACCCAGTGCTAAGTGGGTCCCCATCATCTCACCTGCTGGCCGGGAGCTCCCATGGGGCAGGGCCCGGTCTGTTTCACCTTGTCCTGGGCACCCATCTGGGACCTGGGGGCCAAAGGGATGCTGAGAGAGAGGATACATAGGGACTGCGGTCCCGAGTCACGGGGCTTGGTTTCCATGGCTGTGCCCTCTCCCCACCCTCCATGCTGGGGGAGGAGGGCGTCTGCCAAGTCCACGCTGCCCAGTGAGTGTGGGGTGCCATGGCCGGGGCCCACTGTGCGCTGTGGGACCCCGGCCACCAGCGCCGGGGCAGTGGCGGCCTTGTTTCCGAGCGCACCACACCCTCCCTTGACTCATTCTGAGAGAGCGCTGCCGCGAGGGTTTCTGGCCTCTGAGTTCACCTTTGGTTTGGTTTCTGCTCGGGCAGCTCAGAGCAGTTTTGTTTTTAAGTGCAAACCCACAGAGCTGCTTTCCCCTTTCTCTGATCCCCCAAAACAAACAAAGGATGTTGGTCTGCATTTTGGTTTGTTTTGAAGTTGAGAGGAAAGTGAGGGAAACGGGTCACCTCAGAAGCTTCGAGGGTGGCCAGGCCGGTCAGGGAGCGTGGGGGCCTCTGGGAGGGGCGGGTGGTGGTGAGGGTGGCGCCTCGCTCCCTCGCTCCCTCGCTCCCTCGGGGGACAGGCCACCAGCCACGCTGGGTGGGCCCTGCTCTCATGGAGTTCACTCTTCTTTAAAAGG
>NW_005357764.1:6105118-6116682 GCF_000412655.1 Myotis brandtii | reverse complement strand
GGGACAGGCCTGGGTCTAGGCATGGCTCTGAGGCTCCTTGCTATGTGGCCTCAGGCAGAGCCTACCCCTCTCTGAGCTTCAGTTTCCTCCCTGGTGCAATGAGGCCTGGGCTCTGTTCCACCCTGTCTCTGCCTCTCCGCTGGCAGCGGGTTGGGGAGGCGCCACTGACTTCCAGGGCCCACCCTGAGCAGCTAGACCTGGGTCCGTGGGGAAAGCACTTCACATCTTGCTGGGCCTTTGGCTCTCAGGTCTGGTGTCCCCAAGCCCCACCTTCCCTCCTTCATCTGCCCTCTGGTCAGGGAGAGGCCACACAGTGCCTGGGCTCCGTGACCCAGGACGCGCCCACGCCCCCGGGCCCGTGACCCTCTCCTGTGTCATGCGTGTACCTGAAGCAGAAAAGATTAGTCCAGGAACTCTCAGCCCACAGGCAGAGAGGCCTCCTGTCCGACACCTTCCAGGGAAAGCAGCTGCCTGCAAGGTGAGCTCCTTCACACGCGAGCCTGCAGGTGCCCAGAGCTGTCCAGGGGGAAGCCGTGGGCCAGTCCTGGAAGCACCAAGGGAAGGGCTGTGCCCATCAGGACTGTGACAGTGGGATGAGCAGGAACTGGATCTGAACATTTTTAATTTCTTTATTAAAGTCCATCTGTTTGACAGTTCTTAGTCATTTGTACGTGTAATCTTTCAGTGAAAGCTACAGACTCTCTCCGTGGGGGAAGGGATGCACACGCAGAATGCTGCAGATTAAAGGGGCCCGTGGCCCTGCACGCTAAACTCCTGGGGAGTCGAGGTAGTTTGGGGAGAAGTGACTTCCGAGGGCATCCCTCTTTCTCTTTGGGGAGTAGGCACTATTGGGTAACTGGGCTTTTCTTCCCAGGGCGTCTTGGGAGATGCGGAACCAGTCACTCCCTTAAGCTGCCAGTGCGGCCTGCTTAGAGGCGTGTCTCTTGGCTGCCAAAAGGGAGGTCGCTTTCCTGTGGACCCAGGGAACGGAGGCCCCACCCCTGGGCCCCGGGGAGCCTCTTTTGGTGCAGGAGCTCCTGCACCTGAAGGAGGTGGCCGGCGCCCCTCTTGTTTTCTTAGTTGACCGGGTCATTGGTGCATGGGGATGTGCTGTGTGTGCTGGGTGTGGAGGGTGGGGTGGTACTGCTTCTGGGACCCCCTGCACCCTACTAAGGGCCGCCTAGGTTCCAACCAGGAGCAGCCGAGGAATGGGGGAAACGTCTTTGGTCCAACATCCCACATCCTAAACCCCCCTTCGTCCAGGACTGCTCCCCAATTCTGAGGACTCTGCTTCCTCCTTTGGTCAGTTTCTAGCGCCACCTGGTGGGCAATTCTCTAGTAGCAATGGGGTCTTCATCTGGCCACAGAGGGTTCTCCGCTCCGGCTGCGCGTGTAGCATTTCACATTACTGATACCTGGAAGTCACCTCTGACCAATTAAGTCATCCTCTGGTGTGTGTGTGTGGGGGGGGAGGGTTGGGGGGGCAGAAGCAGTGTTTTTAGAGGTCTCCAGGTGACACCTACCTGAACCCAGGTTGCGAAGCACTGCAGCACCGATAGCTGGTACCCTCGTCCTTTGCCAAACAGCAAAGAATGATGGGCGGGGAGGAGAAATCCCAGACGCTTTCTGCAGAGACGCTTCGCTGCCTTGTGTGCACCCGCTCAAGCGCTCTGAACACCCAGAGGCATGTAGGTCGGCGAGTCATAGCCATGACCGTGCAGAATGTTCTAAGTCAGTGGTTCCCAACCTTCCTAATGCCGCGACCCTTTAATACAGTTCCTCATGTTGTGGTGACCCCCAATTTCATTGTTACAAATTGAACATAATTAAAGCATAGTGATTAATCACAAAAACAATATGTAATTATATATGTGTTTTCCGATGGTCTTAGGCGACCCCTGTGAAAGGGTCGGTCGACCGCCAAAGGGGTCGAGACCCACAGGTTGAGAACCACTGAATCTAAGTCATGTTGTCTGTGATTGGGCCTTTCTGTGAGTGTCTGCGGACATTTCCTTGCGGCCACAGGTATCCTATGGGCATTTGCTGATTTTGTGTCTCATCTCAGTGATAATGTTCAGAAGGCAGCATGGACGCCCCTCGCATTACCGGAGGGCGGTTGACAGGCTCTCTCTCCCTTGGTGTCCAAGGTCGTTTTGCACCTTAGTGATGCCGAGCAGAACCACTTCCATTGTTATGGGCTAATTAGCAGAGGGTGAAAGGGCTTAGCTGGTGAAGGGTGTGTTTGAACCAGGCAAAAGCTCAGAGAACATTCCAGGACATTTCACAAATGAAGGTTTTATAGCAGCTCGAATTAAGAAAGGGCTTAGGAGAACTGAGTCATCTGTTCATGTTTGCAAAACAACACGGTAGTTATTCCGAACTCGTGGCATCTGCCCCCATGCAGTCCCACACACATTCACATTGTGAGCGATGTTTGGGCAAGGAGGAGTCGTTGCCATTTGGGCAAGAAATAACGTCTCCATTCCTAACCATGGCAGGCGAAACCCTGTGGCCTGCTCCTGCCTGACTTCTAACCTCCTCTCTCCACCTCACCCCACTGGCTTTCCTCCAGCCACACTCTGCTTTCGCTGTTCTCGAACGTGCACGCTGGTTCCCACCTCAGGGGCTTTGCACTCGCTGTTTGCTCTGCCTGGAGCCCTCTTCCTCCAGATGTTTGCATGGTTTGCTCTCTGAGTTCGTTCAGACCTCAGCTCTCACTGAGAGAGGCCTTCCCTGACCAGCCTAACTGAAGCAGGGCCTCTGCCTAGTCCTTTCCCCGCTTTTGTATCCTCTGTGGCACTTTTCACTGTTTGCAAGGTATCCCTTAGTATTTGTTTCCTTGTTTATTGTTGGTGAAGCCCATCCGCTGTAAGTCCTTGAAGGCAGAGGCCGTATCTAGCATTGACTACAGTGCCCTCATTCTCCGGCACAGTCCCCAGCACACAGATGTGACTTAATAAATATTATTTTTTTTAAACCCTTTTTTATTTTGAAATAATTTTAATTCTAAAAAACACAACCAAGAGTTTAGATATACTTTCGCTCTGCTTACTCTAATGTCAGTATCATTGATAACCATAGTACAATGGTCCAAAAAGGAATTAACATTGATATGATACAAATGACTAATCTGCTGATCTTAACAGAACTTCAACTGACCCATTAATGTCCTTTTTTTCTGGTGGAAGTTTCGGTCCAAGGGCTCCATCCTTTGCCTTTAGTTGTCATGTCTCGTTAGGTTCTTCCGACCTGGGACAGCTCCCAGCCTTTCATGCCCGTGACCCTGTAGAAGAGTACCGGCCAGTTATTTTGTGAATGTCCCCCACTTCACGTTGGTTTGATATTTTTCGTGATTAGACTGCGGTTATGCATCTGGGTAGGAATACCAGGGAAGGGAGGCTGTGCTCTCAGCGCAGGAGGCCAGGAGGAACAGAGTCTGTAAGTCTCATCACGGGGGTGTTGGGTTGGATCACTTGGCTAAGGTGCTGTCTGCCAGGTTTCTCTGCTGTAGAGCTATGATTTTTCTCTTTGTAATTAAAAAAATCTTGTAAGGAAATACATTGAAACTCTGCAGATATTCTATTTCTCATCATATTTTGGCTCAGTAATTTAGCATTCCTTGATGATCCTTGCCCTGAGATGATTACTGTGGTGTTTGGCAAGTGGTGCTTTTTGATTTATTTTTTTAAATATATTTTTATCGATTTCAGAGTGGAAGGGAGAGGGAGAGAGAGATAGAAACATCAATGATGAGAGAGAATCATTGATCGGCTGCCTCCTCCACCCCCACCCCCTACTGGGGATCGAGCCTGCAACCTGGTATGTGCTCTTGACCAGAATCGAACCTGGGACCCCCCCAGTCCACAGGCCCATGCTCTATCCACTGAGCCAAACCAGCTAGGGTGCTGCTTCTCTATTTCTAACTTACTCATTGGAATTCTAATGTAAAGAAGAGTTGTTCCATCTTCCCCATTTAGTTATTTAATAGGTTATTTATATCACTATGGATTCATGGGCATCATTTTATTCTGTTATAATCTATTAATATCATGGTTGATTTTGTTGCTCAAATTGTCTCATGTTTGGCAACTGAGAGCTCCTTCAGATTGGCTCCTGTGGGCATCTATCTCCCTACCCTCCCCCCCAGAAAATATGTACTTTCTGGAACCAGGGTCATCTTGTACTTTCCCTGTGTCCGCTCTGGGACCGCCAGTTCTCCAAGGAGCCCTGGCTCCTTCTCCTGGAGCACAGTGCTTGGAAACCAAGATCTGGGGAGTAGATGGGCGCATTGTTACTGCAGCATCGCTGCTTCTGTGCCCTCTAGTGGACAGAGCTCAGAAATACATGCAGATATAGCCGACAACCTATTTCTTCCTCTCTCTTAAAAAAATCATGAATTAGCCCTAGCTGGTTTGTTGGCTCAGTGGATAGAGCATTGGCCTGTGGACTGGAGCCAGGGTTGTGGGCTCGATGCCCAGTAGAGGGCATGCAGGAGGCAGCCAATCAATGATCCTCTCTCATCATTGATGTTTCTGTCTCTCCCTCTCCCTTCCTCTCTGAAATCAATATATATATATTTTTAAAGCATGAATTTATACTGATACCTCTGGTACCAATTCAATACCACCGTGTTTATTTTAACTCTCCCCTTTTTCTTATTTTTAACTCCTTTCTTCAAAAGTATGAAACCTGGCCCTCATTACCCACATGTATTTACTTATTTGCTCAACCCCCATATATACATTGTATTATTTCTTAAGGTCACTGCAACAGATTACCACAAACTGGGTGGCTTAACACAGTGGAACTGTATTTCTTCACAGTTCT
Source organism: Myotis brandtii (assembly GCF_000412655.1). NCBI lineage: Eukaryota > Metazoa > Chordata > Mammalia > Chiroptera > Vespertilionidae > Myotis > Myotis brandtii. Next base: position 6,111,855 of record NW_005357764.1, on the reverse strand, counting down.
AGAGAGCAGTAGTTCAAAATCCAGGTGTCAGCAGGGCTGGTTCCTGTGGAGGCTCTGAGGGAAAATCCGTTTCCTGCCTCTCCTGACTTCTGGTGGCTGCCAAGCCCCTGGTGCCCCTCCGAGTGGACCTGCATGACTCCAATCACTGCCTCCTCCTCCCTGGGCGTCTCTGGCTGTCAGATCTCTCCTGCTTCTTATAAGGACACCAGCCATTGGATTTAGGGCCCATTCTCATCGCAAGATCTTTTACTTACTTATACCCGCAAAGACTATTTCCAAATAAGGTCACATTCATGGGTATTGGGGGGGGGGTAGGACTGGGGTATATCTTTTTTGGGGGACACTATTCAATCCATTATGCACATAAAGTAGTCTTCAAATTGCTAACCTATTCTCTCCTGGAGAGCAGATTAATGAGATGTGTGTACAGTTTGTTGCTTTGTCTTCAGTCTTACCACGTGTATTAAAACAATGTTCCCCAAAGCTACTTGGATTAGGTCTTTTCTTCCACACCTCTTTGGCGTAGCTGGCTCTGTTATTTGTTTTTAATATAGTTAAATTCACTTATTACTATTTTTATTCCATTTGGGGCTTCCTCATATCCTGGTTGCGTTTAATTAAAAATTTTAAATATGTAAAATATTACCATGTTTTTAAGACTCAGAACGATTCAAACAGATACACTCAGAGAAGCGGCACCGTCATTCCTCCTACCCATCCCCCTTCCCTCTTCCTACCACCCGGTCCCAACCTCCCTGTGAGGTAACCTTCCTCACTAGTTACTAGGTCCTCCTTCCTCAATTTCTTTTTGCACAATGAGCAGATACATATGCATTTTCTTTCTTAAATTTTTTAAACTTATTGATTTATATTTGAGAGAGAGAGAGAGAGAGAGAGAGAGATCCGTTGTGCCACCCATTCAGCACTCCTTAGTTGAGTCCTGCATGCGCCCCGACCGGGACCAAACCTGTAACCTAGGTGCATGGGGATGAGGCTCCAACCACTGAGCTACCCAGCCAGGGCCCATGTATATTTTCTTAACCCCCTACTTTTTTATATGAAAAATAGATATTCTTTTGCATTTTTCTTTTTTTCACTTAATATCTCTTGGGAATCAATTTGTCTGTTTCCCCCCGTTTAATTATAGCTGCACGCTGCTCCATCATACGGTCATGCCGTGGTCTAGACAGGCACTCTCCTAGCTGCAGGCATTTAGGTGCTTTCCAGAATTCTGCAACGACAAACAATTCTGCGATGAATAACTGCGCGCGTATATTTTGTTTTGTTGGAGGTATATCCTCAGAGTAAATCCCTGGAAGTAGGTTGCTAGGTCAAACGGTACAGTTTTGCCAGGTAACGTATTAATTTACTAGAGCTGGGGTAACGAATGACCACACATGGATGGCTTAAAACGGTACAGATTTCTTGTCTTACGGCTCTGGAGGCCAGAAGTCTGAAATGGTTTCCCAAATGCAGGCCTTGTCCGGGCACGCTCCCGCAGGGCTCTGGGACAGATTCTGTTTCCTTGCCTTTTCCAGCGTCTAGAGCCACGATGATGGCATTTTTTTTTTTTACATTCCTGCCGCACAATATCAAAACCAGGAAGCGGACGTTGGTGCAATGTGCACAGTCTACGTCATTTCCTTACTAGGTTTGTGGTGTGACCACCACCATAACCAAGACACAGAGCTGTTCGTCACCATGAAGATCCCTCACGTGCTACCCTTTCATCATCCCACACACCGCCCTTTCCGCCTCTACCCCAGCCCTCGGGACCACTCGTCTCTTGTCCATCTCCATGGTTTTGTCATTTTGAGAATGTTCCATAGATCAAATCATACATGTGTGCTATTTAAGATTGAAGTTTAATTCATTGAATTAAATAAGTTCGGTTCCTCAGTAATACCAGCCACCTCCCTAGTGCTGAGTAGCCACATTGGCCAGTGACTCTCCTATCGGGAGGCATGGACCTACACGGACCTACGTTCCCGTGGAAAGTGCTGCTTTCGGGACTGAGCTCTGACCCAGGGCTCACAGGTGCTGACTCACAAACTGACCACCCAGGGGCGCCTCGAAATCCAGGTGTCTGAGTGTGTTCCTCACCTATCCTGCAAACGTAGTGGCTGAGGACAGTCAGTCTTTATCATCTCACATGCTTTCTGTAGGTCAGGAGGTCAGGGCCTGACTCCGCTGGCCCTGGCCGGGTGCTCAGGTGGTTAGAGCAGCGCCCTATTGCGCCAAGATTGTGGTTTCAAACTCTGGTCAGGGCACGTACCAGAAGCAACCAATGATGCATAAATAAGTGGAGCAGCAGGTCGATATTTCTCTCTCTCTCTCCCTCAAATCAGTTAAAAAAAGAAAAAGGAGTGACTCAGCTGTGTTTCCAGGCTCAGCCTCCTGTGAGGTCGCAGTAACACGCTGCCCCCGCTGCGGTCATCTGCGCGTTGGCTGGGCTGGGGGGTTGACTTGCCGGCGGCCCACGGACACGGCTGGAGAGTTGGGGTGACCACTGGTCTCCATGGCCCGGGAGTAGGAGGTTTCCTGGAATGTGGGGCTTCCACGGTGGGAACTGGGACTGTCCTAGATGACGCGACGGGAGCAGTTGCTGGCAGGACTCAGCTCCTCCCGATAGGGGCCCCTTCCAGGCCCGCTGGAGGCCCCTCCCCAGCGAGTGATGCGAGAGAGAGCAGGGCAGGAGCTCACTGCTTTCCCACCTGCCCCAGGCCGCCGGCATCACTCCTGCTTCCTGTTTCCATTGGAAGCGGGTCCTTACATCCTCTGGTCCTCCTCAGGAAGGGGGGTTGGGATCCAGCTTTGGGAGGGAGGATTGGGGAAGAATTAGTGGACGTGTTTTAAACCCTCCACTCGCCTCCGCCTGAGATCCCGACTGGGCCCCAGAATCCGTACTTTATGGAGGTTCCCTGATGACCCCTGATCCGTCCGCAGTCAGGTTTGCCCACCACCGAGTTGCCTGGCCTCAGAGTCCCTCCCACCTGCCTCAGTGGACACTCACAGGAGGGCAGAGGGCAGGGCAGCTCCAGGCAGAGGAACTGTGAGCTGAGCTGATTCTGGAGCGTCGTTAGGCTGCGTGGACGTCCCTCCTCACCAATTGGGGAACCATTTAGGTCATCGGACAACGTTACAAATGGCCATCACCAAACAACACAGCAACATGGGAGAAAAACGGAAGATTCCATACATATACGTGAGGGATGGTGAAATGTTGTAGCAATATAGCGACAAGGCCTGGAGCCGAATTTATTATACAGGAAAACAAAAACCAAAACAGAGTTGCAATGATGGTAGGTGGGCAGGGAGCGGACTGTGAGTAATTTAAGAAATGCGTGCTGGTGTTGTTATATTGTCCTTTCAATAAAAGAGGGTCATTCTTTCTTCAGACCTTCCAGTGATGGCGAACCTTTTGAGCTCAGCGTGTCAGCATTTTGAAAAACCCTAACTTAGCTCTGGTGCCGTGTCACATATAGAAATTTTTTGATATTTGCAACCATAGTAAAAGAAAGACTTATATTTTTGATATTTATTTTATATATTTAAATGCCATTTAACAAAGAAAAATCAACCAAAAAATGAGTTCGCGTGTCACCTCTGACACGCGTGTCATAGGTTCGCCATCACTGCCTTAGCTCAACCGTTAGTTCTGCAGTGGTTTTCCCAACCTTCTTGGTTAAAGTTGGTCCCCTCTGTATGACTTGGTATGATAGCGCCTGGTTTGTCCACACATAGCATTCGTCACATTTGCAAATATGTTGTCTCTCCCTGTAGCCTATGAGCTCCGTGAAGAAAGGGGGGACTGTGTCTGCCTTTGCCCCCATGGTCTCTCCAGGGCTAGCACAGGGAGGGAGGGAGAGGGAGAGAGAGAGGGAAACATCAATGATGAGAGAGAATCATCGATCGGCTGCCTCCTGCTCGTCCCACACTGGGGATCAAGCCTGCAACCCAGGCATGTGGCCCTGAGCAGAATCAAATGGTGACCTCTTGGGTCATAGGTCAATGCTCAACCACTGAGCCACGCTGGCCGGGATGGTTTCGCTTTAGACCACCTTGTGTCTCTTAAGATCTTGGCAGCTTTGGTTATTTATTTCTCCCAGAAGGCTTTGTAAGCAAGCAGCCTGTTCCATCATCTCTGGAAAATAAGGGTGTTTCCTTATCTTTGGGGAAGTCTGATGTTCGGGGTCGTGGAGAGGTCGGTGGTCCAGTCCCCAGTGGCTGGGCAGGATCACGCCTAAAAGCCAGGCAGGGAGAAGCAAACTGGTTCTCTCCTTCTTCCGATTTGCTGTGTGTGGAATTATGAGGTTTGTGTTGGGGCTTAGGGGAGAGAAGAGGTGGGGTCCCTGATATGGGGGAGCCTTTAGCACAGTTAAGGGGAAGCCAGCATTTCCCCGGGGGTGAGGAGGACCTGGGGAGGGGAGGGAGGATAAAGGGCCTAACACTCTTACATAAGAGTCATGGAAGAACTTGTTTTGTAATCCCAGGGCAACAGGGCTGCTAAGTTTAGATTTTAACCTGAAACGTCTGGACTTCGAGAGGCATCTGAGGCTGCTGTGGCCTTGGGCTGTGCTGACAGGGCAGGGAGGGCTGTGTCTGTGGCTCCACACTCCCCCCTCGGCAGCTGGGGGAGACGGAGGGCAGGCGTTAGAGGGAGGAGGGACCTCACGAGTTTTAGGAGAGCTATGCCATTTCCAGAGAAAACCCTGGGGTCAGCTCTTCCTCCCCAGTCTCTCCTCCATCAGAGACCCCCGTAGCCTTGGTCCACGTGGCTCAGTGGCTGGGAGTTGTCTGATGTGCTGGAAGGCTGTGGGCTCCATCCCCAGAAGGGGGCGTGCAGGAGGCAGCCAATGATGTTTCTCTCTCTCTCTAAAAATCAATTTAAAAAATCTTAAAAAACACTTAGAAAGGAAGCCCTTCCCGCCCCAGGACAGAGGAGGCGGCACTGGCGGTGGGGCCCGTGAGGGAGCAGCCGCTCTCCAGCTCCTGGAAGGGCCTTGGGGAAGAAGTCCAGCGGGCAGTGTGGTCTCAGCCAGGGCGACAGCAGACCTTGGTCGGCAGGAGAAATCAGGAGAAGACAGTCCTCGCACAAGACTCGTGTGTGTGTGTGTGTGTGTGTGTGTGTGTGGCTTCGGGCAGTGGACATTAGAGGGCGTGCAGTCCACAGACCACCCCCACTGCTGACAGGTTTGGGGGCTCCATGACCACCCTTAATTTGATAATTCACCGAGGGCCCTCAGACTCACAGTTATGGTTTGTTCCAGGGGAAGAGCACAGAACAGCCGGCCAGAAGCAGCAATGCCGGGCAGAGGATGGGGGTTCCACACGCAGGCTCCGCTGTCCTCCCCAGTGGAGTCAGACAGTGTGAACTCCAGCAGTGCTGCACGACCCTCCGCCTGGCACCCCCTCAGCCGGGGCGTCACCGAGCCTTGCTGTCCAGAGGTCTGTTGGGGTCTGCAGTCAACTTTCTACGTAGCTGACACCATCAGCCTCCAGTCCCGCTGGAGGTCCAGCTGTTACTGCGTGACTCAGAGCCCCCACCCTAAATCCCAGGGTAGTTTATCCAGTATGGTCAGTCCCCACCCTAAATCATATTGTTAGTTTTTAAAGAACAGGTTTTTATTGATTCCAGAGAGAGGAAGGGAGAGGAAGAGAGAGATAGAAACTTGCATGAGAGAGAAACATCAATTGGCTGCCTCCAGCACGGCCCCCTCTGGGGATTAAGCCCGCAACCTGGGCATGTGCCCTGACTGGGAATGGAACGGGCCACCTCTTGGTGCATGTGTCACACTCAACCACTGAGCCACCCTGCTCGGGCTCATATTGTTAGTTTACCCTGTGTGGCCAGCCCTCACCCTAAAGAAAACACTCCTATCTGACATGACATTGCAAGGGCTTGGCGATCATGTTCCAGAAGCCGAGGGCAAAGGCCACACATCACCTGGGTGCGGGTAAGTGTTGGACCACACATGCAGGCTGAGCAGTCCCAGCCCGAGCCAAGCTGTGCTCTCTGCCTGCACATGCCAAGGAGGACCATGTGGGGACCGACCGGGAAGGGGGTTCCCACCAAGAACCCCCTGGCCTCACACGTCCAGCCTCCAGACGATGAGACATCGATGTCTGTGTAAGCCCCGGGTCTGCGGCGTCCTGTCATAGCAGCCTGAGCTAGGACCCCACCAATCATTGACAGCATTGCCTGCCAGAGGCATTAGTTTCCTGTTGCTGTTACAACAAACCAGCAGGTTTGGGCTTTAAGATGACTTAAATGTATTATTTTACCCTGGAGGTCAGCAATCCAACCAAAATCAGTCTCACGGCTAAAAGGGAGGTGTTGGCAGCGCTGGTTCCTTCTGGGGGTTCTGAGGGGAGAATCCTGTCCAGTTTCTAGGGGCCGCCCAGATGGGTGGCTCACGGCTCTTCCTCCATCGTCAAAGCCAGCAGGCAGCCTCTTCCCATCTCTCTCTCCTCTGACTCTTTCCCTTAAAGACCCTCATCATTACATGGGCTCCCCCCGGACAACCCGGCGTGATCTCTCCATCTCAAGATCCTGAACATGACCACATCTGTCATGGTGCTTTTGACATATGAGGTAACATACTTACAGGGTTGGGTGATTAGGACGTAGACATCTATGAGCGGTCATTATTCTGTCTACCATGGTTTGTCTCTCTAGTTCTTAATGTGGTGGGAGCACTAATCCTATATAATAAAGAGGTAATGTGCAAATTGAC
>NW_005357764.1:6103087-6104847 GCF_000412655.1 Myotis brandtii | reverse complement strand
CCTGGATTGTGAGAGGGATGTCCCAGATTGGAGAGGGTGCAGGCTGGGCTGAGGGACATGCCACCCCCCGTGCATGAATTTCATGCACCGGGCCTCTAGTATTATATATGATTGCCCTCAATTAGCATTGTACCAGAAATATTTCCCCACAGGAAGTCTTTCTTATAAATCCACAGAAGGAATGTGCTTTGATTTGCTCACACTGGGAACCAGGCCATCGCCCTTCCTGAGCCCAGATTCCCTACACCTGGGAGTCCGCCTCAGCATGGATTCCCAGGCACAGGTCAGACATACGGCCCAACTGCTTTCCAGGATTGTGTAGTTTACCTGTCTCCTCATCAACCTCATTTGGCTTTCTTAAAAATTAAAAAAAATGTTCTCTTTTATAGTAAAGGTATTATATCTTTATTAAATAATATTTGGTACATATAGAAGGAGACAAAGGGAAAAAAATCACTTATAGTCCCATAAATTGAAACACAGCTTTCACCAATACTTTTTTAACTAATGCATTTCTTTCCAATGTTTCTATCTGTGTGAGTATATATATAATTTTAAAAACCCATGTATATGATGTTGAAACTTTATGGAACTATTTTAGATCTAAGACAGCTCATGAAATTTTCACCACAGGAGAAAATTTTTTGTTTGTTTTATTTTTGTTAATCCTCACCCGAGGATATTTTTTCCCTTGATTTTTTAGAGAGAGTGGGAGGGAGGCAGAGAGAGCAACATTGATGTGAGAGAGATACATATATTTGTTGCCTCTCATTAGTGCCCTGACCAGGGCCGGGGATCAAACCTGCAACCTGGTACATGCCCTTGACCAGAATCGAACCCATAACCCCGTGGTTTGTAGGCCAACGCTCTAACCACTGAGCACACCAAGAGAAAACTTTTTATCGGTTTATCCTGCTGTCCCAATTGATTACTGCTCTCCATGACACCCAGAGTCTGGAGGCCTGGCCAGGTCCTTCCCTGGATGATGGGTGTCAGGGCACAGTGTGAAAAGTATGGCCCGAGATTCTTGACTACAAATTCTTAATCCTGACTCCTCCTACCTAGACTCTAGTCTGGAGAATGGTTAGGAAGGAAGGTTTTATGACAATTCAGCTTTATACTCCAATTCATTGATGCTGGTTACAAGCAGAATATTTTCTCTTTAAAAACTAATTTATATAAATTATATCTCCTATTTCTACACTCATGGACCTTATCTTCAAGCTCTGGTTACTTTGGCAAAGACAACACTAAGAAATCGTGTTGAGCCCTGGCCAGGTAGCTCAGTTGGTTAGAATGTTATCTTAATATGCTAAGGTTGGGTTCGATTTCGGTCAAGGGCATGTACCTGGGTTGCGGGCACATCCCCAGTAGGAGATGTGCGGGAGGCAGCTGATAGACGTTTCTCTCTCATCGATGTTTCTAACTCTCTATCTCTCTCCCTTCCTCTCTGTAAAATAAAAAAAAAAATCGTGTTGAGCCCTGGCCGGGTAGCTCAGTTGGTTAGAATGTCATCTTAATATGCTAAGGTTGTGGTTTTGACCCCTGATCAGGGCACATACAAGATTCAACCAATGAATGCACAAATAAGTGGAACAACAAATCAATGTTTCTCTCCCTCTCTCTCTCTCTCTCTCTCTCTCTCTCAGTCAATAAGTAAAAAATTTAAAAAAAGAAAAAATAAATCATATTGTGGTACATCTGGTCTTGAAAAGAGAAGTGTGGGAAGTGTTTCAACTTGGGTATTATATTTATTTATT
>NW_005357764.1:6099396-6102109 GCF_000412655.1 Myotis brandtii | reverse complement strand
GCATGCATATAAGCATAACCAATGGACACGGACACCAGGAGGTGAGGGCATGAGGGGGGGGGGCAATGGGGAGATAAGGACACATATGTAATACCTTATTCAATAAAGAAAAAAATTAAAAAAAAACACACCTCATCTTTCTGGATGTTGTATCTTGTTCTGCTTGAAGGGAGGAGTTGAATGAGTTAGGATCTGGAACAAAACCTAATCCAGTCCGAACTATGTAAAAAGGAAAAACTTCAGTGGAAAGCGCAGACAGGCATGGCTGGATTCACAAGATGAAGTCCCCAGAACCTGGTGTCTCTCTTCTGTGGGCTGGGTTCATTTTCATTCAATAGCCAGGGAGTCTGGCACATCTCATTGGTCCATCCCAGGAGAGTGCAGTGCTCTGATTGGTCAGGCTGAGCCAGGGGCCATCTAAGAAAGTCAAGGATGGAGTCAGCTCCATCAAAGTGTGTGGGCTAAGAAGAGGAGAAGGGTCATTCCCCCAAAGAAAAAAATGTTAGACCTGACCTGGGTTTCTTAATTCAAATTTATAAGAGAGGATCTGATTGGCAGGTTTCAGATCAGGTGCCCACCCCCAGCCCAATCAGCTGTGGCAGAGGGAGTGGAGGTGGGGCCGGGGGTGGGGATGGGTAAGTCTGGTGTGAAATGTTGCCTGGGCTCAGCTCTTCCATCTGGGTTGTGGGGGGAAAGGTCAACACTGGTGCCTGAGGGCTTCCTTCTTCACCATTTTCTGAGTGTTACTTGTTATATGACTCATTCTAAACTCACAACAACCTTCCGAAGTTAAGCTGAGGCCTGTTGCCCAGGGTCACACAGCCAGTGACTCAAAGGGTGCTCTGGTGATTAATCTGGAAGCGACACCCAGTGGAGTCTCAGAAGGAAGTAGAGCAGGTGGGCAGGGGGAACTCTCCCATGTTGGGGTCCTGAGAGGGGGTTTGGCAGGGCGGTGCTGGAGGGGAGGGAGCGCCTTGACCATTTGGTTCAAGCGCCACACCCGGCTTCAGGGAACCAGGGCATGGCATCTGCTCCTAGCTCGGCTGGAGTGAGGTTGCTAGAGCTCCATTGTCCCTCAGAGCCGCCCCGCCCTGCCCTGCCTCCTTGAGGTCCTGGGTGACTCAGCACTTTCTCTGCCTGGCCCTCTCTAGGAGCCAGCCTTTGTGTGCCGGGTGGGGAAGGCCAGTTGGGAAGCCCAGAGTCCCTAGTCAGCCATGGAGCAGCTCATGGGCCTGGGGAGAATTCCGGCATTGGTCCTTCACTCTTGAGGATGTCAGGGGGTTTAAGGACTCCTCACATTTTCAATCAGACCTGAGCCTCCTACAGGGCCCAGGGAACCCTGTCTGCACCCCCACTCCCCACTCCCCAATAAGCCCCATTCCTCAACACCCTGTCCGCCACTGGAACACCAGTCGCTGCTTTCCAGCAGCCAGCCCCGATGGCCTCTTCGCCCGCCCAGCTGCCTCCTCCTTTAATATGTGCCACAGCTGGTTGTGAGCTCTTGTCTTTTTCTGTTTCTGTGGTTCTGAGCCTCCTCTACCGGGTCTGAGTCACCTCAAGCCTTGGAAAATGTTGGCTGAAGGAGAAGGATATGCAGAATCTTTATTCAGCCATGAATTCACTTCTGGAAGTTGGCTTGGAAAAGTCAGCTTGGAGTGGGCCTCGTGGGGGATGCCGCTGATACTCCGTGGTGATCGAGGCCACCAGCCTAGGCCTAGCGTGGTGACTCCAGACTCTTTGTTTTTAAAAATCTTTATTGTTGAAAGTATTACGTATGTCCCCCTCCCCCCTCCCCATAGACCTCTCCCAGCCCCCCCCTCACCCCAGGCCTTCACCACACTATTGTCTGTGTCCATGGTTTATGCATACAAGTTCATTGATTGATCTCTCCTACCTCCCTCCCCCGCCTTCCCTCTGAGGTTTGACAGTCTGTGCAATTGCTTCTATGTCTCTGGATCTATTTTTATTCACAATTTATGTTGTTCATTAGATTCCACATATGAGTGAGAACATATGATAGACTCCAGACTCTGTAACCCAGCTCCGCGGGGAGTCAGAGTCCGGTTCCCCGAAGCCCCCCTCCCCTTCAGTCCCCACCCCCAGCCTACCGCTTGCCAGAACCAGCGGTACCTCGGCGCGCGGTGCGACCCGATTAGACCCTCTTGCAGAATGCAATCTTTTCACTTCTCAAGTGCTCCAGAAATAGCTGCTAGCAGCTTGATGCCGGGGAAAACTGCTAATCCGGAGTGCAAACTCGGTGCACAGGGCTTTCTGGGAGTTTTGTGGCGCGGCAAGAGGAAGGGTCTGCGACGCCTGAAACATAGTGTCTAGAGCGCAGGAGCCACAGTCGCGGCGGCTACTCTGTACCCGCGCCGCCAGGTTGCCCTGCCCCTCAGCCGGGTCCGGGAGCCCGATTTAATGCCCCGCGCGGGCTTTGCTAGGGGGCATCGGGGTCACCTCGTCCACCCAGCCTAGGCCTCCACGGCCCAGTGTCACCGCCACATCAGCTCCCGGGGGAGAGGGGATGGGGTGGCGAGGCGGAGCAGGAGGACCAGGATCCCGCAGTCGGCCTTAGCGCAGGGCATCCCGGCTACCGCTCAGCCAACCCGGACACTCCCCGCCTCGGAGGCTTCAGCCCCGCGGAATTTCCTGCAGAGACTGCATGGCGCTGGCGCCCCGCACGGCTGTCCGGGCGCACGCACTCACCGTGCGC
>NW_005357764.1:6069037-6098581 GCF_000412655.1 Myotis brandtii | reverse complement strand
GAGAGTCGGCTTAGGCCGCCGGGGCCGGGGCCGGGGCTGGGGCCATGGCCGGAGGTCAGGCCTGGGAAAAGGCGGCCCCGGAGCCATGTGGCCTCTCCGTGTACCGCAGGATCCCTGTTTCGGTCTCTCATTCATTAACCAAATGTGGCGGTGCCCTTAGGAAGCCGGTTCAGAGCCCTTTGGGTTAGAGGCCCGAAGCCTCAGTGACTTGTCCAAGGTCACACAGCTGGGAGGGCGCCACACCTCAGTTTTCCCATTCGTGGAATGGGAGTAATTACACCTCCTTCGCTGGGTTTTTGGGAGGAATAAAATGAATCGATGCACATGAAGCCTCCAGAACAGCACCTGACAAGGGGAGGGCCTCCTTAGAAGCCATGACCCTTACCCTGGAGGCTTTTTTAGGAGGACCTGACCCTTCCCCAGTAGGCGGGTTTGCTCCACGTGTTGTTCTGGAAATCCAGGGTTCCATGGACGTAGCCCCTGTGGCCCTGGCTGGTGGGGAGGAATAAAATGAATCGATGCACATGAAGCCTCCAGAACAGCACCTGACAAGGGGAGGGCCTCCTTAGAAGCCATGACCCTTACCCTGGAGGCTTTTTTAGGAGGACCTGACCCTTCCCCAGTAGGCGGGTTTGCTCCACGTGTTGTTCTGGAAATCCAGGGTTCCATGGACGTAGCCCCTGTTGCCCTGGCTCGGTTGGTTGAGCGTCGCCCAGTGCACGCCAAGGTCGGTGGCGGTTGGATTCTTGGTCAGGGCACATACCCAGGTTGCAGGTTCAATCCGGGTGGGGGTTCATGCCAGAGGCAACCGATTGATGTTTGTCACATTGATGTTTCTCTCTCTAAAAAAAACCATTAAAAAGACACACATAACCCCTGTTATTTTAAACATTAGGTATTATTAAGCATTTGTGTGCCAGGTATTGAGTAATTTTCAGGATATTCATGAAAAATCCTTTAAGACAGGCAGGGTCAAGCTGGAGCAGGAAGTTGAATGTGGGTGCGGACCGGGGCTAAGCCTAGGCCGGTGCCATCCGAGGCCCCCATCCCCTTGACCGTTCTCTCCAGAGAAGATGCGGAGATGGGCTCCTTTGCCGCATATGCTGTTGGCAAGGCCAGGGCAGGCAGCCCAGGGCCTGTCTTCCTTCTCTCCATCCCAGTTCCGGACGGAGTTCCTGCACCGGCCGGGTTAAGCCCCAGGCAGCTTTGTTTTCAGGGCCTGGGTTGGTGTCACCTGGCGCACAGTGGGCACTTGAGAAGGGTCTGTGAGGTACATACACTTGCTTTTTATTTAAGGGTCAGCTCACCCTCATTGACAGGATGGTTTTTGCTGTTCCAGCACCTGGCTTATAGTAGCTCATTGAGTATTTGTGGCATTATTGAGTGGATGTATGCAGTGGCCCCAGGCCCAGACCACAGGCCCTGGATCCTGCATATCCTTTGTGAGGGACACGTGCATCTCACTCACTTCCAGAAAATAGCCTTGCTTAGCAGAGAGCCACACATACAGTATTTAAAGAGCTGCAACAGTATGTACAGCCCTGGAGCAGTGAGAGGCAAAACTGTTTCTTATTTGAAATAACTGCATTAAACATGTTATCTTCATGCTGTGACTCCCTGAGTCCTGTGGAAACTTGTTGGACTGGTGTTTCTGGGCTTGCAGGGGGTGTAACATGGGTGAACGGGAATTCTCCCAAAGGCCTTGGGCCTGGTGCCTTTTCCCTCTCTGATGGCTTCTGCTGGAGTTGGCTGGGGAGGTGGGCTGCTCTCAGTTGATTACTGTATGCAGTTTTATTTCTGCTATTCCATAGGCACAAACATAGGGGCTCAGGAGAACTGTATGGTGAGGAGTTGCTGGTGGGCCTATGGTCCTGCTGAACACTAGGCAGATGTGGACCGCGACCTCCAAGCTGGTAGTAATGGGCTTCATTCACCCCCGCCTTTACCAGTAAAATGCTCCGAGGCACTGCAGTCCACTTTGCCCTTGACGGCATTTCTCACAATGTGACATCTTTGGTGGTAGTGATAGATAGGCATGTGTGTGGCTGAGAGCCAGCCAGGCCTGAAGACAGCCCCTCAGTGCCCAGAGGGTCTGTGGCCTTGGGCTCCCCCTAGACGGCTCAGGTAGCCCCTGAAGAAAGGTGAGCAGTGGCTCTTCCCCCAGGCCTGAGCACAGCACTCCCTTTTCCTGCCTGCTCTCGGGGGTGAGGGTGAATGGGAATGTAGGCCCTTTAACCAGAACTGTGCTGGAGAGTTCTGCAGAGCAGCCAGAACTCACCACACAGCTCTGACAGGGGTCCGAGGGTCTAGTACAGGTCTGGTCACTGTTCCTGTTCCTCAGCCTCTCCACTGTAAAAGTGGGATCCATCATCAGTCATTGTTGATTGAGGGCCTGCTAAGCAGAGCCTTGGGGCCTTGACTTATGATGTGTGACACGAATCCAGCATCTTACAAGTGGGGTCGGGGTCGGAGGGCAGGGGGGATAGAGTATGGTTATCATGTCAGGTCAGGAGGCTTGAGCTCTGAGAAGTGAGGTGACCACCCAGGGTCACACAGCTCAGCAGGAGTGGGGCTGGGGTCCGGCCTGTCTGGCCCCCCCCCCCTCCCCCCCCCTGTACTGGTGCTTTCCCACCACGGCTGTCATTCCAGGGGCCATGGTGAGGACCTAATCAGTGTGAACACCTTTTGAAAAGTAGAATTTGCTGTTCAGAGGGAAAGTTATTCTTTTACACCAGTGGTTCTCAACCTTCCTAATGCCGCGACCCTTTAATACAGTTCCTCATGTTGTGGTGACCCCCAACCATAAAATTATTTTCGTTGCTACTTCATAACTGTAATTTTGCTACTGTTATGAATCGGAATGTAAATATCTGATATGCAGGATGTATTTTCATTGTTACAAATTGAACATAATTAAAGCATAGTGATGAATCACAAAAACAATATGTGATTATATATGTGTTTTCCGATGGTCTTAGGCGACCCCTGTGAAAGGGTCGTTCGACCCCCAAAGGGGTCTCGACCCACAGGTTGAGAACCGCTGTTTTACACTGATCGGAGTGAGCGGGTCCATAGCTGGGTGCGGGCTAGCTGTCAGTGGGCAGCGGTCAGTGCAGTTACCCCTCTGTCGCAAGGTCAGTGGCACGGAGAGTTGTTCAGAAGGGTCGGTCTTCCTGGGATGAGGCGGGAGGCCTTCTTCCAGGACCTGGCTGGACTGTTCAGCTAAACAATGCTTCTTTATGGCTGGGGAGAATTCTGGACCCTGTGGTTCAGGGTGACCTTTCAGCAACCTGCACAGCAGCCCTAATTATACTAAGAAATACAGAAAATGAAAGTAATAAAATACCCGTGTTTGTTGCATACCTGTCAGGTACCACCCACTATACTAAGTGCTTTATATTCATCTAATTTAGTCCTCACAGTGATGCTCTTTCCCCATGTTAGAGCTGAAGAAAAATTGAGGTGCAGGTCTGAGGGACCCCCTGCGGCGCCCTCCAGCCCTCCAGCCAGCCAGCAGGGAGGTGCAGCTAGGTTGTGACTTGCCGGTGGTCACATACCTAGAGAGTGGTAGAGTGGGACCGGAACTCAGGGCTGCTTGACTCCGAAGTCCACCTGCCTAGCCACCGTCTATTTTAACCCTGGCAGGTCAAGCCAGGTGTGAGGCTCCAGGGAACTCAGGAGCAGGCAGGAGCCCTGGGTGTGGCTGGGACCCAGACCTGGGCATGCTGTGTGCCCGCCCAGGCCTCCTTGATGGGTGGGTGGGCAGGCTGCCCCCAAGTCAGCTACATCCTCTTGAGGCTGGTGGAAGGCTGTGCTGGTGGTGGCCCAGCTCCCAGCGTGTTTTAAAATAGAAGCAACAGCTTTGCTGCCCCCGCTTGAGCCTGATGTGGAAGGGGGAGGGGAAGACAGCTGCACTGAAAACACAGACCTGCTACCAGAGCATGGGACCTGGGCTTTGCCAGCACCCTGGAGTCCCAGCCAGGGGCTGTTCTGGCCTGCCTCTTTCTGGTGAGAAAGTATGGGGTAGAGTATGTAAGGAGGCTCCCGATGGTGTTGGCCCCACAGACTGGCTTTCAGAGCTGGGCTAGCCTCCGGCTTGGGAAGTTGCTTTTCTGCTTTTGCACTAATCCCTGCTTGGTCTGATGTTCCTCCGATAGGCTGGCGCAGTTCTGCCCTGACAAACCACCGGGAATAATAGTGTTAGAGAAAAAGCGGAGCCAAAGGCATTCCTGCAGCTCTCCCTTCCCAAGGGAAATCTAGGTTAGTGATGGTGATGGTGATGGTGATGATGGTGATGGTGATGGTGATGGTGATGGTGTTGGTGATGATTGCCTTGTAGGTCGTGGACCTCGCAGGAATCTGATACACACTCACACAGGGCAATAAAAAGCATAACGAAGGGACCATTTGCAAAGGTGTGGGTAGAAGGTGGGACACCAGACAAGAGTCGTGGCCCCAGGGGTCCTCTGGAACAGGGAGGGGCCCCTTGGCAGGAACTGTGGGCTTGGGTAGTGGAAAGTAGTCACTGCCCACCCGAGGCCCGAGCCTGGGGATGAGTGCCCCAGCCTCACTCCCACCTTCTGCTGATGCCTCCTGTTGGCCAAACCCAACCATAGCCCATGCATAGCAGTCCGTAATGACCGGGTCTTGGGGCACAGAGCAGGGTGGAGGAGGAGTGGATCTGGATGGGCAAACAACGACCAGAATAATGGATTGCGGTTACCACTACCATTTATTGAGTGCTCATGTGCTGGACATTTCTGCGTGCTCTACCTTTGCTTGCAGCAACTCCAGCCTAGAGATACTATTGTTTGCTCCATGTTATAGACGAGCAAATTGACACCCTGGGAATATACGTTACCAGTGGCTTGTCCAAAGTGACACAGCTAGGGAAGGCCAGTGCGGCCTAGAACCTCTGCAGGCTCCTACCCCTTCCAGCCGTCACTGTGTCCTGCTGCCTGGGCACCCCGATGGGCTGGGGAATGCTGTGGCAGGCTGGCTGCTGGTGTTTAGTCCTCGTCCTGGGATACCCTTGCTCTTGAAGATAATATGGTGTTTCAGCCCATTGGGTGTTACCTGTGTTCAGAAGACTTTTCCTCCCAGCTGTTCCTGACTGAGCTTTGGGGCCTTGGCCACTTGCTCCCCGTGTCAGCCATGGCAGTGGTTGTTGGCTCTTTGAGGGCACGAAGGCTCTGCTACCTGATGGCTCCTCTGCAGAGAAAGGAGCGTACTTCCCTTGGGAGTCCTGGGGTGCTCGGTGCAGGGAGCAGGCAGCCCACTCTTCTCAGTGGCGCCTGCAGGCTGTCCTGCCTGTTAGGCAGCGAAAGGCTGAGAGGGAGGCTTTTGAACAAGTGCATCCGGCAGTCCTCACGCTCACTGAAGTCAGGGAGCTCTGCCCTGCTGCCTCCGGGCAGGGTGGCCAAAGTACAGGCGGTCACCTGGGAGTAGAATGTGCCCCCCACGGGCCTTGCTTGTTAACCCTGCATCTCAGTGTGGTTTGAATCTGGTAGGTGGCTTTTCCTCCTGGCACTCCTGCTGCAACAGCCTTTCAGAATGAATGCGACTTGCGGCCTTGCAAGGGCAGCGTGGCTCCATTGCAGACACATTGGTTGAAATTTTAAGTTTTCTGTCCATAACTTGAAAAAAAATCAATATATGGAAACAACTTAAATATTGAAGTAGAATAAAAAATGAAAATCTTATTTTAACTGCACTCCGTCCTTAAACCCCCTTTCCTTTCCAGAAGCAGCTCTGAGGCAGCCCCATTTGCAGATGGGCTCGATCCTTCCCCAGGCTTTTCCATTCACTCACAAATGCGTGAGCATGTACAGATGTGTGTGTGAAAAGGCGTTCCTCTAATCCAGGGGTCCTCAAACTACAGCCCGCGGGCCATATGCGGCCTGCCGAAAACATTCGTTTTTTTACTTCAAAATAAGATGTGCAGTGTGCATAGGAATTTGTTCATAGTTTTTTTTTAAACTATAGTCCGGCCCTCCAACGGTCTGTGGGACAGTGAACTGGACCCCTGTTTAAAAAGTTTGAGGACCCCTGCTCTAATCCCATGGAACTACAAATTTTCTGTGACTTGCTTTTTTCATTTAACTATATCCTGGATAGCTTTCTATGCCACCACGCATACATTCACCTCATTCGTTTTGCTTACCACATGGTGCTCCTTAGTTTGCGAGTACCTTAATTTTTATTCGTTCCTTTGCCTATTGATGGACATTTAGATTGCTTCTGGGTTTTGTGTTACAAATAACACTGCAGTGAGCATCCTTGTCTTTGCTTGCTTTGGGGACTATGGTGGGTGAGTCCCTGGCGGTGGAATTGCCCCTCAGGTTAATGCATGCCTCCATTAAGTGGCACTGCCAGCACTTGGCTCCAGGAGGGTTGTGCTGTACCTAGTACTCCCATTTGGCGTGAATGGGAGTGACCGTTTCCCATACCAGTAGTTTTGTTAACGTGTTGGTTGAGTGAGCTTCCCAGACACAGGTGTGTCATTCACTCTAATGTGGCTCCCCGAGGCCTTTAGAATAAAGTCCGTGCTTGGTTCTGAGGTCAGAGTGGTGGTGCTCACTTCTGAAGGCTCTTGGTCTCAGCTCTCCTCAGGCCAAGGTGGGGGTAGGGATGCTCGTGGTGGGTCTCCCCATCCCTTATCCCTGGTGGTGCTGCCGTGGGAGCTCCTGCTTCCTAGTTGTATTGTCACCTACTTAGTCCCTGTTGCCAGATATTTAGTGTCTTTTTTTTTCCCTGCTATAAAAACACTGTGATGCTCATTGCGCATTTACTCATTAAACACCTACTATGTGCCAGGCCTTGGCATCTTTGTACACATAGCTTTTTCCATGTTTTGGATAAATTTATGCACGACAGGCTCTGGGATGCTTTGAGTTCAAGGGTGTGATTTGGGGGGTAGGTGTGCATTTGTAGGGGTATTGGAGGGGCTGGGAGCAGAGCAGCTGTCACTGTCATGCAGCTGCCAAGTCAAGGAGGAAATGCCCCCCAAGCCGGAGGTTATATAAGTGTTACACAGACCATGCTGGGTGATATACTATCTTTCCCCTCTGAGCTTCTAGTGTGGGCTGGATTTTCATTCCTGAGCTGGAGTGGAGCTTGCATAATTGTTCAAGGTCAGCCAGGGAATGGTTGGGTAGGTAGGCTGGCAGGCAATGGAGGGGAACCTGGGACTCCTGTCTCTTGGTATGATTTATTGGTCCTTCTCAAAGTCATCAGTGACTGCAGCCAGGTCTGCTCAGCTGGCCCTGCCCATCCCTCACTTCCCACTTCTCTTGGGCAACTGTGCTCCTAAGGCCGTGTCTTGAAGCCATCACCCAGGCACAGACCTGGGGTCCTGCCTTCCCCCGATAGCCTTCTGACTTCCGCCTGTCCAGGGCTACCTGCTTTGCCCATGTTGAGTGCTCTGCTTCAGGCTTAGGCTCTGGAGGCCGGGCTTCTGAAAACACGTGGTGGATGCTGTAGGGACAGATGGTGAGCTGATTGGGGTGGAGGAAGGGCCCAGGGCCAGGGTTCAGCCTCAAGTTAGCGCAGGCAGGGAGTTAAATGAGAAAGCAGAATGCTGGATTCCCTTTCCTCCAGCGCTGGCCTGGAAAACATGAATGGAATCATTATTTCGACCATAAAATTGTTCTTGAAGTGGG
The DNA here is from genome assembly GCF_000412655.1 of Myotis brandtii. Taxonomy (NCBI): domain Eukaryota; kingdom Metazoa; phylum Chordata; class Mammalia; order Chiroptera; family Vespertilionidae; genus Myotis; species Myotis brandtii. The sequence continues at coordinate 6,090,920 of NW_005357764.1, read as the reverse complement.
TGCTGAGAACTGTGTTCAATGGCCTTTTCTGGCCGTTTGCAGTTGTAAAAAGGCTGAGTTTCTCAGAGGCAGAGTGGCCTTGGGCCTTTCCTCAGATAAATGCAGCAGGAGACAGGGTGAAGGAAGACTGCACAAAAAGAAGGGGAAGCTACAGCCTAGGCAGCTGGGGGGCCTTAGTGAGGGGAAGCCATCCTCCTGCCCCGTTGGTGGGTGTGCCCTCTGGTCCAGGGGTGAGTTTGGTGCTGAGCTGGAGCCAGGAGAGCCTGGCCTCAATCAGAGCCTCCTCTGCTAACCCAACTCCCTTGTCCTTGGAGGGTTATCCCCTTCGTGGCCCTGTCCTTAGGGTGATGTTCGCTGTGCGTGGAGTGTTTTTTGACAGGTGGCTTTGCCTATTTGGTTCTGGGGATGAGTGATGAGAGGGCATTTGGGGAACATTAAATGGTGAGTGTTTGCCTTTTCCATGGGGGACGGGCCTGTCCAAATGTGAAAGACGCGGTGTGAGGCTGGTCGTGGAACCGGGGTGGTGCTTGGGAAGGCTCTGGCCCTGGGGCATAGGGAGGTCTTAGCTGACCCAGAGTTAATGCCACTGGACTGCTCTCCCCTTCATCCCGGGGCTGAGTTTGGGGCCCAGTTGGGGAGGAGGTAGCACTGAAGAGGGGTGCTCAGTCCACTGGTACCTGGTAGTGCTGGTGGGGGTGGAGAATGCTCTGGTGGAGAGCTCGCTGAGATGTGTCCAGGGTTGTCTCATTGCTCCTGGGAGGGGCCATGCTGGGCCATATGCCTTAGGCTGGGGTATTTTGGAGGACCTGGGGCATAGATTCCTGGTCTGTCCCTGGTGTGGGCGTGCCTATGGGGTTTGTTTGGGGTGGAAGGAGAGTCTCCAGACTTGAAAGAGCCTGTGGAGACAGCCATGAATGGCTCTTCTCCCGGGTTCTTTGTGCCCTGACCCTAATGTGGACTGAGCTGCCCATGGTTCCGGACTGATCATGTGTAAGAAATAACAGCAACAAGAATGGGATAGTGTAAGCAGCTCACTGGGCTGCTCTCTGCTCTGACAGCAAACAGGTTCTGACAGAATGAGCAGAACCTCTGAAGAGAGTAATATAGGACCTGGACCACAATTTTACATTGTAAGTTTATATAGTTGTTTCTTTTGCAAAGTGCTCATTGGTTTTGTGGGCTCCCTGCAATGTGTTTGCAGTGGCTTTGGTCAGGAATGGGACTTTGATTGTGATATTGTTCCCCGGGGGTCCCTTGGGCCACTTTTCAGGGGGTCCCCCTTACCAGGAACGTGCCATGTCGGTGTTCATTTGTGTGAGTGAATGTGAGTTCAGATGGGGTGTATGCAGCAGTTGGTTATTTAGGTACTCTGCATTTCACAAATTAATGGAACCATCCTCCGGTTAATTAAGTTTCTGGCTAAAGACTTTGGGGAGGAGAAGATGCAGAAGATGATGCTGTTTGGCGCTAGGCGTTTAATTCTGTGTACACAATGTGTCCTTTTAGGGATGTGGTGTGGTCTGTGAGGCAAGGCCTGTTTGAATGACTTGCCTTCCTTAAATACCATGGTGCTTAATAAATAAATGCTTGTTGACTGACTTAGTGATAAGCAACAATCCCAAGTAGTACTTTGATAGTTGGTTTTAAAAAATAAAGTCACGATGGTGCTCACTAAATGTTTGAATTAAAATTTTGGGGGAGATGGGCTTGCATGGCCTTTCATGTGAAGAGTTGCCTAAGGTTCACTCTATTCCCTGTGAGCAGTCTGATACTCTAAAAGTGGGTTCCTCTAAAATGCAAACGTTTTGTGAAAAGTTGGGTCCATCCTGGCACATATTAAATACACTATAAATATTTGTTGAGCCCTAGCCGGTTTGGCTCAGTGGATAGAGTGTCGGCCTGCGGACTGAGGGATCCCTGGTTTGATTCCGGTTGAGTGGATAGAGTGTCGGCCTGCGGACTGAGGGGTCCCCAGTTCAATTCCGGTTGAAGGCACATGCCTGGGTTGCGGGCTCGATTCCCAGTGGGGAGCGTGCAGGAGGCAGCTGATCAATGATTCTCTCTCATCATTGATGTTTCTATCTCTCCCTCTCCCTTTCTCTCCGAAATCAGTGAAAATATATTAAAAAAATATTTGTTGATTCAAGGAAATCAAGACCCATATGGAAAATAGGTTGCCATGAAAAGCTCTGATTTCTATTCTGGGGATTTAATGCTCTAGCAGTTGAAATTTTGTAAGATGATATCTTTTATTGGCAAGAGTTCTGCAATTCAGTAAAGTAGCTGGCTCATGGCAATGTGTCTTTGACAATAAATTCATTCAGCAAATATTTACTGACTCCTATACGCTGGGCCTGTGCTCGGCTGGGCTGCCAAGAAGGGGTCTGAAGTCAGGCTATCTGCTGTCAACAAATGCTTACTGGGTGTCTCACACTCTGGCCACAAAAAGGAGCATGAGACAGCACAGGCTTCTGTCCACACCTGAGAGAACAAGGCACCTGGAATTCGGTGCTGGTGCTTTTTATTGGTGGTTCATTATGTCTAATAATTTTATTAATGGAAAACTAATTTCCATAATTATCAATGTATTTATTCTGGTGGTTCTTTTATTGTAGCAGAAGATGGCTGTGCCTCCCACGTATATTGATCTTGGCAAGTCCGCCAGGGACGTCTTCACCAAGGGCTATGGTGAGTATTGCGTGGGGCGGCCTCCCAGCTCACAGACTGGATGGGCATGTTTGGGATTTTGCCCATCATAGAGAGACCTGGGTCAGTCAGCTCTCAGAACTCTCACACCCAGGAAAAAGGATCAGCTCCCTGTGGCTAGGAAGGCAGTCTTGGTGGTGCACCCAGTAGGGACAGCCTCATGAGCTGCTGCAGACAGGTGGACATCCTTGTTCTCTCTCCCAGGTGTGCAGCAGCTGTGGATGCTGCCACAGTGGAGAGCGAGTTCTAAATTTAGCCCATCCTTAGGCATGTGCCCACGAGGTCATGCACCTTCTTCTCCGACTCCGCTGGCAGCGCAGGTGGGGGCCAGGTGTGTGCCTGTGTGTCTGCCGCTGCGCCATGGCAGCTGAGCTCTGCACCCAGGCAGGCGGCCGTGCAGACAGGTGCCCTTGGCACTCATGCCATTTTGAAATAGCATAAGGGAGGCAGAGATGCTGCTCTCGGTTACTGAGCTAACCTATTAACAGTTACCATCTTCTTTCTTTAGGATTTGGCTTAATAAAGCTTGAGTTGAAAACAAAATCTGAGAGTGGACTGGTAAGTTGTCTGACCCTCATGGAGCATGGATGTTTATTGTAGATCAATAAATAACTGCTGTGTTCTGGGTGCAGAGTCCAATGAAGGGACTTTTTCGTTTGTGGCAGTTTGTAGTTGTCACACTTACTGCATCCTCTGTGGAATGGGTGGCCCAGGGGAACCGTACTAATAGGTCCTTAGTTTGGCAGCTGTTAACACTCCCAGGTATATGGGGCAGGTGTCAGTTTTATTTTAAAATTGATCTGTATTTAATGCCACATAATTATTTCAAAAAATCTTAGTAGCCTGTTTTAGATTGTGCTTGTGGTAGTTGCTGGAAGGAAGACGTTCTGGGGTTGAATTACTGCACCGTCAGCGTTAGCTCAGTGCTTTCTTGCTTAACGAGGCTGCAGGCAGGATGGAAGGAGCAGTGCCTTCCTGCACAGAAAGCGTGTCAAACTCGCGGCCCGCAGGCAACATGCCTCGTGTATTTGGCCCGTGTTCGCCTTTGAGTTTGACGTGCTTGCTGTACAGACTGTTCCGGGGAGGAAGGATGCTGTCTGCTGATAAGAAATCACCCATAGGTTCTCTTCCTTAGCAGGTTTCTTTAGCCCCCTCTGTTCCTTGCATATCTACACGAGTTATAGCTTTACCTTTTGCCCCACACATGCAGGGTGTCCCCTCTTGCATAAAGGGAGCACAGTCTGGTTAGGGTTGGAAGGATGTAAAGTGAAGTGCTGATACGCAGGCTGTGACTCTCTCTCTCCTTCAAAGGAATTTACAAGCTCAGGTTCAGCCAACACCGAGACCACCAAAGTGGCAGGCAGTCTGGAAACCAAGTACAGGTGGACTGAGTATGGTCTGACATTTACGGAGAAGTGGAACACGGACAACACACTAGGCACGGAGATTACTGTGGAAGACCAGGTAACCCGCGGAAAGACAGTGTTGTTAATTGGCATCTGCTAGCCTGCCTCGTGACTAAACCTACTGGCGAATTTCTTTTCCGTTCAGCTTGCACGTGGACTGAAGCTGACCTTTGATTCATCCTTCTCCCCAAACACTGGGTAAGAATCTCATCTGTTTTCTCTGCAAGGACACTTGGCTGTATTTTATAGTAAGATTCTGCGCTGCAATTGTTCTGGCCTCAGCCGCGGAGGCTGCAGGATTTCTGGTCCAGTTACACTCTGGTTCATACGAGTGAGGCTGCTGGTGATGCAAGTGGCCGAGGCTCAGGGCAGTGGGCGACGTCTGGAAGCAGGGCTGACTGATCTCTGGTGCCAGCCCTGTTTTTCAGGCCTGGGCCCTCTCCCCGAGTCCTAGGGACACACAGTGTGTGGGCTTAACCGCAAGGTGGCTCCTGCGGCTACACTTTTTGCCCCAGGCTCTCCAGCCACAAACAAATTAGGCGTGATGGTCACTGGGCACATCAGGAGGCAAGATGGTGTGTTGGTCGGCCTCCTCCGCTGGGCACTTTTTCCAGTGGCTGGAATCGTTCTCTTCTAGAACACACTCTTGTTTTTTTCTGCACAGAGCAGCAGGTCTCCCAAACCTGGGGAAGGGTATTTTGCATGCTGATAGCAGGCTCAAGGGCATGTACTGAATTTCATATTTTAGTTTTAAAAAATTGTGGATGCCCTAGCCTAGTGGTCGGCAAACTGGCCCCTTGAGTGTGGCTCTTCCACAAAATACCACGTGCGGGCGCGCACGTGCAGTGCGATTGAAACTTCGTGGCCCATGCCACGGGGCCAAAGAGCCACATGTGGCTTGCGAGCCGCAGTTTGCCGACCACTGCTCTAGCCGGTTTGGGTCAGTGGATAGAGTGTCGGCCTGTGGACTGAAAGGTCCCAGGTTCAATTCCGGTCAAGGGCACATGCCTGGGTTGCAGGTTCGATCCCCAGCGTGGGGCGTGCAAGAGGCCGCTGATCGATGATTCTCATCGTTGGTGTTTCTATTTCTCTCTCCCTCTCCCTTCCTCTCTGACTCAATTAAAAAAAATTTTTTTAAAAATTGTGATAAAATATGCCTACAAAATTTACCATCTCAACCATCTTTACGTGTACAATTCAGTGGCATTATGAATTTCATTTTTTGCCATTCCATCTTTTTTTAAATTTATAATTCATTTAAAAAATTGATTTTTAGAGAGAGATGAAGGGAGAGGGAAAGAGAGAAACATCCGTGTGAGAGCAAAACATCATAACATCATGGGTCTCCTCCATGCCCCCTACTGGGGATCATGCCTGCAACCTGGGCATGTGCCCTGACCAGGAATCGAACTAGCAACCTTTCAGTGCATGGGATGATGCCCGACCAACTGAGCTGCACTAGCCAGGGCTTGCCATTCCATCTTATTTTCCCCTTTCTTCTTCTCTTCCTTTCCCTCTGACAAGTGGTGTTTTTTTATATTAAATTTATTGGGGTGACATTGGTTAGTAAGGTTATTTAGGTTTCAGGTGTACATTTCTATGATACATGATCTATATATTGCATTGTGTGCCCACATCCCAAGTCAGGTCATTTTCTGTCTCTTTATATTTGGCCCCCTTTACCCTTTACTACCCACAGCCCCTTGACAGGTGTTTATTAGAGGGAGAATCTGCTGAGTTTAGAATAAAATTTCACAAACCCATACTGATATAAATAAATAATTGGTAAAATAAATAAATGGAAAAGAAAGAAAAGCTCTTCCTCACAGTAGAATCCCAATTAATCAATGCAGAAGGGATGATGGGAACAGGAAATCACCATTTGCCAATCATAATTGTTGCAGGCAAGCATCACCAATGGATACTAACATTTGTGAGTCAAAGTATAAGAAACAGAATGTTAGCATAGTCTCAAAGTATCTCCCCACAAGATACTTACTATTTACCAAGAGAAAAATAGTAGCTTTTTAGAGAAACCTGGCAAACCTGGTGTAGGATGACTACAAGGGGCCGGGTGGACAGGGCTCCTGCCTCTGGAGGTCATAGTCTTCTTATAAGTTGGCTATGGATGATCTGAAGACCGTTGGCTAGGAGCTGAGTTGACTCTTGTTCTTATCTTTGCTGGAGTTTCTCCTGCAGGAGTATTGGCTTCCTGCCGGTCCACTTCCTGTCTCCGCACCTTGCCCTGATGGGAGAAAGTGCCCAGAGGAAGCCTCTGATAGGATAAGGGGCTGCCAGACATGCCCACAGGCTTGACTTTGCTGCCTAGGACTTTGCCCCCTGCCCTAGGTGGCACACTTTGGAATTTATAAGGGATTTCCTACTACCTTTGGGAGTTTTGCAGAGAAGTTTCTGGGTCCTACAGTAATACACATAACGGGAAAAGTTTTTATTTAACTTTTTATTTAAAAATATTTTATAGTTAACATATACAAAAATGTATATTCTTATACTCTTCACCCAGCTTCTCCTAATGTTAGCATCTTACCGAACCATAATGATCAGAACCAGGAAATTATGTTGCTGCTAACTACCTGGTGTCTTATTTGAGGTCCGTGATCCAGTTTAGGGAACTGCATTGCATCTAGTTGTCAAGTCTCCCTTGTCTCTTCTAATCTGGAACAGTCTTTCTTTGTCTTTCGTGACCTTGACACTTTTAAAGAGGACTGGCCAGTTGTTTTGTAGAATTCTTCAACTTGGATTTGTCTGATGTTTCCTCGTAGTTAACCTCAGGTTCTGCAGTTTTGACAACCATAGAAGCGCTGCTGTGTTGTGTGATATCAGGAGGTATACGTATGTCAGTATGACTCACTACTGGTGACACGACACGGACTTGCATCACTTAGTTAAAGTGGTGTTTGCCTGGTTTCTCTATAAAGCTACTATTTTTCTCTTGGTAAATAGTAAGTATCTTGTGGGGAGATACTTTGAGACTATGCTAACATTCTGTTTCTTATACTTTGACTCACAAATGTTAGTATCCATTGGTGATGCTTGCCTGCAACAATTATGATTGGCAAATGGTGATTTCCTGTTCCCATCATCCCTTCTGCATTGATTAATTGGGATTCTACTGTGAGGAAGAGCTTTTCTTTCTTTTCCATTTATTTATTTTACCAATTATTTATTTATATCAGTATGCATTCATGAAATTTTATTCTATGGGTTATAATCCATTACTGTTATTTTATTACCCATATTGCCCCCAGATATGGCCATTGGGAGCACCTTCAAGTTGATATCCTATGTATTTTGGACAAGCCTCTATCATTTTTTTTTTTTGAGTACTTCTTCAGAAGATATTCCAGACTCAGCTGCTTCTTGCTCTTCCCTAGTCTTGCTGTCAACCATTTCTCCAAAAACCCTTGGTTTCTTTAATTGAAGAAGGGTGTTTTGAAACCAAGATTGTGGGTGCAAGGTGTACACATTCTACTTGGTATCTGAGGAAAGTTTTGATGACTTGATGGAGATTGGAAATGAAGCTGGCTTTCCAAAGTGCCTGAGGGTTATAGTCTGGGAAAGCATCCTGGCTTCCATGAGGAGCGGAGTGTAGACCACATCTGGATGAGCTACAGACTTCATCTAGGGACCAGCACCCACACTGAGTACCTAACACAGGTACAGCCAGCTTGTTAACCACAAATCAGGGTCATGCCTCTCTCAGGTGCTTGTCAAATTAGCACCACTGTTTAAACAGCGAGCAGTGGAATGCTTCATTAGATCAGAAGCCTGGAGAGAAACCTGAGTCACTGCCCCAGCACTGCCCATTCTCCGGGGACCTCGTGTCCTTGGCCAGAACCCAGGGCGACACTGGAGGTGCTGTGCACACGGTCAGGGCAGCTGGAGCACACCAGTGGGCAGAGGCCCTGCCCCAGGCCTCACACTTTGTGGTCAGCAGCAGCTTTTCACCTAGTTGTTACAAGATGCCCACTTTTTACATTTCTTGGTCTCCCTCTCTATCTAAATGTCAGCCCCTGAGCAGCTGTCTTTTCATCAATCATCCTACCCAGCCTGGTGCCAGATAGGTGCCTGGCCCAAATCCAGGTTTCTTCCCCCAAAGAGCAGACACACCAAAATAGGTTTGATCTTTTCTTATAGAGAGATAATTGGTGGTTATGCCTTTCCTTCAAAGCTTGTGAAAATGTGCAGAAGCCACTTGAACGAAAGTTGCAGGTGTCAGTGTCCCTTGGGAAGGGTGTTGGCCTTATTTTCAACTATGACCTCTGGAATTCTTGTCTCATTGAGGACTTGGGACGTTTAACCTTCACATTTTTTTATTATGAAAAAATTTAAACACACAAAAGAATGCAGAAAAATATATTAAACCCTTATCATGTTCCTATCATCCAGCTTTAAGAATCATCAACCCATGTTTTCTTTATGCATCCATAATTAATCCCTCCCATCTGCAGATTATTTTGAAGCAAATAATATATCACACAATTTCATTTGTAAATATTTTAATACTAGAGGCCCGATACACGAAATTCATGCAAGAGTAGGCCTTCCTTCCCCCGGCTGCTGGCACTGGCTTCCCTTTGGCACCCGAGACCTGGGCTTCCCTCGCAGCCCCAGCTTTGTCCAGAAGGTTGTCTGGAAGGACATCCGGTCTAATTAGCATATTACACTTTTATTAAGATTCCTTTTTACAAAAGCATAACTATAATATCATTACATTGGGGAAAAAAAATCACAATTCCTTAATATGGGCAAATCTCCAGTCTGTTCAAATTGCATGATTTTTATAGAATCAAAAATTGTCCGTGCAAAATTGCAAAAATTGGTTTATATGGCTCCTAATTTTGGATTCTCCTCTCTGTGTTTTCCCCTTGCAATTTATTTGTTGAAACTAGATATCCCCCATATTTCCTGTAAGTCTAGAGCAGCGGTTCTCAACCTATGGGTCGTGACCCCTTTGGGGGTCGAACGACCCTTTCACAGGGGTTGCCTAAGACCATCGGAAAACACATATATAATTACATATTGTTTTTGTGATTAATTACTATGCTTTAATTATGTTCAATTTGTAATAATGAAAATACATCCTGCATATCAGATATTTACATTCCGATTCATAACAGTAGCAAAATTACAGTTATGAAGTAGCAATGAAAATAATTTTATGGTTGGGGGTCACCACAACATGAGGAACTGTATTAAAGGGTCGCAGCATTAGGAAGGTTGAGAACCACTGGTCTAGAGGCTTCATCATGTTTACATTCCATGGGGGATGGTACTAAAATACACGGTACTCTACGAGATTCCATTGGGATGCGCAAAGAAGGCCTGGTTTTCTCCGTGCATGTTAGCGCCATTCATCTCAACCATCTTTAAGTGTACAATTCAGTGGCATTATGAATTTCATTTTTTGCCAACCCACTCATTAAGGGTTGCAAATTGGTGATAATTCCTTCTTCATTTGTTAGCTAGAATATTTTATTGAAGAGAAACTTCTCATCAACTATTTAGTTATAGTTACTATATGAGATATAGTTACTATATGAAAGGTAGAATAAATGTTTAATTCCTTTTTTTATTTAATCTTTTCAAAATTACAAATTGGTTCTCTAGCCTCTAAGGCTGACTAATGTGTGTGTTTTGTTGTTATGAATTAATAGATTTAAACATATTTGATATATTTCAATTTATTGCTGAGATTACTTTTTTTTTTTTTTTTTTAAGAGAGAGTGGAAGGGAACCAGGGAAGGGGTAGAAAGAGAGAGAGAGATGTAAGAGAGACACGTCAATTGGTTGCCGGGGCCGGGGATCAAGAACCTGCAACCCAGGTATGCCCTTGACCGGAAATCGAACCTCTGATCCTCTGTGCACGGGCCAGGTCTCTAACCACGTAGCAACGCTGGCCAGGGCTGCCGATATTACTTTTTACGATGCTCCCATTGCCCCTTGTTTAAGCCCTTGGGAGTCTCTCAAGTCCTTTTGCCCCAGCCTCAGTGTCCTTGAGGCTTTGATAGATGCCTCAAGCTCACCTTGCACATTTCCTGCGACCTATAATCGACTATTTCTCTGAGGAGCACTGGTTCCTTTTAGGAGGGAATGATATTTAGCACCCATAGGCCAGGTGCTGGGGAGGCTTCAATCTCCGTGTGAATGACTCTGGGGTGGACAGGGCTGTGAAGTCCTGGGGCCTCTGACAGATCTGGTTTCTCCCCGATCTCTGCTGAGAATGCAGCTTGCTGTCCGTGAGAGATGTCCGTTTTGTAGCTCAATGACAGAAACAATCATGTGTAAAGGGTATAAATATTGTTTGATAGATGTGACCTTGTCTCCAGTGTTGACTTTTGATAAAAGGCCTGGTGACAATATATTTGCAGGTGACACAACTCACCTGCCCGTCCTGAGGGGTGCTGGGTCTTGAATCATAGGCAGGGGCGGCACTGACCTGGTCCTACACAAGCCTGGGATCAGCAGACTAGACCTGGGGTCTTCCTGCCCTGTGACTGCAGGGCCCTAGGTTCTGTATCTGTGCCGAGTTCTGCTTGTGGTCTCATGAATACTAATTAAAAGCTGTTGTATTTACTTAGACAAGATCTAGTGTTTGTTTCTTTTTTACTTAAGTGAGCCACCAAGTAAGAAGATGACCAGACCATCTCCTTAAAGAGCTGCTGTTTAGCCGTAGCCGGTTTGGCTTAGTGGATAGAGCGTCGGCCTGTGGATTGAAGGGTCTGGGGTTCGATTCTGGTCCAGGTCATGTACCTTGGTTGCAGGCTTCTCCCAGGCCCGGGCCCTGGTCGGGGCTCGTGCAGGAGGCAACCAACCGATGTGTTTCTCTCACACCAATGTTTCTTTCTGTCTTTGCCTCTCTCTTCCACTCTCTCTAAAAATCAATGGGAAAATATCCTCGGGTGAGGATTAACAACAACAAAAGAGATCTGCTGTTTAGACAGTGCCTTCTTTACCAGTCTTGGAAAACAGCAGACACACCTGTTTCATAATTACATGATGGCGCTCTACTTAATAAATGCCTGTGTAGGCCACCACAGGAGACACAGGGAGAGGAAGTAAAAGAAAATGACTCGTGCGATTTTCAAGCTTGTGTGCTCACTTCATTATTTCTGCAGCCTGGATTTGATGGATGACATCGGCCTATTGTGGCACAGCAGCTGCTTATGCTTAAGGGAGGTTTGGGACTATTTCTGTGCGGGTTCCCCCCGCCCCCCCATTTAAACTGGGATTTTTTTTTTTAAATTTTGCATTTTTCGGCATGGTTGTCACAAGGAGAGTTAGCTACTGATTTTAATACAATCTCTTTTCCTTCAGGAAAAAAAATGCTAAAATCAAGACAGGGTACAAGCGGGAGCACATCAACCTGGGCTGCGACGTGGACTTCGACATGGCCGGGCCTTCGATCCGGGGTGCGCTGGTGCTGGGCTATGAGGGCTGGCTGGCTGGCTACCAGATGAATTTTGAGACGGCGAAGTCTCGAGTGACCCAGAGCAACTTTGCGGTTGGCTACAAGACCGATGAATTCCAGCTTCACACTAATGTGTAAGTGCATGTGAGTGGGCGTGCGAGTGTGTGCAGCAGGGGGATTGCTCTTCATGATGACTCCTAAGCTTAATTTTTAGTCACCGTACAGTGAGTTTGTTGTAATCAGATGAACCGAATGGACTGTTTCCCACCTACCCATTTCCTGACCTGACTTAGGGTCTTTGTATTCAGTGAACAGTAAATGCTGTCGCTGGTACACACAGAAGGACGGATCAAGGGTGTGATGTCAGTCCAGAGGCCTGTCCCTTCCCTGCAGCTTTACGGGCATTGGAGGGCCTTTCGGTTTTAGTTAAAGTGGAGGGAAAAGGTGCAGCTCTCTCTTTCTCCGTATGTTGCCTGTGAGGATCAGGATGGGAGACAAATTAGGAGATGGTTTTCTCAGTTAAGTACAGAGTGTCCTCTGCATGGTGGAGCATTGGAAAGTTTACTAACTTCTGGACAGTAGAGTGAAGGGAAGAGGAAATTACGGGTTGGGTTAGAGAGAGCCTTTTGTCATCAAACTTGAGAGTTGCAGTGCTGATTTAGGTGAAGGGAAACAAATATTTCATCCATAACATCCCGGTGGGACATGAGGAGCTAACCTGCGGCACCAGTGGGGTGCAACTTTACTCAATTTATTTCTCTCCACTAGAGGTCACTCAAGAAGAGACTTCTGAAACTTAAAGACAAGTAAATGGTATTAGTGTCTAAAGGAATCACATTTCCATTAATTCATTTTTTGAGGGAATTTCTTATAATTAAGTAATGTAATATAATAAATGAATATTCATAAATTTTGAGTCTTTTAAAACTAAAAAGTCACAGGAAAACTATAGAGATGTTCAGTCAGGGGGTTCAGAGGCTGGGGAAGGTTGTGACGACGATGGGGTGCCACGAGGGAGTTTGGGTTGATGGGACTGTTTTTTATCCTGATTGTGATGGTGGTCACGTGAGTCTGTACATGTGATAAAATTCATAGAATGTACACCAACAAAGGGGCAAAAAGGTTACATACATTTAAAAAGGTAGCATACAAAAATAGGAAAATACCACAAGCATAGAAGTGTTTTTTAATTTACCGTTTTGACTGAAATGGAAAGTGGTCCCTTGGTTTGGAATTGGGAATTGGCACCAGGTTAGGAAGGACAATGGTTGTTTGCTGTTTTCCCCATGTACCTGAGCTTCACGATTTTTAAGAAGTGGACATGGTTTATTTTGGGACCTGGCATGGGATCAGCTGACACAGCCAGTCTGGGTACCCTGTGCTTACAGAGCCCCAGACGTCTAACAGACACTCTTTGTGCTTCATAGAGATGCATTTGAATGAGTTCCCTTTCTTTATGGTTTTGAGAACTCAGTAAGGGAAGGCTGTGTTACTGGTTTTAGAATATATAGAAAAACATGACACTTTTTTGGAAAACATTTAAGACCAAGAAAATATCCCCTTTTGAGTTATACCAAAGCCACTCACATCTGTTACTTTTGACAAGCTGCTGTTTTGTAGCATGCTCGGACTTCCTGAAGAAGTCAGGGTTTCAAGTCAGGTGGTTCCTGTTGTTTCTGGAAGTAACAATTCTGAATTTCAGGGGAAAACGTAAGAATTTAGGATGTATTTAATGAGCACCTACTTTAGGGAGAGTGTATTGGTGAAAAGCAGAGTTCGCAATGAAAGAGTAATAATTTATTCTTGGGTTAGTGAGTTCTAAGCTCTGGTTTCTAAAGCACATGGGCTCTGCCTTAACAGTTTCCAATGTCATTTCCACTGGAAACATCCAAGATGATGAGGCAGAAATTTGACAGTGTTTATTTATGTTGAAAATGTCAGGGAGGGGAAGGGTCTATATTGCCAGAGGCCGGAGTCAATATGGAGTGTTTGGAAGAGAGGAAGGAGTCTAGCCAGCTGGGCTTCATTCCATCTTGAAAGACCAGAAGCATTCTGTCAGTAGCAAGTAGCTCTTTTTCAAATCCCACCAGGATCGATGTTGCTGCATGGACCCACAGTATGCACAGGTGGACCAGTCTGAACCAGAGGTTGAGCTCTTGCAGTCGCTTCTCTTCCAAGGGGCTGGCTCAGTTCTGGCTATGTACCCGAGCAGTGGCTGTCGCTGGTGGTGCTAAAGGCTATGTAACCTGACTTCTGAGGAACCCTGGCCCAGCCTTGCTTGCCACTCTGGCTGTGTTCTCGTCTCATTTGCTCCCCCTCCCTTACCATTTTTATGATAGAAGCCTTTAAAAAAGTAATAACTTTAGCAGAAGAGAAATCACTCAGAATCCCGAATCCCAATGCCCTAGTTGCTGCATCTATTTTTAAAGAGTATTTTAGAGGCAAACTTCAAGTTCAGTGGGGCCTGGGTACTTGACTGAGCTGCCGTTGGGTGTTCCCAGTGATGGTTGAAATAGCCGCGCTTGCTCCGAACCCCCCGACTCTGGTGTCCGTTCCATTCCTATCAGGCTTCCTGTAATTTGGTACTTGTTTTGTGAGCAGGTGAGTCCTTTTACAGCCTCCCTGCCCTCGGTTTGACGTGGGCAGCTCGGCCCCGCGCCAGCCTGCCTTCCTGGGCGTCTCGGCATCCGTGCTGTGCTTGTTTGCAGGAACGACGGGACGGAGTTTGGTGGCTCCATTTATCAGAAGGTGAATAAGAAGTTGGAGACCGCCGTTAATCTCGCCTGGACAGCAGGAAACAGTAACACTCGCTTTGGAATAGCAGCCAAGTATCAGATCGACCCTGAAGCCTGCTTCTCGGTGGGTACCCGTGGAATCATGCGTCACCTAGGCCCCACCTGACCTTAGGTTGGAGTCATTCCCGACTGTTGGGGTTCAATGCACTGGCTAGAGATTTTCTCATTGTGAAGAGTTCGAAATAAGGAAACTGCTAACCATAATAGTACTTATTGTGGATGCCAGGCGCTGTGTGGAGCCCCTTATAGGTGGATTACTGTGTTTAATTCTTACACAACCCATTTGAAGTAGGTGCCTTTTTTAGAAACCATGCCATCCCTGTTATCACAAATGAGGAACTGGGAGCTTAGAGAAGTCGAGTAAGTAATGGTTTCTGGGACTTTTGGCCAAGATCAAGTGAGAAGTTGAGTAACTTGCCCAAGGGCAGACATTGGGTAAGTGCGGAGGCCTGGGTTTGACCCAGGCTGGCTGGCTAAGGTGCTTCCTCCTCTAACCAGTTCCGGTTCCATGCTGCAGACTAGAAAGGGGTTCCCTTGAACACTAAGGCTTTAAGTGCTCATTTCCCTCCGCGTTTGTCATTCTCTTGCCCAGCTCCCATATTGCACATTATGAAGACAGGCCCTGGTGCTGGGCAGTGGGCCTCTTACCTTGCAGACCCTGTAGCATTGCTCAGGGGCTCTTGGTTGCTGCAGAGTTTTCACATTAAATCCTGTCGAGCTCCATCGCTGTTGTCACAGGGCACTGCTGGCGGCACCCCCTTTTGAGTGGTTTCAGGATGTTGCAGGATGGTTTCTGGGCTGGTTTGTATAAATTACAGACAGCCCATTTCAAGTCTCTTGAAATAGGAACTGAATTTGGCTCCTTTTGTGTTAGGCATGTAAAAACAAAGGGGGGGGGGAGGAGAAGAAGAAAAAAGATGAAAACAAAGGAAGGAGGCCTTGTTCTTTGGATGACATGAGCAAAAAGGAGCAGCTAGACGGGGCACTGACTGCCAGGCAGCCTTCCTGTCCCCTGCTCTGCTCTTTCTGACGGGAGATGTCAGGTCTGAAAATAGCCTTCGAACAGGAAAACATGCACCAGCTTTTACCAGGACTCGGTGTTCTCATGGCTTGAGCTCTGCTCCTGACCCCTCCTTCTTTTAGAGAAAGGGGTCAGGGAAAGGCCCGGATTTCCCCACAACTCAGGCAGAGGAATGAGGGCAAAATTATTGTGGACTCACTGCTTTCCTGAACTTAATTATTAATGAACATTCGCTAATTGCTGACATTGAGGTGATTGGCTAGATCATTCTTTTACTCCAATATCCATTTTACACTCGGGCTTGTCAGTGCTGAACTTTCTTCATTGTCGGTAGATTTTTGCTTCTCTTTTTAATGAAGAAAAAAATTCTTTTTTTTTTTTTTTTGAGAAAAATTCTAATGGTGTTTTCTGCCTAAAAAAAAAGCCTCAAAAAACCCCATCTCACATTTGCTGTTTTTCCTCATTCCAACAAATAAATCTTGAAGAAGTCTCCCATTTTAAGAGAGCCTGTTATCTCAGGGCCCATAAATGAAAGTGTCCTCACCTGTTATAACTTGACTACAGACCTACTTGTATAAGTGAAATTGGGCATTCATACCTTCAGGAATTAAATGTAAATAATAGCGTCCTTTTCATTGAAAATCATGTTGACTCTTTGAGTTTCCCTTCTGAGACCCAGTCTCCCTAAATTTGATACATTTCCTAGTGAATTTAATGAATCCCATAAACAAAGTAGTCACGAAAAAAGAGAATATGATTCTGAAGTTTAGAGTTGGTTGATTAAAAAGCTCTTATTGTGTCTTCTGTTTTCCTTGACTAGGCTAAAGTGAACAACTCCAGCCTGATAGGGTTAGGATACACCCAGACACTAAAGCCAGGTATGTGTTGTATGTGAAATTAGTTCTTTGTCTTAAAAAATATTGTGGTTCTTGTTTGCTGCTTTATGTTATTGCTTACAAAATGCCTGCATAGTACATTGCAAATGAGTGTCTATAAAGTTTTATAATGAAATGTTTATAGAGGTGTGCAGTCATTATAAAACACTAGAGGCCCGGTGCACGAAATTTGTGCATGGAGGGGGTGGGGTGGGTCCTCAGTCCAGCCTGCACCCTCTCCAATCTGGGACTGCTGGCTCCTAACCGCTCCCCTGCCTGCCTGCCTGATTGCTCCTAACTGCCTCTGCCTGCCAGCCTGATGCCCCTAACTGCTCCCCTGCCGGCCTGATCGCCCCTAACCATCTCTGCTTGCCAACCTGATCACCCCCTAACTGCTCCCTTGCCGGCCTGATCACCCCTAACTGCCCTCCCCTGCTGGCTTGATTGCCCCTAACTGCTCTCCCCTGCTGACCTGATTGCCCCTAACCGCCTCTGCCTTGGCCCCTGCCACCGTGGCTTTGTCCAGAAGATGTCTGGTCTAATTAGCATATTACCCTTTTATTAATATAGATTTGGAGAATAGGAGAAGTAGTAAGTAGGAGAGAAGAGCAAAGCTAACATGTTACAATTTTGGTTGTTTTCTTCCATCCTTTTTTCTTTCAGTGTACATAATGCTTGATACTAATTTCCAGCAGGTTCTTAAAACTAGCCCCTAAGTCATCCTCATGGTAAAACTGGTTTGCAGGTTTCCTCTGCACAGTTGGCTAGGCCAGCCCCTTGGGGTTATTTTGAATAGGTTGGGCCTTTGAACCCTGGAAATCTAAGATAACATGATGTCAGAATCAAGCTGTTCTAGGGAAAATATCAGTATTGTGTGTGTGTGTACGAGTGTAAGACCTCGGTATCTGGTTCATGAAAGGGGTTTCATTTCAAGGGGCTATTGCTGAAGAAGCTTACTACATGGTGCCAATGGTAGAGAATGAGTGGTAGCAGGAGACGATGAAAGGAAAAAGGAAGTGGAGTCCCTAGAGTGGATTAGGTAGGCCGTGGAATCATAGTGATTGTTGAATAAGCTCATTCCAGGCTATCTGTTAATTAGGCAGATGGCATCGAGTAACTGAAGGGCCATGTGGTTTTGCCCCTGATCACGCAGCTGGAACAGGTTTTGAATTTGGTGTGGTTTTGCCAGGACACTCCAACATTCCTCCGTGTGTTAACTTTTCTTCTCTCTTCTTTTCTTCATCCCTCCCCTTTCTTCTCCCGGATTTCCCCCTACAGGTATCAAACTGACGCTGTCAGCTCTGCTGGATGGCAAGAATGTCAATGCTGGTGGCCACAAGCTTGGTCTAGGACTGGAATTTCAAGCATAAACGAAGACTGTTCAGTTGTTTAATTTTAAACTATTTTGCAGCATAGCTACCTTCAGAATTTAGTGTACCTTTTAATGTTGTATGTCTGGGATGCAAGTATTGCTAAATATCATGTTAGACCTCCAGGTTAAAGATGATTCAGCTTTAAGGTGTTACCCTTTCAGAGGTACAGAAGAAACCCGATTCCAAAGCAGGTCCTCACAGCTGTAGACTTGGGGGAACTTGGCAGCCCCTCTAAGATGTCAGGTTTCTTTTTTATCGAGAAATGGCTGCAAGTGGAAGCTGATGATGATTTGTAAGCACTTTGTAAATTTGTATTGCTTAAATGTATGAAATTATGACTTCCTGAGAATTGAATCTTGATTTCCTACCCTCACTGAGAGAGGCTCACTATTTGATGGTGTGTACAAACTCATCTGATGGGACTTTTTTAGACCTGTTTCCACCCCGGTCCATCACCTTTTCTGCACCAAAAGTAGTCTGCAGGGTGTGGTAGTTTCTTTTGTGCCATTTTGGGGTGGAGAAGGTGGATGTGATGAAGCCAATAAATTCAGGACTTAATTCCCTCTCATGTTGTGGTTTTTGCCCTTGCACCAGAGTATGAAATAGCTTCCAAGAGCTCCAGCTGCAAGCTGGGAAGAGTCTGTGACTGTAATCACATGGTGACAACACTCGGAACCTAAATTAGACTTCTGTTGTATTCTCGCCACTCGGTTTTTTAGCAGTTTAATGGGTACATTTTAGAGTCTTCCATTGTGTGGAATTAGAACATCCCTTTCAAATGCTGTAATTAACATCACTTAAAATAAAACTTGAATAAAATATTGAAACCTCGTCTTCCTTCTGTTGTTTTTATTAATAAAAGAGTGTAAATAAACAGGGCATTTGGTCTTGTTCTTTGGCCCCTGTTCTGTGTGTGTGTCTGTGTGTGTGTGTGTGTGTGTGTGTGTGATATAATTTTTAGTTTTCTGTTGCTGCATAACAAATTACCACAAATTTGGTGACTAAAACAACACTCGTTTATTTATTTCACATGTCTATAGTTCAGAAATCCAAGGATGCAGTGGCTGGGGTCTCCCTGAAAGTTCTCACAATGCTGAAGTTAGGATGTCAGCCAGACTGTGTTCTCAGCTGGAGTTTGGGGTCCTTTTCCAGGCTCACATGGCAGAATTCAGTTCCTTTTGGTTGTAGGATAGTTGTCTCTATTTCCTTGCTGGCCACCAGCGAGGGGCCACTCTCAGCTAATGGAGGCCACCTGCATGCATTGCCACGTGGTCCCCTTCATCTTCAAAGCTGGGACAGAACATTCACTGCCAAATCCCTCTCACACTTTAAATCTCCAGGAATAGCCCCACCCTCGCTTTAAAATTATTTTTATTTTTGAGATAAAATTGACATTATATTTATAGTTTCAGGTGTACAACATAATGATTCAATATTTGCAAAATTATTTCTACAATAAGTGTAGTTAACATCTATCACCACACATAGTTATAGCCTTTTCTTCTGATAAGAACTTTTAAGATCTATTCTGGCAGCGACTTTCAAATATACAGCATAGTAGCCACCATGTTGTATATTACATCCCCATAACTTATTTATAACCTCTCCACCCCTTTCAAGGGCTCACCTGATTAGGCCAGGCCCACTGAGGGTAATCTCCCATTTTCAAAGTCAGTTGTGCCATATAACAGTCTAATCACGGAAGTGATATATTCACTGATTTCTCCCACACTCAAGGGCAGGGAATCATAAAAAGGCATGGGTCATTGGGGCTGTTTTAGAATTCTGCCGTAAGTTTATAATTTTAAAAATAACAGTGAAAACTTCCAACACTCACAAAGTAGAATAGTAACAAACTACATGTACATTACCCGGTATCAACAAACATGAACATTTTTTCCCACTCAGTGATAACATTTTTAGGCAAAATTTCTTTTTATGGATATCTGGAAGTGACAATTCCAAAGTATCAGGTTTATTTCTAGCGTTTTGTGTAACTGATCACCCCTTACCTCCTGGCCTCAGTATTTGCCATGCTGTCTTCATCAGGTTTATAATTATGTGCAGCCATTTCAAAGTGAACTTTGTTGGATTTGTCTAGAGCCGTGGTCGGCAAACTGTGGCTCTCTCGAGCCACATGCGGCTCTTTGGCCCCTTGAGTGTGGCTCTTCCACAAAATACCACGGGCGGACGCACAGTGCGATTGAAACTTTGTGGCCCATACGCAGAAGTTGGTTTTCGGCCTGGGCGAGTCTATTTTGAAGAAGTACTGTTGATATTTGGCTCTGTTGACTAATGAGTTTGCCGACCACTGGTCTAGAGGTTTTGGCATAGAATGGATACTGGGTACAACCAGTCAGATGCCAGGTACAGTACTGGTATTTTGAAATGTACAAAGTGCCCTTGGAGTATGAGGGACTATTTTCCTCCCCATTTTAAATTAAATACGTGCCTATTGTATGCAGCATCACAGAAGATTGTGTAAAGTGCTTTGAGTTCATAACATCCCACCAGCAAGAGAATAAACAATCGGGACAAAGACAAAGGAGAGGGTTGAAGTGTATTTATTACAGAAAAAGGCCTGTTTAAATCACTCCCAACAAGCAGAAGCGAGAATGAAGCTTATTCATGAAACTGAGCGGTGGTTTCTGCATTCAGAGGGGAGCTCCAGGGGAACTTGGGAAGACTTGTGCCCTGGCTGCCCTGGAAGCTTTGCGATGAGGGCACCATTCAGTCTGCGTAGGCTTGTGGTGGGCTTGGGGAAGTGAGCCGATGAATGACTTCTCAGTTTTCTTAACCGCATAGTGTGTGTGTCTCAGAGCTGTCAACAGGGCCAGATAAATGTTAAGGGAAACCCGATTCAGGAGAACACAGGCCCTTCTCTCTCAGAGGCAGGGGGGGGGGGGGGGGGGGGGGGGGGGGGGGGTGGCAGCAATCTTCCGAGGGAATCTCGGAGCCCAGAGTGGGGAAGTGGTGGGTACAATAAACATCTTCCTTCCTGACATGCTGATTTTCCTGCAAACTGACCCAATGGGACTTTTATCTGAAGCCTATAGATGTTTACTAAGGAAACATTCACGGAACATACAGATCAAACCGTTGTGCCTAAGGCCTTAAGGCAGTGGTTCTCAACCTTCCTAATGCCACGACCCTTTAATACAGTTCCTCATGTTGTGGTGACCCCCAACCATAAAATTATTTTCGTTGCTACTTCATAACTGTAATTTTGCTACTGTTATGAATCGGAATGTAAATATCTGATATGCAGGATGTATTTTCATTGTTACAAATTGAACATAACTAAAGCATAGTGATTAATCACAAAAACAATATGTAATTATATATGTATTTTCCGATGGTCTTAGGCGACCCCTGTGAAAGGGTCGTTCGACCCCCAAAAGGGTCTCGACCCACAGGTTGAGAACCGCTGCCTTAAGGGAACTGTGTGGATGCTTCTAAGTTTGCATTTTCAGATGCTGGGAATTTGAAGTTTCAAGATTTAAAAAGTAACAGCAGCTTATTGCAGGAAATGTGGAAGCCCTTTGCCCCTCTATTTCTTAGCCCGCTTCCCGGCTTTCCTCCATAATACCTTTTCCATCGCATTCAGTGTATATTTTACACTATGGTCTCCCTCACAAGAAAATAACCACCACAAAAGTCGGGTTTTGTTCTGTTCCCCGCTGTATACTGAAGTATGGAGAGGCCTAAATGTTTGTGGAAGTGGTGAGTGACTATGGGTACAGATAAAAGGTAAAAGCATTTACCTGTAATTCCACCCAGCCATTGCCCTGGTAACATCTGTTTCCTTCGCCTTTGGGAGGGGAGAGGCAGTTACTTGGGGATCAGCCTATGACACAGTTGGCTCCTCCATTCACAGACTTTTTTTTTTTGAAGTTTTATTTTTTTATTAAGTTATTATATATTCACAGACGTTTTAAAACACTTTTATTAGCTGCGCGTTTCCCATCATCGGGAGGCAGGCAGAGGCTCGCTCCTGACCCTCCCCACACCGGACCCATCACCTCCTTGGCCCGCAGCCCAGTCGGGGACGCCCCTTTGCCCAGCTCCCACCACCCTTCCTCCTCACTTCCCTTTCCAGAGCCCGCGCCCGGCTGCCGGCTGCAACGTCACCACGCTGGGACGCAGGGGCTCCGGCCCTGACGCCTGACGCAGGGTCTGACGTCATGACGCAGAGCCTAGTTACCGCGCAGGTTCCGGGCCGAGTCCGTTATGGCCGCTGTCGCCCTGAGGAAGATGAGTGGGGCTGTGCGCGCG
>NW_005357764.1:6036375-6068953 GCF_000412655.1 Myotis brandtii | reverse complement strand
GCCCGGGGCGCGGGCCGGGAGGGAGACCGGCGGAGCCAGGGAAAGGGCGCCTCCGAGAAGCCGAGGTCTAGACGGGGCGGGGGCTCTGCTGGTCCGAGAGAGAGTGGCTGTCTGAAGGGGTCTAGGAAGTGGGGTCCCTGCGAGGCCTGAGAGGCGCCGACCCGGGAGCAGGGGGCGGGGTGTGCGGAGGGGCGGGGCGGGGAGCGGTGGTGTGGTCGGAGTCGGCGTGAACGGGTGGCCACGGGAATGGTGGTGGAGGCGAGGGTCTCAGGAGGGTGTAGATTCTATACTGTAGAAGGAGGCGGAGGAGACCGGTGCTGAGGCGACGGCCGCGGCTAGGAGCTGTGGTGTCTACCCAGGGTCCCCAGGAGGTGGTGGGGGCACCCAGGGTCTAGAGGACCGAGGCGGGCAGGAGCCGTGACCGCACTGAGCTGCGGGGTATTTCCGAGAGCGAAGGTGAAGGGGAAAGAGCGGCCGTCGGCGCTGGGGTCCGGGAGGTCCGGTTCCGTGTTTGGTGAAGAACCAGCTTACAGGGGCCTGGGAAGAGGAGAGGAGTCCGGGACAAGGAGAGTCTTTGTAAGCATGGCCCCCTTCCCTGTGTCCTGGGATAACAGGACAGTCCTGCTTTATTTTAATGGAACCATAGGATTTAAGGACTTCATTTAAATTTTTAAATTATTTTTATGGAGGTAAAATTGACATGTAATATTGTATTAGTTCCAGGCGTACAGCATAGTGATTCGATATTTGTATACACTGCAGACTGATCACCACAAGAAGTCTAGTTACCATATGTTCTCATACATAGTTAAAAATTTTTTTTATCTTGTACTGAGAACTTTTAAAATGTACTCTTAACAACTTTCAAGTATGCAATCCAGTTTTATTAGCTAGAGTCACCATGCTGTACATCACATCCTTGTGGCTTATTTTGTGACTGGAAATTTGTACCTTTTGACTCCCTTTACCGATCCTTCGCACCCCACTCCACAAACCATCCATCTGCTCCTTGTATCTATGAGTTTGGCCTTTTTTCTTTGTCTTGTTTTGATTTTTTGTTTGTTTGTATTTTAAGATTCCACATATAAGTGAAATCATATGTTATTTGTCGTTCTCTGCATAGAGCCCTCAAGGTCCATACATGCTGTCCCAAATGCAAGATTCCATTCTTTTTTATGGCTGAGTAACATTCCATGTTTATATATCTAGCATCCTTATTCATTCATCCATTGATGGGTACTTCCGTCATTTCCATATTTTGGCTGTTGTAAATAATGCTGCATGATTAAGTATTGATTTTCTTAGAAATGTTACATCGCGAATCAAGCTACTGAAGGCGTCATTGAGAAATGAGGAAATCTGTAAACCAGGGCCTGAGGCCTGGGGCGAACAAATTCACTAATAAGAACTTACAATGATTAAGCAGTTTTTTTTTGTAGTAGTTCCCTTTTTCTTTCAGGCCCAGAAACAATCCTGCTTTTCTCCCTAAATCTTTTTGAGTTTTCAGGTGAAAAACTGTGAAAGGGATAGTGTTCCATTATTTGCCAAGGAGGGCTGTCTAGTCATTCATTCTCCTACTAAAGTGCTGTGGTTACCGAGGGTTCCCAGCAGCACTGAGGGTAGGGCCACTGGACACCCCCAACCCCTGAAG
Source organism: Myotis brandtii (assembly GCF_000412655.1). Lineage (NCBI taxonomy): Eukaryota > Metazoa > Chordata > Mammalia > Chiroptera > Vespertilionidae > Myotis > Myotis brandtii. Next base: position 6,067,302 of record NW_005357764.1, on the reverse strand, counting down.
TGTTTGTAAGTCTGTAGGGAAGGATGCCCCATTTCTCAAGGCCCTTTCATCGTTAGTAGAATATAATGAGGATTTCCTTGGCAGATGCAGATAGTTGTGCTCCGAAATCATTTAAGTGCCGTGATGGTTTTGATCAGTTAGTCATCTAAGAAAAAACTGACATCTAAACATGTACATTTCTTGCTGGAATGCTTAAGATATATGGCTAGTAACTAGTTTCAGAAACAACTTTCCCCCCAAGAGATAGTTGGAAATCTTGTGAGGGGGAGTATCGAGAAGTAAGGTGTCCTTTGTGTAGGTTTTTATTTATTAGAACCCCAACACTATTGCTCCAACTATATTGGGACATCTCAGGGATTCTTTTTCTTCTTTTTTTAATTCATATTCTCTCTCTCTCTCTCTCTCTCTCTCTCTCTCTCTCCCTCCACACACAGACACTTTAAATTCAAATTATTCCCTACTGAAAATAAATGAAACTAACATATATGCTTATAATAGGGAAACAGCTCGATTGCAGTACAGTGTAGCATTTATAAAGCTTTAGCTAAATATTAGTGTTTTTATAAACATGCTTAATGGTAGAGTTATTTCAAAGTATTACGCTTGTGATAAGAGAATTAAAGTCTAGATAGAATGTATTGAGTTCCAAACTTCAAGTAAGCATAGGAAGTTAGAAAGTTACCACATCAGATTTATTTGAACTTATTCCATATTAAGTTTCTTAAAATTTCAATGCTTGGATATATTCTTGGCAATTGGTAAGATTTTTTAAGTTTTATGTTTTGATAAGGTCTAAAATATTAATATAAGCATTGTTTTGGATCACTGGATGGATGATCACTTTATGACCAAGTCTTGCCATGCCATTTCAAAAGTGTCTGCTTTTTACATTTGCCCTCATTGCCCCCAAATGATCACCTAACTTTAATGTGTAATGTATTTAAATTTTTAAGGTAAAGTGTATGAATGAATTCTCAAGGTCCTCTGCATTCTTATTTGAAAAATTTTGATATAGTTTATTTTTCTGTTTTTTTAAATTATTATTTTTAGTGGTAGTCTTATTTATTTTAAGAGAGAGAGAGAGAGAGAGAGAGAGAGAGAGAGAGATTTATTGTTCCACTTATTTATTCATTCATTGGTTGCTTCTTGCATATGCCCTGACCAGGGATGGGGCCCATATCCTTGACATATTGGGACAACACTCTAACCAACTGAATTACCGGCAGGATGATATAGTTTATTTTAATCAGTTTTTAAAAGGGAGTAGTAGAAGAGAAATTTAGGAAGCTTTATTTTTAAAATGTTAAATTTTAACTAGAGAGGTAATATCAAATAGGAAAGGGTAGAAATGGAACATTTAGAAGTCTAAAGTAATATATATGTTTGTAGAAGCTCAACAATTAAACCCATAAAGTCAGAATTACCACTTTATTATGAATGCTCTTCTTATTTGATTGGATTAACTCTATTTTGAAGGAGTGGAAGTCTAGGAGGTTGATCTAATTTGCATAAAATGTTTTAGATGAGTTCTTAGTTTGTCGTTTTGTGTATTACAAGTTTTTAGTCCTTGAACAATACCTATTAATTATCCTCCTACTTGGTGTCGCAACAACAAATAGAGAGACAATGGAGATATCCTTAGAAGAATGAGTGAGTTTTTGCCTGGCTGAGAACTCTGGGAAAGGTTTTTCAGAGGGTACAGTCAGTACAAAGATGCACCTTGGGGAGTGGTGTGATGAGAGTTGGGTCAAGAAGGTGGCCACTAAATATTCAATGTCTACTATCTGTTAAGTAGGCAGTGGGGACAGAGTAGTTAGGGAGATAGTAGATAATGAGATTGAAATAATGGAACCAGATCATATAGGATCTTGTGGGCTATTATAAAGAGTTGGAATTTTATTTTTGAGAGAAATGGAGAGCTCCCAGAGCGTTTAAAATTTTTTTCCAAACACAGTTTACAATCAGTATTATTTTGTATTAGTTACAGGTGTACAGCATAGTGGTTAGACAATCATATACTTTACAAAGTGATGCCCCTGATATTTCCAGGACCCATCTGGCACCATACATAGTTATTACACTTCTAGAGGCCCAGTGCATGAATTCGTGCACCAGTAGGGTCCCTTGGCCTGATCTGTGGGATCGGGCTGAAATTGGCTCTCTGACATCCCCCGAGGGGTCCCAGATTGTGAGAGGGTGCAGACTAGGCTGAGGGACCCCACTGGTGTACGATCGGGGCCGGGGAGGGACGAGGGAGGGCTCCAGGGAGTGTCTGGCCCATCTTGCTCAGTCCTGATTGGCTGGACCCCAGCCAATCTAACCTACTGGTCAGAGTGTCTGACCCCTGGTGGTCAGTGCACATCATAGCGAGTGGTTGAGCAGCCTTAGCATATCATTAGCATATTACGCTTTGGTTGGTGGAACGGACGATTTGACACTTAGCACATTAGGCTTTTATTATATAGGATTATTGACTATACTCTATGCTGTGCTAGGAGAGCTCCCAGAAGGCTTTAAGCAGAGGAGTAACACCATCCTACTTAAGTTTGTACACGGTGACTCTGGCTGTTGTGGGGAGTGGACAGTAGGGGTTAGGGGAGAAGCAGGCAGATCATTTAGAAGGCCACTCCAGTAATCCAGATGAGATGATGGTGGCTTGGACTAGGCAGTAGCAGTGGAGGGGTGAAAAGTCTTCAAATTCTGCATATATTTTGAAGGTAGAGTAACAGATTGGATGTAGGTATTAAGAAGATGATTCCAAGGTTTTTGGCTTGAGTAACTATAAAAATGGAGTTGCCATTAAGCAAGAGGGAAACTGTAGGTAGAATAAGTTTCTGTTTTTTCTTTTTGGAGTAGGAAATAAAAATGCATTTTTAAATTAAACTTTTAATTTTGAAATAATTGTAGATTCACTTGCAGTTGCAAGAAATAATACAGATTTCCTGTGTAACCATTTACCCAGTTTTCCCCATTGGTAATATCTTGCAAAACTGTAGAATAATATCACAATCAGCACACTGACATTGATACAGTCAAGATACAGAAATACAGAGTGTTTTCATCACCATAAGGACCTCTTGTGTTGCCCTTTACTGTCCCCCCACTTCCCTTCTATCCACACTCCCTCCTGAAATCCTGGCAATCTGTTTTTTAGTTTTATAATTTTTGTCATTTTGAGACTGTGATACAAATGGAATCAGATGGTATATAATTTTTTGGGATTGGCTTTTTCACCTAGTATAATTCTTTGAAGATTCATCCAAGTTGTTTCTCATGTCAATAGTTTGTTCCTTTTTATTGCTGAATAATATTCTATGGTATGGATGTGTACTATACTTTGTTTAACCATTCATCTGTTGAGGGACATCTGTGTTGTTTCCAGTTTTTGGCTATTATGAATAAAGCTGTTATAAACATTCAGATTTTTGTGTGAACATAGGTTTTGATTTCTCTGGGATAAATGCCCAGGAGTGCAATTGTTGGGTTATACGATAGTTGCACATTTATTTTTTAAGAAATTGCCAAACTGTTTTCTGGCATAGCTGTCCTATTTTACATTACCACCAGCAATATGTGAGTTGCATCCTTGCCAGCATTTCGTATTGTCTTATGTGTGTGTGTGTTTTTTTAAAGGGCTCATAGTTTTAATTTTGTTATTGATTTTAGAGAAGAAGAGAGAGGGCGGGGGGGGGGGGGGGGGGGGAGAGAGAGAGAGAGAGAGAGAGAGAGAGAGAGAGAGGAGAGAGAGAGAGAAAGAAATATTGATGTGAGAGGTAAACATCAATCAGTTGCCTCCTGTACACACCCTGACTGGGGACTGAACTTATAACCTGGACATGTGCCCTGACTGGGAATTGAACTGCTCTGACCTTTTGGTGTATGGGACAGTGCTCAACCAACTGAGCCACATCGGTCAGGGCATATATTGCTGTTTTCTATTTGCTAATATTTTGTTTATTTATTTTGAAAAATATATTTTCATTGATTTCAGAGAGGAAGGGAGAGAGAGAGATAGAAACATCAATGATGAGAGAGAATCATTGATCAGCTGCCTCCTGTACGTCCCCTACTGGGATCGAGCCTGCAACCCAGGCAACCTGAGCATGTGCCCTGACCAGGAATGGAACCACTGAGCCACACCGGCCATGCTATTTGCTAATACTTTGTTAAGGATTTTTACATCCATATTCATGAAAGATATCAGTGTTTAGTTTTCTTTTTCTGTAGTATCTTTGGTTTTGATATCAGGATGTTAATATTAGTTTCATAAAATGCACTGAGACATGTTCCCTCTTTTTCTGTTCTGTGAAAGGGATTGTGTAGAACTGGTGTTAATTCTTTTTTTTAAAAAATACATTTTTTTTTTATTGATTTCAGAGAAGAAGGGGGGGGGGAGAGAGAGAGAAACATCAATGATGAGAGAGAATCATTGATTGGCTGCCTCCTGCACACCCCCCACTGGGTATCGAGCCTGCAACCCGGGCATGTGCCCTTGACTGGAATCAAACCCGGGACCCTTTAGTCCGCAGGCCAACGCTCTATCCACTGAGCCAAACCAGCGAGGTCTGGTGTTAATTCTTTAAACATTTGGTAGGATTCACTAGTAAGCCATCTGGGCCAAGAGATTTATTTTTGGGGAGTTTTTAAATCAAGAATTTAATTTTAATAGTTATAGAGCTTTTCAGATAATGTATTTCATATTAGGTGAGCTGTGGTAGTTTGTGTTTTTAAGACTCTGGTCTTAAACTTTCTCTTTTACTTGGCTTTTTAAAAAAAAATCCTCATCTGAGGATATTTTTCCATTGATTTTTAGAGAGTGGAAGAGAGAGGGAAAGACAGAAATATTGATGTGAGAGAAACACATGGATTGGTTGCCTCCTGCATGAGCCCCAACCAGGGCTCAGGCTGGGGAGTAGCCTGCAACCGAGGTACGTGGCCTTGACTAAAATTGAACATGGCACCCTTTCATCCGCAGGCTGATGCTCTATCCACTGAGCCAAACCGGCTAGGGCTCTTTTACTTGGCTTTTTATGACTTTGCACTGGCAGGGGAGGGGAGGGTTACTGCACATTACTGCCATATAGAGATAGAAATCTCCATTTGTTACTTCTGGCCAAGGGTGGGAGTTCTGGCTCCCCTCATGGTCTCCACTGACATGTGGGGGTACCTGGTTACTGCTTGACTCTTCCCTGGGCCTCCTCTGACACCATCCCATTTGAAGGGGCAGGGACACCTTGTTACAGGCTGGGAAGCGTGGAAATGTAGGCTCCCCACATGGCCTTTGCTGGTGTGGATGTGAGTGGTGTTTGCCTGGAGTAGAGCAGCCATTTCTAAAAGCTTTCTTTCTTGCTAGGCTGCCTCTCTCTTGATTTAGCTAGAGAGAGCAGGCTTTTTCTGGAGCCCTTTCTGTCTGTACCCTTTGGTGTTTCCAGGTTGCTGCTTTCTTCAGTTCCAAGTTTGCAACACCTGAGATACAAAACAGAATTCAGGGAAGTCACCACTGGGTCATTTCTCAGGTCCTAAGGTCTCTAACTGCTTTGCCTATTCTCTCCACCTTGCAGAGTCTTCTTGTGTTATGTTATATATATTATGCAGGATTTTAGTTGTGTTTAGAGAGAGGAACAAGGAAAAGTATGTTTACTTCATCTTCCTGGAGGCCAAAATCATAATTCGTTTGGAACATATTACTTTGAAGGTCAGACATCTAAGAGGAGATTTCAAGTAGGCAGTTGGATTTATGAGTCTAGAGTTCTGGTAGTTCGTGGAAGTTCTCTTCTAATCACTGCATTTTTCTCAGAGAAGTTAGGAAGTGATACCATCAGTTGAAAGTGAGTACAACAGAGAAGGTGTTGGAAGTTTGAGGACAGGGAAATGTGAATGGTCTCCTAAGGGAGCAGGAGGGTGGATGGACTAGGAAAATAGGTAATTGCCAACAGCATTACATGTACACCTCAAGTTTTGGCATTAAATTTAAGATGACAGAAAAACAATGGCATGGTTGTACATTTATTTTCAGTCATGCTCAGCTGCTTGGTGCAAATGGGGGCTAGTCAGAGAGTTTGATTTAACTTGGGATATAGCCTCATCATGTAAGTGGGACAAAATGAGCAAGGGGGAAGGAAATTAGAGGTATATGTGAGAGGGATGGTGTCTGACCACAGACTTGAATCTGGGTAAGGAGGGATGAGAGTGTATTGGGCGAGGGAGTAAAAAGGTGGTAGGTTCAGAGAATTATGATCCTGATGGGTTCAGAATATCAGGGAATGAATTCAAAGAATAGGTGGTCATGTCAGTGAGTGGGATGCATGAAGTTGAGATTCTGGAAGAGTTGTGATGGTAGATAATGACCATGGGAATGAGAAGTTAAGGGCTGCCTCATCAGAAGAGAGGAGGGTCAAGGTTTTTGAAACCAAGACAGGAGTATTTGGGTAGAGTGAACTCGAACCAGAAGCTAAAATCATTGAGAATTAGGGATCCTAACGGGGAGTTCAGGGACAAAGGTTAGTGGGTGATAGCTGATGACAAGGAGAATCAAGACTGGGGGCATTTAGGGACAAATTATAATAATTCCCACCCCTGTCAGCTTGTGTCCCTTTACATATACATGACTATTCCAAAGGTCAAGCATAGAAAAATAAAAATTTAAAAAGTCAAGTTTAGCTTGTTGGCTTCCAGCTTTACCATTTTCTTTTAAAACATGTTTTCCCACACTTTGTCAGGAAAATTAAATATATCAGAGAAATAGCAATTTTTAAATGCTTGAATCATAACCAAGTTGAGGTGATAAATGTCAAGATTCTTTTAAGAAATTCCTCTTAATAGTTTTCTGAATAACTAATTTATAGTCTAATGTAGTATCTGTTGAACAACTTCAAGAATATCCACTACACTTTTGTAGTCCCTGTTTATTTTCTTCTTCTAGTGACAAGTTCAAAAAACCAACTGTTGCAACTGTTATAGGAGAGTTTTACTAATTTTTTTACTAATTTACTAAATCATTTTTTCTGAGAGTCTATTCAGTCCATTTTTTTTTCTATACAAAGTGTATGTCAACTATGATACACAAGCCAGAGTGAATTCACATAGACGAAGAGTTGGCTGTTAGGTTGTTCATTTGTGTTCAGGCACACCTGCTTTTGCAAAGCCCAAGAATAATTTGGTTTAATCTTAGCCCTATAAAATATTTTTCTTTACTGTGATAGACTTAAAAATATTATGTGAGTATTTTTAAATCTCATGTGACATTTTAAAGCATTTTTTAAAAAGTGTAGTGGATATTCTTGAAGTTGTTCAACAGATACATTAGGTTTTAAGTTAGAAACTGTTAAATTTCAGCAGGTATGCCTCTGAACTTTTGGTATGTAGACTTACTGATGTGAATAATTTAACTTTTACTTTAGTAAATCATGCTGAGTTAAGAGCTTGTATGTATTTGGTGTCATTCCTGTATCCAGATTGCCTTCTTTAATCTTTAAAATAGTCTAGTTCACACTTTGTTTTTAAGCTCCAGTTTCCAATTCTTTTCCTTTAGGAGTTTTCCCTTTTTTCTTCCTAAGAATACTTTTTTTTTTTTTTTTAAATTTGGGAGGGGGGTATCTGCCAGTTCTAGTAGCACTTAGAAATGCTGTCTACATTAGCTTCTCTTGAACTTGTTGTACTGCATTGGAAGTACTTAAGTTCAGCCTTGGCCGGTGTGGTTCAGTTGGTTGAGCAACGTCCTGTACGCTGAAAGGTTGCTAGTTGGATTTCTGGTCAGGGCACATGCACAGGTTGCAGGTTTGGTCCATGGTCGGGGTATGTGTGGAGGCAACCAATTGATGTTTCTGTTTCACATAAATGTTTCTTTCTCTCTCCCTCTCCCTTCCTCTCTCTCTAAAATCAATAAAAACATATATATATGTAAAAGGAAAGTACTTAAGTTCAAATTTCTTATGTAGTTTGTGACCTTGAACGAGGAACAGCGTCTGTTTTTTTCTGTTCTGGGCATGGGATGGAGTCTGGCTGGGCAAAGATTACTGAAGTCCAACCCCTTTGTGAAGTGAAAACAGAGGAGATGGGTGAGAGCTGTGTGTGGACTTCGCCCTTGTGACCTAAAGTCAAACTCCTCTTTATTCTTTCTTTTTCCCTTCTGTTGGCAGGCTAGGTCTTCTTTGTTGCTTAAGTTGTTGCTGTCTGGCAAGACAGTTGTTATCTGATGCATAATTGACCTAAGAAGAAAACGAACTGATTGCTGCCTATTGAGACTTACTAATTCTCAAGAGCAAGATAATAGGAATTTAGCAAAGAGAAATGCTTAGTGAAAAATTTAGGTTAATATGCTTCTAGCTTAATGGATATAAAGTTAGAGCTTTCATTTAATGTTGTTTATTCACTTACTTTAGCTCTACCACTGGCTGCTTCACTGAACCAGACTGCACTCCCGGATGTTTCTACTCCAAATATGAGTGCTGTTTTAAAACCTGAAGAACAAACCAAACCTTCTATTTCCCAAATCAGCACCACTCTCCCTCCCACAACTAGTACAGAGAAAAGTGGAAGGGCATCTGTCCCCCCTCATCCTTCACCTACTGCTACTCTGTCCCAAGAGGAAGCTGATAACAATGAAGATCCTAGCATAGAAGAGGAGGATCTTCTCACCCTGAATAGTTCTCCATCCACCGCCAAAGATACTCTGGACAATGGAGAGTACGGAGAACCAGACTATGACTGGACCACCAACCCCAGGGATGATGAGTCCAGCGAGGCGTTGGAAGAAAACAGGGGCTACATGGAAATTGAACAGTCAGTGAGATCTTTTAAGACCCCATCCTCAAATATAGAAGAGGAAGATAGCCATTTCTTTTTTCATCTTATTATTTTTGCTTTTTGCATTGCTGTTGTTTATATTACATATCACAACAAAAGGAAGGTAAGTTTGGGTTTTTTAGCCCCCTAGTTGTCCTTTAATATCTGAATCATACTTTTTTTTTTTAAATATGGACCTCATTCTTTTTTAAAAAAACGTATGTTTATTGATTTTAGAGAGGAAGGGAGAGGGATAGATAGATAGAAACATCAATGATGAGAGAGAATCATTGATCGGCTGCCTCCTGCAAGCCCCCCACTGGGGATCGAGCCCGCAACCTAGGCATGTGCCCTTGGCCGGAATCGAACCTGGGACCCGTCTGTCCGCAGGCCGACGCTCTTATTCACTGAGCCAAACCAGCTAGGGCTGAATCATACTTCTTATTAATGCTTTTGGTGATTCAGGACTTTTTCTTTAGTCATGTTTAAAATGGTAAAACATGGACATGCCTAATCAGTTTATAAATCTATGATGTATTTCAGTGATGGCGAACCTTTTGAACTTGGCGTGTCAGCATTTTGAAAAACCCTAACTTAACTCTGGTGCCTTGTCACATATAGAAATTTTTTGATATTTGCAACCATAGTAAAACAAAGACTTATATTTTTGATAATTATTTTATATATTTAAATGCCATTTAACAAAGAAAAATCAACCAAAAAAATGAGTTCGCCTGTCACCTCTGACACGCGTGTCATAGGTTCGCCATCACTGATATATTTTAACAACTATAGTCAGAATGTTTTACTACATGTGTTTCTAAGAAAAGAAATAATTTTTAAAAAATTGATTTGAGGGGAGGGGAAGGGAGCGAGAAAGAGAGAGAAACATTCATTTGTTGTTTCACTTATTGATGTATATTTATTGGTTGCTTCTTGAATGTGCCCTGACTGAAGATTGAACTAACAGCTTTGACATATCGGGACATTGCTCTAACCAATTGAGCTACCTTGCCAGGGCCAAAACCCTGTGATTAAAAAAAGTAAAAAGGTTTTATATCTTAATTTAGCATTCCTTTTTCAATGGGAATACTTGTGGAGAAAGATGGTTAATTTAGTACTTTTAATTAATTAAGCATTGAACTTAGTGATATTTTAATAACTTTTTTCCCTGGTTGTAAAAGTTTAGGGAATTCAGAAAATACGGAAAAATATAGAAATGAACATTTAGGCTACCACTCAAAGCTGAGCATTATTACCATTTTGGTATATTTCTGGTATGTGTATATATACACACACACACACACACACACACATATATATATATACACACACACATACACACACATACATATATACACACACACACACACACATATATACATATATATAATTCAGACATATATGTGTATGTTATAATTTTTAACTATTTTTTGTATGTTATAATTTTTAAATGAATTTGATCTCATATAGAGTTTTGTATGGTGCTTTCTACCTAACAAATCATGAGCATTTTCCATTATCATTAATATTCTTTAAAAACATGATTTAATAGCTACATATTTTATTTAGCTGTTTTCTAGTTGAACATTTAGATGACTTCCAATTTTTAGTTCAGAAATAATGTGACGAACATTTCTGCACTGGAATTGGTTTGTTAGATTCCATGAGGCAAAGGGGGTATAAAGAGGACTGAATGGCCCTTGTGTCATCCTGTACACCAAAAGGTGGCAGGTTCAATTCCTGGTCAGGGCACATACCTAGGATGCGGGTTTGATCCCAGTTGGGGCAAGGACGGGTGCGTACAGGAGGCAACTGATTGATGTTTCTCTCTCACTTCGATGCTTCTCCCACCCCCTCTTCTCCCTCTCCCCCTTCCTTCTTCTCTCTAAAAATCAATAAACATATCCTTGGGGGAAGATTAAAAAAAAAAAAGAAAAAAAAAGAGGACTGGATAAATAATTTACTGTGAGGGTGCATTTTGGTACTCTTAGTCCCAGAGCTGAATAGTTAAGCTTTTCAAATATTTTATTAAAGGGAGATCCAACACACAATGCCCTTTTTAATGCTTACTGGTCAGGAAGTCTCAGATTTTGACTTTATTGTAACTTGCTTTGTGATTCCTGGCAAACCACCTTGCCCTTTGGGACCTTGATTTTTTTACCTGAGAAATGACAAAACGACCAGATAATGTCAAAATGCCTTCCATATTTGAGAGTCAGTGATTCTAAAATCCTTTTGGTTATTTGTGGTTTAGTGGTCTGTCACTAGCTTTGTAAATGCTTGTAGGTGGACAAAATTTTGAATGCCAGGGTTATTCTATCCCGGTGTTTAATTTGGGTCATTTCTATTATAAACACCTAAGGGATGTGTTAAACAGGTGGGTTCCTGGATTCCACCGCAATCTACTAACTCATTTTTGAAGAGAGCCCAGGAATCTGTTTCTAACAAGCACTCTATGTACAATAAAATGGAAAACAAAATAGCTTTTTTGCTGTTTTTGATATTTTACTTTGCATACTTAGGAACCTAGGAAAGAGGTTTTTCACTTGTTATAAAAACTTTTAGCATCTCCTCCATTTTTTCTTCTGTATGTCTAATTTATTTTGTCTTATTCCAGATTTTCCTTCTGGTTCAAAGCAGGAAATGGCGTGATGGTCTTTGTTCCAAAACGGTGGAATATCATCGTCTAGACCAGAATGTTAATGAGGCAATGCCTTCTCTGAAGATTACCAATGATTATATTTTTTAAAGCAGTGTGATTTGAGTTTGCTTATTATGTAATATTATTTGCTTGACTTTTTATATGATATCGTGAAGATTTTTGCCATAGGCAATTGATACTTAAATGAGAGGTGGGTCTCTCTTTATTTTGCCTTGGTGCTTTGGAAATTAAATATCACAAACAAGGAGTATATAATTTTTTTACATTTTCAGAGGTGAATTCAGTCAGGTGTCTAAAATGTGGAGCTAAGCATTACCTTTTATTGTTTTAGATTTCTTTATTGTACTTCTGGAAGTATTAGTGATGCTACTTTTAAAAAAGATCAAAAACTTGTAACTAAATTCTAACATATCCGGTACTGTTGATTCAGATTCTCTTCCTGCCCTCCAAATACTCCTTTAAAAGCACATTTCTTTGTGCTCCCAAACTGTAATCTACAAGGATGTATGTAATAATACATACATAGGTTTGCATATAGGTAACATTTTTCTTCTCCAGGAAAATTGTTTTGGATAATTTAAACATAATTTAAGATAATAATATTACTCAATATGACCACAATTTTAGCTCAGTTAATAAATGTTTCTAGAAATTCTGGCAGTAGAGATGCTGCAGTTTGCAGTGGATGTAGGTAAAATGTTATAGAGATACCATTTTTTGGTTAGAATTACTGAATTAAATTTAGAGGTAGAAATTGTGGTAAAATAATAAATACATGTACAATTGCTTTTAGTTAGCAATTGATTATAGCACGGGTTCCTCCAAGCTTTCAAGCAGGGGGCAGAGTTTAAAATTATATCAGATTTTTTCATATTGTTTATTGTCTTATAGTAAGTTTGAATAAATTTTAGGGGCCATTATTACTTAAATAATATTATATCTCGGCCTTTCAAATTAAAATTAAACCTGAATGAAGTTGTATACATAAAGAATATATGTGTACACTGATGTTTCCTCCCACTGTATTATTTTTAACAGCTACTGGAAACTAATCCTGTATTTTATTTTAGCCTATCATAAAGAATTGATCAATGTGTAAATATATGATTTGAACCATGGTTGACTTACAAATGTCAATACCAACTTTTTAGAACATATAACCCCTAATGTACATCAAACGCCCACTCACAAAGCCCGGTGAGCAGGTGGGTGTGTGCTTTGTGTAGAGATGGGAGGAGAAGGGCAGTCCATCATTTCTCTTGGTGGACAATTTACGGTCCTAATCAGGAAGGGAAGCACAATGGAAATACACCTGGACTGTTTTATTGCAGTAATTTTTTTCATATCCGAAATTGTATTATTTAATATTTTGAATAAGATTTTAAAAAATAAATGGCAAAGATATCAACCCATGACTTTATAAGTGTGTTTCATTTTAATGATGGCATGGGTCCTTCATTTGGTTGGTCACAGAGGATAAGTGCTATGTCTGGGGGAAGCTAAACTGACTAGCTTGCTTTTGTACCCTTTTTAAAAAATATATATTTTTATTGATTTCAGAGAGGAAGGGAGAGGGAGAGAGATAGAAACATCAATGTTGAGAGAGAATCATTGATCGGCTGCGTCCTGCGTGCCCCCCACTGGGGATCGAGCATTGCTCCTTTTAACAGTAGAATTCTGCCTCTCTGAATTCCACTTAACTTCTAAATCCTACTTTAGGTTCAATTTACCACAAAGTACTGAAGTAGGATTGTAAAGAAAAGTAAAGCAGCTAAATCAATGTGTGCCTTCTAGCATGCTGGCTTCCCTGTTGTTTCCCTGTTGAAGGCACCCCTGTCCTGAGGATCATCCCCCCCTTTAGTGGATCTAGGGTTCTGGGATTCTTCCTGATGGCACAGTCTTTGCTACCAAGTCCAATGCTAAAACCAAGTAGCCTCTAATTTTTAGAAAATTCATTGATTAAAAATGCTCCCAGAGTTTTGCAGAGGCACCTGAGCTGTTGGTCTATAAATATGTAGTCTAATTCTACCAAGGTCTGGGACCTAGAACTGCATGCAGGATGTGGTGAGTTACCTTTATCTGAATGACCACATTCATTGTGAGATCTCATCCTTCCCCTAAATCCAGGTTCCCATCAGAGCAGCTGCTGCCCATGAGGCAGAGGGAGTGGAGAAGGCTACTGCTCTCACTGCTGCCAAAGTGTTTCAGCCTTCTCTCTGGCGTCTGGCTGCCTGCCTTTTGCCCTGTCTGGTCTTGTGGTGCAAGTTTACCTCCCTTCTGGGTTCTGTAGTGAGCAGTCTCATCCTTCCCAGCAGAGGTTCTAGAGCAGTGGTTCTCAACCTTGGCTGCACATTAGAATCACCTGGGAATCTTTTAATCCTGATTATTTCTAGGCCTCATCCTCCGGAAATTCTGTTTCTTTGTTACTAATGTTGTGGCCTCACCCCATAACAAAGAAACAATTTCCAGAGGATGAGGCCCAGAAATCAGGATTTTAAAAAGATTCCCAGGTTATTCTAATCAATGTGCAGCCAAGGTTGAGAACCACTGTTCTAGAGGTTAAAAGTATTCCGAGGGCCAGGTGTCTTCCAAGGAAACAGAAAAGGAGGCTGTCCTGTGGTTTGAGGTCAGGCTGTAGCTGGATTGTGTTCACCTGTATTTACTTACTTTGACACGAGGGGAAGTTGCTGGGGCAGATTCTGGAAATGGAGCTGGGGCCATTTCTGACTGTCATCTCAGTAGCTCTGTGCAGTGGTGACCTATTGTCTAGGCTACTGAAGTGACTCTAGGAAGCCTGATTTTGGACCAGTAAGTAGCAGCTTCTACCCCATGAACTCCAAGCCCACCTGTCTTCTAGCTGCCTCCTAAGGAGTCCCAGAGCCTTTGGCCACTGTGATGACGCTCCAGTTTTAAAAGTCTTGCTCCTTGGAAGCCTTTCTGTACCTAGCATCCTGATATGTCAGCTCTGAAACCCTATGCTGCTGTCTCTCAACCCCTACACTGCCTCATTTCTCTGCTGGGAAATCCAGAGATGCCATGTTCTGGGAATCCTTCACTTCCTGCACGCCTCTCTCATAGGGCCCAGGGGGTGCCCTCAGGCCTGGGACTGCTTTCCTGGCTCCCCCAGGGCTCCCTTGATGTTGCAGCTTATCAGAGTTGGGTTTACCCAGAACCAGCCAGGCATGGACAGCCTGCTAGGTGTCAGATGGGGCTTCCTTGGAGCCTTCCAACCCCGTTCTTCGTTCTCCATTCTCATCCTTCCTCTGAAACAAGGCCAAAGGGTCCTTCCCATCATGCTGTGGGCTGTTTCCTAGAGGCAGTGGGACCCAGGACTGTAGAGAGAGCTACATTTAGGCTATTTAGCATGGCCGAGCTATAGGGCTCGCTCCTCCGGGGGAGCAAGGATAGAGGCAGGGCATGGGTTCTGAGTTCCACTTTCAGGTGTTCACATTCTGCCATGACCGCAGCATTGCATTAAAAGCAAAACACCTGGGCTCCTTTCACTCAGGCTCTGTGCTGCGAGCTAAGGATGGCAGCAAGTCAACACAGACTGTCCCCACGGTGCCCACTGTCAGGCAGAGAAGAAAAAGAATTAAGCAATCACAGTGAAGTGTGATGAATGTTTATAAGCCAAAACTGGATTTCACGTTTGTTTCTTCATGGTAAAGGTAATTTAGACTTATGACAACAGCAGCCAACACAGGATGAGGGCTTAGGATGGACGGGCACTTACTGTTCTGTGCGCCCACCTGCCCAATATAGATGGTCCCTGACTTAAGATGCTTTAACTTACGGGTTTTCGACTTTATGATGGTGTGAAGGTGATACAAATTGGGTAGAAGATATACTTTGAATTTTGAATTATGATCTTTTCTCAGACTAGGTGCAGTGAGCTGATGTTCCTAGTCAGGTATGATATCACCAGGATAAACAACCAATACCTATAGTGTATTCATTGTGTGAGATGATTTTGCCCAACTGCAGATGAATAAAAGTATTGTGAGCATGTTTAAGGTAGGTGAGGCTAAGCTATGGTGTTTAGTAGGTCAGGTGTGTTAAATGCATTTTCCACTTCTGACATTTTTAACATGATGGGTTTACTGGGATGTAACCTCATCATAAGTTGAGGAGTATCTGTATTACCCCATTTCTCAGGTAAGGAAATAGAAGTTTCCCGTTAATCAACTTGCCTGAGGTCGTATAGCTGATAAGAGAGAGCTGGGATTTGAATTAAGGTAAGGTCTGACACCAGACTTCCTGTTCTTTATGAGAAAGCTACAGAAAGGTAAGCAGGAAAATTATCCAAAGATTCTCTCCCCTTAGGCCCTAAACATTGAGGTGTATCTCTTTTTCTTCCTTTTAAAATTGCTTTTATTATGAATATAACATAACACACTATGTGAAAATGCATCAAACAAATGTACAGCTTAACAAATTATTACAAAGCAAATGGTTGTGTAGCCATTGCCCAGGCAGAGAAATCAAACTTTGCTGGCACTCTAAGCTCCCCTTCCCAACCATAGGGACTATTATTTTCCCTTTATGGTAATCACTACCTCGCTTTTCTTTTTAGATTTACCACCTAAGTATATATCTCTAACACTATAATTTAGTAAGTTTTCATGCAAATTGAATCATAGTGTGCATTGTATAAATTCTCTTGTGTCTGACTTCTTTTGGTCAACATATGTTTTTATATTTTGTTTTTAGATTCACCTGTATTGTTGCATTATCAGCATTTCATTACTTTTTTAAAAAAATATATTTTATTGATTTTTTACAGAGAGGAAGGGAGAGGGATAGAGAGTCAGAAACATCGATGAGTGAGAAACATCGATCAGCTGCCTCCTGCACACCCCCTACTGGGGATGTGCCCACAACCAAGGTACATGCCCTTGACCGGAATCGAACCCGGGACCCTTCAGTCCACAGGCCGACACTCTATCCACTGAGCCAAACCGGTCAGGGCTTCATTACTTTTTATTGCTTAACAATATTCATTGACCTAATAGACCACAATTTATTCATTCTATTGATGGACATTTGTATTCTTTCTAGATATGTGCATATATATATATATCTGGATTTAATGTCTATTACACATATTAAATACATTAATTATACATTTTGATAATGCTATTTTATAAGTAATATATTAAGAATATATTAAACTTTTAATTTTAAGATAATTGTAGAATACGTAACTATGGGAAATAATATAGAGATCCTTTACCCAATTTCCCTTGATAACATTTTGCAAGGCTATAGTGCAATATTAAAACCAGGAGAGCATTTCCATCACACAGGGACCCACTAGTTGCCTACTCCCCTCCCACCTCAGTCCCTCCTTAATCCTTGGAAACCACTAATCTGTTCTCCATTTGTATTATTTGGTCATTTCAAGAGTGTTATATAAATGGAATCATACAGCACATAACCTTTTGAGAGTGTTTTTTGCATTTAGCATAATCCTCTGGAGTTCAATCAGTTTTTTATACAGGTTGTTGCAAATGTCAGTAGTTCCTTCCTTTTTATTGCTGAGTGGTATTCAAAGTATTGACGTACCACATATTCTTTAACCATTTACTTCTTCAGAGATGTCTGGGGGTTATTTCCAGTTTTTAACTATTATGAGTAAATCTACTATAAACATTTGTGGGCTGATTTTTTGTATAAACATCTTCATTTCTCTGGGATAAATGTCCAGGAGTACAGATGCTAGATTATACGGTAGTTGCATATTTAATTTTTAAGGAAGTGCTAAAGTGTTTTCCAGAGTGTCTGTACTATTTTTCATTCCTATGAGCAACATATGAGTGATCCAGTTTCTCTGCATCCTTGCTAATATGTAGTGTTGTCATATTTTTTTTCACTTTAG
This sequence comes from Myotis brandtii, assembly GCF_000412655.1. Taxonomy (NCBI): domain Eukaryota; kingdom Metazoa; phylum Chordata; class Mammalia; order Chiroptera; family Vespertilionidae; genus Myotis; species Myotis brandtii. The sequence continues at coordinate 6,049,975 of NW_005357764.1, read as the reverse complement.
CCATTTTGATAAGTGTATAGTGGTGTCTTATTATGGTTTGAATTTGTATTTCCATAATATATAACGATGGTTAACATATTTTTCATAAACTTGTCATCTGTATATCCTCTGGTGAAATCTCCATGTTTTTTGCTTATAATGTAATTGGAATGTTTGCTTTTTTGCTATTGTTTTTTAAAAGACTTTTTTATTGTGGTAAAATATAACATAAAGATTAACCTTTTAGCCATTTGTAGTGTACACTTCAGTGGCATTAATTACATTCACACTTGTGCAACCATTGCCACTGTTTCCTAAACTTTTACTTAATTTCAACAGAAACTCTGCAATAATTAAGCAATAACGTCCTTACCCATACTTTGTAACCTCTAATCTTTCTGTCTGTATGAATTTGCCTATTTTAGATATTTTGCATAAATGAAATCAGTCAATATTTGTTTTGTGTCTGGCTTATTTCACTTAGCATAATAGTTTCATATTGAAGCATGTATCAGAAATTAATTCCTTTTTTATGGATGAGTAATATTCCATTGTATACCCACATTTTGTTTATCCATTTACTTATAGTATATGGTCATGTAGGTTGTTTCCTTTTTGGCTATTATAAATATTGCTGCAATTAACATTGGCATACAAATATCTGTTCCAGTCCTCATTTTCAATTGTTTTGGGTATATACCTAGGAGTGAACTTGTCATATAGTAATGCTGTGTTTAGCTTTTGAGGAATTGTCAAACTACCATAGCAGCTGCATCATTTTTACATTCCCACCACCAATGTACCAGTAAGAGGGTTTTAACTCCACATCTTTGCTAATACTTATTTTCACTCATTCATTCATTTATATCCTAAAAGGTGTGAAGTGGTATCTTACTGGTTTTCATTTGCATTTCCCTAGTGACTAATTTCTCATGTGCTTTACAATCACCTCTTCTATTTTGGGAAGAGTTTGAGAAGGACTGATGTTAATTAGTCTTTAATTGTTTGGTTGAATTCACCAGTAAAGTCTGGTCCTGAACTTTTGTTTGGAGGTTTTGATTACTGATTCAATCTCTTTACTTGTATGTTAGACGTATTGCTACTGTAGTCTTAAAGTAATCTAGAAAAAGAAAGTCTTATTAAGAAAATCACAGGGAAGAGAAAATAAATTTATAGTATTTATTGAAAAAAATCTGTGTATAAGTGGACCTATGAAGTTCAAACCCATGTTATTCAAGGGGCAGCAATAATTAGATTATGCTTTTAAAAATCCATTCTGTCAATATCTGCCTTTTCACTTACTTGGAGAGTTTAATCCATTTACATTTAAAATAATTACTGATAAGAAAAGACTTCTGCCATTTTGTGATTAGTTTTCTGTATGTTTTATACTTTCTTTGTCCATTATTCCTCCATTATTGCCATCTTTTGAGTTTAGTTTTTTTTTTTTTTTTTTGTAGTGAACCATCTTGATTCCATTCTCATTTCCTTCTGCATGCATTCTATAGATTGCCGGGGCTGACCAAGCAGACCCTGAGCGACGGATGAATGATTACTCTGACACATGTTTCTGTGAGAGAGGGCTAAGGGACTGCTTGGCTTGAGAAACCAAACAACCCCATTTGCCTGCCTCCTTAGGCTTTTATTGTAATAACAGCTTGAACTAAAATTAACTTCTAGATACTATCAGCAGGGTAAGTATCCTTGAGAAGACATATGCATCTGCAGTGTCCCTTAAGCAAGGACGACTAAAGACTAAACATAAAGATTCCAGTAAAACACCCAGGGGCTCAGACTTGTTTGGAAAAGTCAAGGCGGGGGTGGCCGCCTTCAGCCAGCTCACCCTGGAGGCCCCCGACCTTTCGGAGAATCCACCTTACAAACTTTCCAACCAAGTCCCATGCTTCCCCACAATAGATATTTTCTTTTTGATTACCATGGGGGTTACATTTAACATCCTGCAATTATAACAATTTATTTTAAAACTCTGCTCTTATACAACTTCATTCTCTTCTCCTTTATGTTGTTGCTGTTACAAATAACATCTTTATATATTGTGTGAAATTGTCCTCAATTAGAGAGCTGGATGGTTGAGTGATTGTACAGCTTACCTCATGAATTTCCCTTCTCTCAGGGATCATAGTCTTATACTGCCCACTGTCCTTGCCTGAAAAGTTGTCACATAAAAATGTACACATATATGTATACATGTATATATGTAGATGTGTATTTTAGTTGTTTATGATGGGAGAGCCAGACTGGTGCCAGCTACTCCATCATAGTTAGAGGCAGAAGTTTCCCTCTTTCTATCTTGATGAAGTGGATTATGTGTTGGCAAAGATGTTGGAACAGATGCCAGGCGGAGCCAGCCACACTCTCTGAGCCCTACCTTTAGCAATAGAGAAATCACTTGTTAGGCTCTGCAAGTGCATAGATGTGATGCCTTGCACCCCACTGTTCTTAGTGTACTCCAAACGAAGGGACTTTTACTACATGAGCACTGATTCTCTTGGATCATGGAAGTCATTCACCTTATTGTTGCTGACAAATAGAGAATTTGTCATTAAAAACCCAGACTTGCTTGTATTAGCCTGCTCTCTTGCATCAAGGAAGTTAAAATGGTTGTCATGTTACCTGGTTGATAGTGGATGGGAAATAACACTTTCAAAGGTCTATTTGGATTCCTTGCTGCTGTAAGTCACTAGTGCATGGACCAGACTCCTGGCCTTGGGCCTGCTGGCAGAAAGCCACATAGTAAGCCATGTTCCAGCAGAGGAGACACACAAGAGATGTCTTTGTCTTTCACCCCATTAGGAAGGAGGCACGGCCAAGCCAAACACCCAAACAGAGAAGTTACTCCGAGATATGCTGCGCCTGTAAAGGAATATGAAGCTTGGCCTCTCACCCGTTCCAGGAGCCCACAGGCAACTCATTCATTCAGCAGACATTTAATGATCACCGGTACTGAGGGAGCCCTGTTGGGTTCTGGGGATGCAGGGTGAGGGGAAGATTCATTAAAGACATGATGTTTGAGTTGGCTCCTAGGGTTGGATCTTGGTTCCAAAGAAAACTGAGGAAAAAACTTTCGCTGAGCTCATTTTTCCATGTTTTTATTAGACTATAAGAACCTATAAACTGAACGTATTTTCTGGAAAAGGACCCAGAGGTTTCCTTTTGGAGGCTGGGGCACTGCTTCCAGGGGAGCTGCTGGCCCTGTGTCTCCCACGCCCACACATACCTAGTTGTGTCTCCACAGCGGAGACGTGAGTGGTGCTGGCCTCGAGGCTGAGCTCCTGGTTTCCTTCCTCCTCCTTCTCCGGGAGGTGGATGTCTGAGCGGGAGGCCGCCTGCCCCACACGGCAGGACTCCAGGCCAGGGTTCCCGGACTGGACCTCTCCTTGTCCTGGCACCTCAGTCTGGGAGGCAGAAAAGGGGAATTTCTGCTTGGGGTGCAGTGGACTCTCTACAGCAGGGAGACTGATGGCTGGGCGAACATTTGAGGCTGTGTGTTCTTCCGATAAGTGAGTCTACCTCCCTCAAATAAAGTCTCGGGGTTTTCTCTGAAAACCCAGTTTCTGTTGAAGGGTCTCTGCAGGGCCTAATAATGGTCCTAAGACTTCAGAGCCTTCTAGGTTTCCAAAGATGGTGTCTGGTTTCCTTTCTGTAGTTGTACACATTCACCTCTGACTTCTTTTCTCAGTCATGTTCTTGTGAGCCCCCCAGTTTAGGGGCCTAGAATAAGCGAAGGCAGGCAGGCTGTTCCCTGCTGGATATAGTTTGGGGCCCTCTTTGTCACATTGGATAAAGCCTCCAGTTTGGGGTCAGGTTCGGCCTCAGGCCATTTGTGTGAAACACATTCCTTGTCCTGCTTTCACCAACCTCTCTGACCTGCCCATCAGGCCGCACAGCCCTTCCTTCCTTTTATCCATGGTCACTGGCTTGGTGGGGATGTTCACATGACCGTGTCCTTCCATGGACATGCTTAGATTTTTGAGGAAACAGATTTTTACTTAAGGGAGGAAAAGTCTATGATAGTATGATCAGAATTTACTTACTGATTAAAAACACACACACACAAAACAGCTCTAGCTGGGTTGGCTCAGTAGATAGAGCACCGGCCTGTAGACTGAAGGGTCTTGGGTTCGATTCTGGCCAAGGGCACTTGTCTGGGTTGTGGATTTGATCCCCAGTGGGGGGCATGCAGGAGGTAGCCGATCAATGATACTCTCTCATCATTGATGTTTCTATCTCTCCCTCTCCCTTCCTCTCTGAAATCAATAAAAATATATTAAAAGAAAGAAAGAAAGAAAAGAAAACAGTTAGGTCTGGAAAAGATACCCTGGAAGAGGTTCTCTAAGTGGAAATATGTGGACCACGTAGGATACTGTGTTCTGGGGCTGGAATGGGATTGCCGAGTCAGGAGGCTGAGCCAGCGGGAGCAGAGGGGAGCCTAGTCACCTCTATTAGTGGTTGTCAGAAATCAGAGTTGATGTTCCCAGGTGGTGGTTACAATGCTCTGGAGAGCAGGTGTGAATGCTGGTCAGGAAAGGGGAAACTTTTCTATGAACTGCGCTATTGTACAAAACAAGTAAACTGTGTGTTGGTGCTCACCAAGGCCCACCAGGGAGGAGTGGGACCAAGGCTGAGAAATGGAGCTTTGGACTCTCCAGGATGTACCGGAAGGACCAGGAGCAGGGGCAGGGAGAGAAGGAGGACTTCATAGTTACTTCTGAATCAAGCAAAACAAACAAGCAAAGGCCCCCAGATAGATAAAGAGGGAAAATACATGGAGATGGGAGCCAGCATTGGCCAAATGTATCCAAAGCCCCCGACAGCCCAGACTTGGAAGGAGGGTTTCGTGATGCGTGAACTGCTCTAAGCCCCACTGAGTTTGATTCCTTCCTGTTTGTTCTCCTGGCACAGTGAGAGGAAGCTTTTCTATAATTGGCTCTTGAGACATTATTACAATCACTCTGTGGCCCCCTTGCAGCTTATTTTTAATTATAAGGCCTATTGCATTGTTAAATTATTAACTCTGACAATTACTTATCTTGGCATTTTCCTATCTTGATGAAAATGAAAAGAGCGAGGCCATGTGAGCTGATTGAGGTTTTGGTCTGCGCGGCTTGGTTAAGCTGGGTCAGCCCCGCATCTGTGTGCGTGCGGGGAAGGGCAGGTTTGCGGACGGTGCCAGTGGAGCCCAGGCTGAGAGAACCTGGGACCTGCAGGGGCTTGTCCTGGGGAGCTGGGGCCAGGCCTCTGTGGAAGGGGGAGGTAGGCTGCTGTGGCTGCTTTCCCTCTGACCTTGAAGAAGGACCCTCTGCTCACGGCTCACACTTTGAGAAGTGATTTTCCTGGGAGAGAGCGAGCTCCAGGCAGAGTCAGGAAGTGGGATGTGTCCCACTACCCCCCTCCATATGTCCCAGCTCTGCTCCGGCTCATCACCCCCTGGTGCTGTCTCGGACCCCCTTCTTCCCTGACTCCTCTCAGCCCACATGTCCTCCTGTGGTACTAACTGCATGACAACGCCGACACCACCTAAACAGTCACGAAAACTAACATGTATTGAGCGCTTACTATATGCCTGGTACCTTGCCCACAGCAGGCTCTTGGCAAATGTCTACCAGTGCTGGCCACAGCTGGCCTCCCTGTCATGCTGCCTTCTGGCCAGCAGGGGGTAGTGTGACTACACCATAAAGGGCACCCTCCTCCAGCCATGTTCTCAGGTAACATGAAGCTTTGGAGTTTCAGCGGATCCTGGAAGAAGGGTTCTGGCTTGGACAGTGGGTCCAAGGCCCCCACAGACAGTGAGGGCAAAAGGATGCACAACTATCACCCCTCCTCCTCACAGCCTCGGGCACTTGGGGTCCATCAGTCCCAACTTCAAAGTCACTCTATGTTCAGTCTGGGTTCCACTGACTCCATGGAGGGCAAAGGGCAGGCACGACTTGCAGAAATGGTTTTGGCTGCAGTTAACCACACTGATTCCACGCAGGAGCTTAGCACCTGGTTTCCTTTGAGATACACAGATGACCCCTAAAACAGGACTCTGAGGCTGGTGCTTTACTTTAGGCGTGAGTTTTGGTGTCTGGTCCCCAGAGGATAGGCTGAGAGATCTCCCTGATGAACTCCTGTGAGGAGCGCAGATCCTGGGTCCTCAGCACAGCCCCGTCGGAGGCACTAGTTCTGACGAACCTAAAGATCGATGGTGCCGCCCAGCCTCTCTGCTTCAGAAGTGCTTTAGGTTCAGATGTTCAAAGCAGCTCTGAGTTATCTTTGTAGCTTCTCCAAAGTCCTCCCCCATTCTCTAGGCCCCTGAGAAAAGAAATCGCTATCCTGCTGCTGACTGCTATTTCCCTGCCGTCCCAACCATACACCCACTGCAGCCAGTGGGAAGAGGTCAGCCATTGTCTGTGCATCCAAGGCAATGCCCCATCCAAGGCCTCTCCCCCGCCACAACCAGGCCTCCACCATCGCTGCACAAAGTTCCCAAGTTCAAGGAAGCTGTGCGTGTGTGTGCACGCTCACCCTGAATCCATTTTGAGTAATGTGCCTCTCAGTGCCTGAGCTGCAGCCCAGGAGGCCACGTTCCCTGATTCCTGACCTGGAAGGTCAGTTGGGGACATTTGTGTACTTTGGTTAAAAAACAAACAAGCCCTAGCTGGTTTGCTCAGTGGATAGAGCGTTGGCCTGCAGACTGAAGGGTCCCGGGTTCAATTCTGGTCAAGGGCACATGCCTGGGTTGCGGGCTCAGTCCTCAATGGGGGTATGTGTGTGCAGGAGGCAGCCGATCAGTGATTTTCTCTCATCAGTGATTTTTCTATCTCTCTCCTTCTCCCTTCCTCTCTCTGAAATCAATAAAAATAAATAAATAAAAGCAATTATTAAAAAACAACAACAAACAAACTGGCAGTTTTGAGTACTTTAACACTAGCTAGGTTCTTTATGTGGATTATCCAATTTAATTTCCACAAGGATCCCATTATGTAACTGCTGTATATAATATGTAATATTATATATATTTTACATACTGTATATAATGCCCCCATAGGTAAGGGGGAACTTGAGGTATGGAGAGGTTAAATCGAAGGTCTTTCAGGGAGGAAGTTGCTGAGCCAGAAACTTGGGGAAGGGGCACAGGAGAGGCTGGCTCAGGAGCTGGAGACAGTTTCCGATCTGCTGCCCAGCTCTGGCTCCCACCTGATTGGAGGGACCTAGGGCTTGGTAACTACAGCACGACCCACCCTGCACAGTCTTAGGAACAAGAAGGAATGGCTTTGTCCTTCAGACTTGAGCAAGCTGTTCTACCACACTTTGATCTGACAGATAGATTGAGTCCTAGGAATTCCAGGATGATGGCAAGGCAGATGTCTAGCAGGTGGGGAAACTGAGGCCAGAAAGTGTAGGGATCTGCTCAGGGTCTCACAACGAGTCCATAGTGTCTAGTATAGTTCACTAGCACCTTCTGCAAGACCACACAGCCTCTGAGCTGGAACACTGAAAATATCTGCGAGAATAGTCCAGTGATATCAGAAGCAAGGAGGTCACCTTACAAAAATATCTAACTTAAAATGTGAATTGATTTGTGCTTTTTGAATTGCTAAAGCATAATTTCTCATATGCATGAGAAATTAATTCAAACAGTACAAAAATAGTAAATGGTGAAAACCAAGCCTGCATCCCACTTCCTCTCCCCTGATACAAGCACTGTTCTGTGTATCCTTCCAGCGACAGTTCGTGCATGTAGATTCATAAATGCAAATGTGACACGTTGTTGAAAGGGGGCTCTCTACCCAAGTTTCATCTGAGGTCTCCAAAAATGCAAGTCTAGCAAGAGGAGTGTCAGGAAGATGGCTTGGATGGCTTGGATGAGGCTCTGGAGTTGGGGGGCTGGTGTCAGATATATACCTGAAGAGTGTAAACATGAGATCCAGTGGGGTGGGTGGGAAGAGGAGAGAAGAAGATTAGAGAGGAGAGGACAGGAAGAGAGAGAGAGAGAGAGAGAGAGAGAGAGAGAGAGGAGGGGGGGGGAGGAGAGGAGAGGAGAGGAGAGGAGACATTTGGAGCCAAACCAAGCTCTTGCCAAAAGCAAGGCCACTGATACATAGATTTTCTTATAGACCAGATATGGACCACAAGGGTCAGAGGACTGGCCTAAAAAGTTAGCCCAGAAGAGGAAGGCAACCCTACAGACAGACAGACCCCCAAGTTCCCAGAGACTGAAGGAGAGAGGAAATAGATAACCATCCAGAGGAAAATGCAACCAAATGCTCCAAAGTTGGGGGTCTCTAAAGAATCCAAAAAAGTACTCACAAGAGGAAAGTTAAGTCTAGAGGAAACCAGCTTTCAACATCAGGTATGAGCAGAAAATGCCAGTGTCAGGTGACACTGGTGACAATCAAATAATATTGTTCCTGTCCTCTTCCCTTCTCCCTCCTCCTTCCCACGTATTCAGTGTGGTAATCAGGGTGTTGGGACCATGGACATTTGGGGTGATCACTACTTCATCACAATGCTGTGAGGGATGCAGAAACCGGGCAGCATACTAATATAATATTTGGTCTACAAAACAGGAAATGCTAGATCCAGTGGCCAGAAGCCCTGCTTCAGTCCCCACAATGGAGAGCCACATCTGTTACGCAATTAAAACCACATGATTGAAGAGAGCTCTTGCCCTCTTGAAAAAGAAATCTACACCTGTGTCACAAATCTATTTTGGTTGTCATTTAAAACATGGGGAAAAAAAAAGAGCAATTTCACAAATTTCAGTGTATGTTTAACTCCTCTCCCCAAACACTCCTGGGGCCTCAGAAAGCTTCTGCAGTACAAAGCTTGAAATTGCTTCTTTATTTCACTCCGCCTTTGACAAGGGATAGCTGAAGTCTGAGTCTGAGCTCTAACAGAGGTTGCCTTTGCCCAGCCAGAGTGGCTCAGTTGGTTGAGCGTCATCCTGTGCACTGAAAGGTTGCCGGTCTGATCTCCTGTCAGGGCACATGCCTGGGTGGTGGGTTTGCTCCCTGGTAGGGGCAAGTATGGAAGGCAACTGATTGATGTTTCTCTCTCTCTCTCTCTCTCTCTTTCCCTCCCTTCCTCTAAGTCTGGGCATGTCCTTGGATGAGGATTAAACAAAAAAGAAGTTGCCTTACCCCCTTCTCCTTGTCACAATGTCCAGTGATGCCTATTTAATGGCTCAAAAATGAGGTCCCAGGTGTGTGTCAGGGTTCTGAGAACCTTATCTGGCGGCATAACTTTCACTCAGAATTAATGCACGGCGAGTGAGGGGGATGAGTAAACTCATTAGGGGAGCTAACGGATGTCCTCACTGTCACCGAACAGCGTTCATTGTGTGTGTGCTTAGAATAATGTCTTTTCTACAAGCCAAATGGGAAAAATGCTCTAATGGGTTTCCCTGAATCTGCGTTGCCACTGTTGTAAATTACCTTGCTTAATGGACTTTGGGATTCTGTTATCTATTTGAAAACGCCTAAGCTCCTGGAGAACCAAATCAAGGGCCTTGGTCCCCAGGAAGCTAAAAAGATTTACAACTCCATGACCATCATCACTGATGTCTGTTGTGTTTTGCAAACAACTTCCCTGTGGAATAAATGCTTATGATGAGGTCATGGGCCCTTTTTTCATGTCACCCTGAAATAATGACGACCAGGGCCCATAAATCCCCTCTGGAAACCAGTGTGCTGGGAAGGTACTGGGCAATGATTCTACCCCCGCCCCCGCCCCACTGCCTCTGAGAACCGCGCCAGGGCCCTCAGCAACCTTCCTGTCATTTACCAAGAACAACTACCATAGAATAGTCATAATCACCACCACAGCCATAGCTCACATCTGTAGGGCACTTCACAGCAGACAGAGGCCTTGTCTCATCTGATGAGATGTGGAAACTGAGGCCAGAGAGGTCCGCCAGTAGCGAGGGCCAGAAACAGAGGGGAACCCTGACTCGCTTCTGCAGTCTTTGCTCTCTAACCGCTGGGTTGGTTAACTTTATGTGTCCATTTGACTGGGCCCCGGGTGCCTGCATAGTTGGGTTACCCATTACTCTGGGTGTTTCTGGATAAGATTAACATTTGAATCGGTGGACGGAGGAAAGCAGGTTGCCTTCCTAATGGGCCTCCTCCAATCTGCTGGGGGACTGACTAGAACAAAGGACCGGCAGAAATCCCCAGCCTGACGACCTTTGAACTGGGACATCAGGTGTACGATTATGGATGATGAACGTGCCAGCCTCTATAATCACTCAAGCCAATTCCTTATAACCTCTCTCTGGAGAACTCTAACACAGCCCCCTTTTCCTCATGTAGTTACATGACACGCCCTGATTGCTGGTCCCTGAGCTGCAGCACAGGCCTGAGCTGGGGGATACAAAAAGGCTAAAATTGGTTGTGAGAGTAGTTCTTTTATAAATTAATTTATTTTTAATTGTGATAAAATGCGCATAACATAAAATTTACCATCTTGACCATTTAAAAGAAAATATTTTTATTGATTTTTAGAGAGAGAAGAAAGGAGAGGAAGAGAGAGAAACATGGATGTGAGAGTAGAACGTGGATCGGCTGCCTCCTGCACTCCCCCTTCAGGGAACAAGCCCACAACACAGGCATGTGCTCCAACCAGCAACCTGCCGGTGCCCCAACCAACTGAGTCACACCAGCCACAGTCCATCTTGACCATTAAAATATATATATATATATCAATTTCAGAAAGGAAGAGAGAGAGAAAAAGAGAGAGATAGAAACATCAAGATGAGAGAGAATCATTGATTGGCTGTCTCCTGCACACCCCACACTGGGGACTGAGCCCGCAACCCAGGCATATGCCCTGACTAGGAATTGAACCATAACCTCCTGGTTCATAGGTCAATGCTCAACCACTGAACTACGCCAGCCGGGCCTATCCTGACCATTTTTAAGTGTGCAATTTAGTAGTGTTAAGTACAGGGGTGGGCAAATGTAGGTTTATAATTGTGAGTATGTGAGACAGTTTATTCTTGCTTTATTATTTATTAATTATTGTTTTATTTATTATTTTCATTAACCTACTTTCCTCCCACCTCTGTATATTCACATTATTGTATAAAGTTTTGATTTTTAACTGAACTAGATAGGACTTTTTAATACCTATCTAGTTCATAGGTATTAAAAAGATGAGCTCATCTTTACAGCGAGAAGTGACCTCAAAAACTTTGGAATTGGCCCGAGGTGGCTGAAGGAGCACCATGCCCACTCCCCAACTCCTCTTGAGCTTCTGATCCATGTCCCAGAAGCAGCATTTTATGAATAGCCATGTTGACAAAACCTTAAACATAGCCCCCCTGGGAGCTTAATTACCACCTGGCAGAGCTGTAAGGACCATCTTGGGATGACTGATTGCTGGAGCTGGTGGGCACGGGGTCTCACGTGCAGCCAGCAGCCTGGTTCTGGTTCCCCCAGGCCTGCATGCCCCGAGCCTGACAACCAGGACTGGCCTGGAGGAGGGGGTGGGAACCCCAGAGAGCAACAGCCTTTGGCTACACATAGAGAACCCCAACTCCCTCTTGTGGCCCCACCCAGTCCCCCATCTCTCTTGTGACCAGAGGCACACCTCTGGGTCCTCTATCTTGACTAGCTTTTCTCGGAGACTGTGGCTGAGGCAGTTTGGGGAAGAGCCAGCTCCCAGGGTCAGCCTGGGACTCTGCTTGGAGGATTTCACCTGAGCAGCTCAGCCCCAGGAACTCAACTACATCCAGGTCTGGGGTGTCTGGCTCTGGCCTGCTCTCAGCGCCCCAACCCCAACCTTGCTTCCCGCACTGTGGCCACAGGGACCTCACAACACCAAGCCCAGACTCCACATAGTGCCCCTCTCTCTTCCCAGAGTGCCCTCCTCTTCCACTTAGCCACTGGCCCCTCCTACATACCCTTCAGGTCCCAACCTAAATTGTATAGATGAGTTTTCTCTGACCGCTGCACCCCTGCCCTGGCCAAGGGCAGGGCCCTGGTGCATACTCGAGAGGTACTGTGTTTTTCCTGGGTACCGCGATTCCTACATTTACTAAGCACTCATTGGTGAGGCTGTGGCTGAATGCCTGCCACCTTTGTAAGACTACCTACAAGGCAGCTGGGGAAGGGCATGGCCGTCCTGGGGAGGGGTGAGCCCTCTGGGGAGGGGTGCTCTGCACTGAGGCTGTCCAGGCATCAGGAGGAGAGGTGTGTCAGGAGACAGAGACAGGACCGGGAATGGAGCCTGTTCTGGTAAGTCCAGGCTTTGCTGACCACACTGGCTGCATGGTGATATGGTAATTTAGCCCCCATGATGGAGATCTGGAAGACTGGTCCCCCTGGGCAAGCCAACCTAGCGAAAAGCCATGACCCTGCACCTCCAGGGGCAAGGAAGAGGATTAGGCAGCAGGGACAGCTGATCCACCCAGGGCCACAGTCTCTACATTTTGCAGGGCTCACATATCTGGCAGCAGGATGATGGGGGCGGGGGAGGCAGAGGAGAGAAGAGGACAGGAAGCGGGAGGAGAAGGAAGAGCGGGCGGAAGAGCATGTGGTGGTGGGGCAGAGATCCATCTGGCCTCCTGGTCACTGGACAGGTCTGGGTCTGGCACACACCAGGCCCCAAGAATCCCCCTAGAGACACAGGGCGTGGCCTGATGCCAGGGGCAGGGAGCCTTTTGGCCCGAGCCTCACATTCACAATCACCTCTTCACATTTAGCCTTTAGGAATTATTCCAAGTGAGGTTTTAATGTTAAAAGCAGTAATTTGTTAAATGTAAGCATTTGAAACAGGCCGCAGGTTTATTGCTCTATCTTGGCATGTCTCTGGTTTGTAATCTATCAGAGGCTTAGAAAAGTGGAAGTGGTCCAGACCTCTTGGCCATGGGCAGCCTGGCTGTGAGGGCCATTCTCGGGGACGGAGCCCCAGGCTGCAGGAGCCCCAGGCCAGTCCTGAGCTGCACACATTTGCTGGTGTCTCACCCCGCTCGCTCTGTACAGCTCCGCCCCGGCCACCAGGCTCCCTTGCTGAGAGAACCTAAGGATTTTTTATCACCTCTTATTCATCTCGTTGCTGAGGGAGGGTTCCCACCTTAGGGTGATGGGGATGGCTGAGCACACACCATCTGACACTGGACAGATGAGAGTGGCAGCAATTTATTAGTCACCTACATTCGGCCTGGGGAAGGAGGGCAGGACACGCCATGCGGGGCCTCTCGGGGTTTCAAGTGGGAACAGAGTGAGCAAGGAGGGCAGTGGGAGCAGGCTGTGTAGTATCAAGAGGGTGAGGTGGCCCCGGATCCTGTGGGAGGAAGCGATTGGCTTATTTGAATAATTCCATGAACTGGCAGAGCTGAAACCCGCTACTCAGGCACAAGCAGGAACTGCGCGGGGGGGTCCCTGAAGTTAGGAGGGTTGCTGCCTAGGGGACCTGACTGTGGGAGCAGAGTGGGGAGGGGGACTCATGCTTAAGCCTTTCGGGCCCTCCCGGCTTCACCAGGTGTCAGGCAGCACATAATATTGGGCCCTGGTTTAGGCCTCGTACCGCACAGAGGTAATGAACTTTGAGCTGCTGCCTCAAGTGCAGACTGAGCAACAGCACCAGGTCCTGGGAGCTCAGTGAGAGATGGGGA
>NW_005357764.1:5988008-6035889 GCF_000412655.1 Myotis brandtii | reverse complement strand
AGTCACGCAGGAAGAAAAATGAAAGTTTTCCTCTTGTTGGCACATTCCTATGGGTACCTCTTAAGGCTGCCCCCACTGTGTTTAAACCAAATCAAACTTACTCTCAGTAGAGGACAGCCCAATAGGTTGGGGTATCTTTGGGTCAGGGGTCCTAAGGCTAGGAGCCCAGACACCAGGAGGGCAGACTGACCCTGGTAGGTGCAGCTCTAGCTCCTAGGAAGCCGGAAGTCCCAGGAAGAGACCTGTGTTTCCAGAACCCCACTCCTCAAGCCCTGAAACGTGGTCCTCAGGGAGAATGGAAGCATGGTGGGCCTGGCAGAGATCCATTCTTTTTTTTTTTTTAATGTTTTTATTGATTTTAGAGAGAGAGGAAGGGAGAGGGAGACACAGAGAGAGAGAGAGAAACATTGATGAGAGAGAAACATCCATCCGCCGCCTCCTGCACAACCCCTATTGGGGACTGAGCCTGCAACCCGGGTATGTGCCCTGACCGGGAATCGAATGGGTGACCTCTTGGTGTGCGGGACAGAGCTCAACTGAGCTACATCTGCCAGGGACAGAGATCCATTCTTTTTTATTTTAGTGTAATTTTATTGATTTCAGAGAGGAAGGGAGAGGGAGATAGAAACATCAATGATGAGAGAGGCACATCAATTGGCTGCCTCCTGCACGCCCCACACTGAGGATGGAGTCTGTAACCCAGGCATGTGCCCTGACCAGGAATCAAACCATGACCTCCTGGTTCATAAGTCAATGCTTAACCACGAAGCCACGCTGGCCAGGGCCAGAGATCCATTCTTGATGCCACTTGATGTGTATTTAGATGGGATATGCCCAGTTTACAGGACGGGATTCCACTGTAGAGCAGTTTTGCTGGTGACCTTTGATTTAATAGTATTCCACTCGGTGGGTCTGTAGGCATATAACCACTTCCCTATTTTGGGTTATTTGGATTGTTTCCAGTTTTTGGCTGTTATTAGTAATGCTGCAGTAAATATCCTTGCATATCAATCTTCTTTTTTTTAAAAACATTTTTCTAACATTTATTAAAATCCATTGTATTATCCATTCTTAATAGACTTATCTGTATTTTTAAGTTGAGCACATCAATCTTTATGTATGTCTCTGATAAAGTGATTTGTCAAGTGTCACCGTGCAAAGACTCCACTTGTGAGTAGACGAGGTCTCCGACCCAGAGGTCATGCTAGAGGCAAACACCTGTTTTCAGATCTCTCTTCCATTTAGTGAGGGTGGTCAGAGTGGGTGCTAACTTGTCTTTACTTATGTGATCTTGTCCAAATCTTCCCTGCAGCCTTTTATGGTGGACCTATTCCTGCCCCAGTTGACAGATGAGGGAACGAGACCTCGACAGGGGCCAATTAATTGCCCAAGGCCACAGAGTCAGTAAGTGGCATTCCTGGAACTTAAGGACAAAACAAACAAAAGCCCGTGGCCCACTTGGCGCCGAGAGGGGGCTCCGACCTGAATGCAGATCCGTCGGTCTCTGGCGCGCCCATCCCGGCACCACCATACCCACCTTCTCCACTGCCCGCAGCTCACATGCCCCGTCTTTCCAGTGGGTGTTCAGAACCTCCCAGTTCAGGACTGTTGAGCCCGACATGTCCTCTGCATTCGTTTAGCTCAGAGCGGCTGTCTCCCTCCACCTACCCCACCTGACACGGGGACATGGAACCGTGAAAGTGCCAGTGGAGCAGGAGTGTCATGCTCTCAGGCAGGGTGGGTGGGGCGGTGCCTGCTGTGACTCATGGTTGGCTCTGAGCCTCTGGAAACGTTCCTCTTGGCAAGGGGGTCACGGTGGCCAGTGGAGCTGTGGGCCTGGGCCCTGCCTGAGCTACCGTCAGAAGAGAGGACGCTCCGTGGGGCTCCCGGAGGCCCGCACCCCTGTGGTCTCCCAGGGCCCAGGCCCCCATAGCCTCCTCCACAGATGCTCGGAGGAGGGTGATCTCAACTTCGGGCGGGGGGGGCGGGAAGGGGGCGCTCATAAGTCCTCAGTTGCCATCTTACACTCTGGGATCGCCTCAATCCCAGGATCCTGCAAACTTCCCAGGCCACCTTTCCAGAGCATTCTTCCTGACAGAGCTTGAGGTGCAGATGAGGAAAAAGCAGAGTGAGACCATGATGCTGGAGGGTGTGTGTATGGGGGGTTGAATTGTGTCCTCTAAAAAGATATGTTAAAGTCCTAACCCTTGCTACTTCAGAATTTGATATTATTTGGAAACAATTTGCAGATGTAATTAGTTAAGATGAGGTAATGCTGGATTAGGGTGGTGTTCTTACAAGAAGGCCACATGGGGACACACGGGGCAGCTATCCATGTGACAATGGCGATAGAGATCGGAGTGATGTAGCTTCAAACCAAAGAATGCCAGGGGTTGCCGGCAGCCACCAGAAGCCCGAGGGGGCAAGAGGAGTCTCCCCAGGGTCTTTGGAGGGAGTACAGCCCTGCTGACACTTTGACTTTGGACTCGAGCCTCCAGGACACCGAGAGAATAAATGCCTGTGGTTTTAAGCCACCATTGGTAGTACTTGGCTATGGCAGCCCCAAGACACTGAAGTAGGGAGTGAATTGGGTGGTTGGCCCACCTGAGGCCTCCCACTCCTGCAGGCTGGGCAGGTGTCCACCAGAGAGGAAGGAAGTGTTTTGAGAGCAGAGTCTTCTACCCAAAAGTCCAAACAACAGAAGTCGGACTCAAAGCGTGGCCCCTGAACCTGCCTCTTGGTGTCTTCACGCTCTTTCCCTGGGGTTTGCCCTTCTCTCCAGGTCCCCTGACCTGTGTGGGCCCGGCGGTGCCCAGCTGAGGTCCGAGCACTGGCCTGGCAGAGAAGTTTTTGTAGTTACAGGATCAGTGCTGCGACTGGACTTTGCATGTCCAAACCTGAGAGTGTAAAGTCATTTTCTTTAAATCACCTTAAAATATTTCTGACTAGAATTCTAAGTCTGTTTATCAATACAAGGAGCTCTGTATCACTTTCTACAACACCCTCCGTTTTTCTTTTTTAACCAGAGAGTAAACATAGACAGACATAGAGTCATTGTAGAATGGGGAACTACCCAATTCCCATGTTCTTTCCTTTCTCTCAGTCTCAAAGGAGCATGGAGACCGGAGTGCTGGCCAGGGGAGGGGAATCTGGGCCCTTTGTACAGATGAGGAAGCAAGCTGTTCGGGTCTATGGGGTCTCAGCTGCTCCCCTCAGCGCCTCGGCCAGCGTATTAAAGCATACCGGTGGGGAACACTGCCCCTCCCCTGAGCCAGCCAGCAACCTGAGTGATGTGGTTCAGAGTAAAGGTTTTCTTTTTTTTTTTTTTTTATTAGGGTTGCAGATTTCTTGGAGATATTTCTTTTTAAATTAAATCTTTATTGTTCAGATTATTACATTTGTTCCTCTTTTTTTCCCCCCATAACTCCCCTCCTCCCAGTTCCCGCCCCACCCTCCGCCCTCACTCCCCACCCACTGTCCTCATCCATAGGTGCACGATTTTTGTCCAGTCTCTTCCTGCATCTCCCACTCCCCTTTCCCCCCCAAGAATAGTCAGTCCATTCCCTTTCTATGTCCCTGATTCTATTATAATCAACAGTTCATTCTGTTCCTCAGATTATTTATTCACTTGATTCTTAGATTCACTTGTTGATAGATGCATGTTTGCTGTTCATAATTTGTATCTTTACCTTTTTCTTCTTCTTCCTCTTCTTAAAGGATACCTTTCAGCATTTCGTATAATACTGGTTTAGTGGTGATGAACTCCTTTAGCTTTTCCTTATCTGTGAAGCTCTTTATCTGACCTTTAATTCTGAATGATAGCTTTGCTGGATCCGCGTGCAGTGGCGCCTACAATTAATTGATCACAGTCAGTTACAGAGTAAACGTTTTCATCCCCCCGCTTTCCCTTTTGTTATTGGTCATGTTTGAAAACCCATCGATCCCCTTTAGGGTTCAGCCCTTGGTTTTGACACCATTTATTTCCTTGCTGGTTTCATGCTGTCTGCCCACGGCGAGGTCCAGCAGGGCAGGGCTTGTCTCCTTTTTCTCGGCTGCGTCCCCAGTGCCTAGAACATGCCTAGCACATAGCAGGTGCTCAGAAAATATTTATTGAGCCAATAAGTTAGAAAAAGATTGTTGCTTTATAGAGACACATTCTGACTGTGAGCCCAAGTCCACGTGGAAGGGGACACACTCTTTTCCTTGAAAATCAAGAATAATCAATACCGTACTGTTGCGGTACGTTTTCCTCCACCTTCTTCAAAGCACCTTCCCAGACCGCGTGACGGATGGGAACACAGGCGGCATGGGGTGAAGTGACGCCCACGGTGACACAGGGCCGGGCCGGGCCGGGCAGCTGTCCTGCCTGGAGTCCATGCCTTGCAGCCGGGATCAGTGAGGAGTGTGAAATAGTTCTTATTAGTTGTGACATTGAAAAGAAAGCAGCCGGCGCATCCAGCGTTTTCCAAAATGTGTTCTAGGAACTCAGGCCCTCAAGGAACTGTGACAAGTCTTCACTCCGGTGTCTCCCAGAGAGGATGTGGGGAACATGTCCCCATCCCCAGCAGACTCCTGAGCAGTCCTGCAGCGAGGGCCCCCTGAGCTCCCTGGTGTTTCCCTCTGCCTCCCCTGCATCTCCAGGCCCAAATACACGTCCTGCAACAGACCACTTCTTCACCATCGGTGCTTTGGTTTCTTCTTTACAAGCAGAGTCCTCATCCTCCATTTGCAGGTGATAACTCGGAGGGGAGGCGGGCACAGGGCAGAGTCCCATGGCTAGAGCCTCAGACCGGGTGACAGTCCTCCTGGGCTTCGTGCTCGCTGCTCCTCTGGGGAGGATGGTGGGGCTCCCTGGGAGGGGGGTGCCTCGGAGCCGGGAGCAGGTGCAGTGCTACAGGAAAGAGGGGAAAGAGCCACCCCCTGTGGCGGCAGCTCCTCCTTCCTAGAGCCGCGGGAGCAGTCTGGGCGGTTAGTTACTTGCTTCTCCTGAATAGCACTGCCCGCAGCTCGGGGCCTGACGTCATTACCCGCTCCATGCAGACTCATTCAGACCTGTTTGATGCTTCTCCAAAGAACTCCATCTGCTTCCCGTGCCATTTCTGACAGGTGGCTGGCGCGGCTCTCCCAAGCCCCCGAATACCAGGGAGCAACTTCCACAGAACTGACTCGGCTTTTATGTCATCTTTCTGTCTCCCGGTCGTGTATTTGTCACAACGACAGACATTTGTATGAAGATGGAATCCATGTTTGCAGGGGCTCATCTGCTCAGGCTGCCTGGCGAGGAGGCACTGGGGGGCAATCTCTCCAGCCTGACACCCCCCACATGGCTCCCGTGGGCTCCCATGCGAGACTTTTCTGGCCTCTGAGAGACGGGGATGCCATCCGGCCTGGAATTCCAGCCTCCCTGGGCCACAGGAGCATCTGCTTCAGAATGAAAACAATGTCGCTTCGTCTCCAAGCTTCTGTCCAGGCCTCCCGGGCTGCGTGTGGTGTGCTTGGCTGGAGGCTGGGCAGCCTGCTGGCCTGGGGAGGGCTGGTGGGGAGGCCCGAGGCCCGATGACTGTAAACAGGCCAACAGGGTTAGAGATGAGCGGCTGAGAAGCAGAGAGGTCAGGCCTCCGTGAGAGCCAGCAGAGGCTGAGCTGATGCAAATAAGCAATCTCTTAAAAAAAGAGTTGTTTTTTATTTTTATTTTTATTTTTATTTAATTTTTTTTTAATTTTATTTTATTTTTTTAAATTAAATCTTTATTGCACCCTCCGCCCTCACTCCCCACCCACTGTCCTCATCCATAGGTGCACGATTTTTGTCCAGTTTCTTCCCGCATCTCCCATTCCCCTTTCCCCCCCAAGAATAGTCAGTCCATTCCCTTTCTATGTCCCTGATTCATTATAATCACCAGTTCATTCTGTACATCAGATTATTTATTCACTTGGTTCTTAGATTCACTTGTTGATAGATGCATGTTTGTTGTTCACAATTTGTATCTTTACCTTTTTCTTCTTCCTCTTCTTAAAGGATACCTTTCAGCATTTCGTATAATACTGGTTTAGTGGTGATGAACTCCTTTAGCTTTTCCTTATCTGTGAAGCTCTTTATCTGACCTTCAATTCTGAATGATAGCTTTGCTGGATAAAGTATTCTTGGTTGTAGGTTCTTGGTATTCAGCACTTTGAATATTTCTTGCCATTCCCTTCTGGCCTGCAAAGTTTCTGTTGAGAAATCAGCTGACAGTCGTATGGGTATTCCCTTGTAGGTAATTGAGTCTCTTTCTCTTGCTGCTTTTAAGATTCTCTCTTTGTCTTTTGCTCTTGGCATTTTAATTATGATGTGTCTTGGTGTGGTCCTCTTTGGATTCCTTTTGTTTGGGGTTCTCTGCGCTTCTTGGACCTGTAAGTCCATTTCTTTCACCAGGTGGGGGAAGTTTTCTGCCATTATTTCTTCAAATAGGTTTTCAATATCTTGCTGTCTCTCATCTTCTGGCACCCCAATTATTCTGATGTTTGTACGCTTGAAGCTGTCCCAGAGGCTCCTTACACTATCTTCGTATTTTCGGATTCTTTTTTCATTTTGCTTTTCCGGTTGGGTGTTTTTTGCTTCTTCGCATTTCAAATCTTTGGCTTGATTCTTGCGCTCCTCTGGTCTGCTATTGGGTGTCTGTATAATATTCTTTATTTCAGTCCGTGTATGCTTAATTTCTAGTTGGTTCTTTATCATAGCATCGAGGGTCTCATTAGTTTTCGTGACTCTCTCCTCAAGTTTATTGACAGCTTCTAGCACATTTTTGCAAGCCCTCAAAATTGCGATTTTTAGCTCTATATCCTCCATTTCTGTCATGTTTTTTTGTCTCCGCATTTTTTATGCTTTCTTGGTGCACCCCCTAGTGGTCTTTGTGCGCAGTCTTGTTCTAGTTGAGCCTTGATTGTTGTAGTTAATACTAGAGGGATTTGACCACCAGGCCGACTGGCTGTGAGAATCAGCTGTGTCTGCTGCAGTGGGAAAACTTCTGTCCTCTGGGGGGGCGCTAATCTAGCCTTTGCCTGCGGCGATCCGGCAAATGGCTCTGCGCAGGGCTTGGGCGGGGCGGGCTCAACAGGGCGGGCGGAGGGAGCCGTTATGGTGCCCTCAGTCCTGTTCCCAGAGGCTCTGCTTCTCAGAACCCCCGGAACCGCTGCAAACCTCGGAGGGAAAGCTGCCTTCCAACTGATGCCAGACACTCCCGCTTCTCCCGTTTGGGTCCGAGTCCCCAGCGATTCGCCCGTATCTGGAGCTCAGAGTCTGAGACTCCCCCCTGACCGAAAACGACAACCGCGCTCTCAGCCACCAGCCCGCTTTGCGCGCGCACCTCCGCACCTGAGTTTTTTCCACACTGCGCCTCCTCTGAGCCTCGGTGTGCTGTTATTTTTCCTTCTAGTTGAAGAGTCTCTCCTCAGCCAGCCTTCCTGTGGTTCTGGGTGATGTCCGTTCCGTCTTTTAGTTGTATTTTTGAAGTGGTTGTTTGCGGCAGCAGTCTGCGGTGTTTACCTATGCCGCCATCTTGGTCTCTCCAAGAGTTGTTTTTTAAAAAAAAATTTTTTTTTATTGATTTCAGAGAGGAAGGGAGAGGGAGAGAGAGAGAAAAATCAATGATGAGAATCATTGACCGGCTGCCTCCTGCACAACACCTACTGTGGACTGAACCCGAAACCCTGGAATATGCCCTGACCGGGAACCAAACCATGACCTCCTGATCCATAGGTCGATGCTTAATCACTGAGCCACGCCGGCCGGGCTGAGCAATCTCTTTTGCTGTCCACGTGGGCCGGGAGCCTTCACCTCCACTTGGTGCTTTCAGGATGGGTGTTATGGATTGAATGTTTGTTTCTTCCTCAGATCCATGCGTTGAAGCCCTGCCCCTAGTGTGATGGATGGCATTTGGAGGTGGGGCCTTTGCTAGGTGATTAAGTCATGAGGGTAGGGCCCCTATGAGATTAGTGCCCTATGAGAAGAGGAATGGACATCAGAGCTTTCTCTCTCCACCCTGTGAGGACAGTGTGAGAAGGAAGCCATTTGTAAACTAGGAAGAGAGCTCTCACCTGAACCCAGCCCTGCTAGCACCTAGATCTCAGGCTTCCGTGAGAAATGTCTGTCGCTAAGCACCCAGTCTATGGTATGCTGCTACGGAGCCCTGCTGACCGAGACAGTGGGAACTGCGGCTTGCATCAGGAGCCGGTTTATCGGCTCTAGGTCACACAGCCCTGGTCTTGCATCTCCAAATTCCAAACTCCTTGCTTTGCACCAGTGGGTGGGGATCAGGAGATTCTAAGGAAGGCCAGGCTGGCGTGGGGCACCGCCAGGGTGAGGATGGGGATGGCCCACCTTGAAGACGGGGCCCACAGTGGATGACTGTTGGTGGAAAAGAGGAGAGGCCTGCAGCTTGTGTCCTGAGCGAGCCAACAAACAGCGGGAGAGAGGACGAGGAATTGACAAAGATTCTAAACAGAAGCCCCTGGGGAGGCGGAGGAAGACCAGGGTGTGGTTGCTGGAAGCTACGTCAGAGCTTCAGGGAGGAGGCCACCCTGATTTTAATTCCTCTGGCCACACTGCTTGGTTCAGGTGCATGAACCGAGTCAGTCTAATTGGAGTACATCCAAGGCTCTTACTGGCATCACACAGAACAAGAAGCCAACTCTCTTCATGGTGTTGAGGTGGGGGATGAGCCTGGGGCTGTCTGAAACCATTTTACCCACCAGAGAGAACAGCCGGCACAGAATCAAAACCCCGAGGCACAGAGGGAGGCAGAGCCCAGTGACATCATTTCTGCCCTGGATCCAACCCTGCCTGAGACCCCGAGACGTTTAGCTTAGAAACCCCGAGACGTTTTTGCTTCAGTCAGTTTGAACTGGGTTTCTGTCATTTGCAACCAAAAGCGTTCTGACCGAAGCAGTCATGTGCCCCTGCTCTGATACCACCCACGTGTAGAACACCCCCCACTGCCAATCTGGGGCTCCTCCTTCCCCCAAGTTGAACCCCTGTTCCATGTGGCACTGAGTCCTCTTTCCACAGGGACATCTTACACACGTCCTTTATCTGAGGCTGAGCAAAGGGGGACCGAGCAGAAAACAATGTGGAAACACTGGAGAGGATTTCTCTGTTTGTTTATGGTGCTTTATTGTTTGCTTTAAAATTTTATTTTAAAAAGAATCATTATTTTAAATGTTTGTTAATTTAAAATGTTATCACTTATTAATGTGACTGTCTTTCTTTCTTTCTTTCTTTCTTTCTTTCTTTCTTTCTTTCTTTCTTTCTTTCTTTCTTTCATCTTTATTGTTGAAAGTACTACAGATGTCCCCTTTGTTTGTTTTTCCCATTGACCCCCCTCCACCCCACAGCCGCCTACTTATTTATTTTTTAAACAGGGGACGACAGGATCATACCTGTACTTTTAACCCCAACGGCCGTGGTAGAGGTGAACCCCAGGAGCTGAGGCTCCGGGGAGGGGGCGGGAGGGAGGGAGGAGAGCTACTGAACCCAGGAATGGCACAGCGTGGATTCAAGGGAAGCAGAAATTTCGAGTTGTGCCATATGGACCTTTGGGGTTGTGGGGAGAATGAAGTCAAGGAGGACTCCTGTGTGTTTTTCTTTCTTGCTAAAGTAACGGGGTGGACAGTGGAGAGCCACTGAGTCAGAGAAAGGTTGAGAGAGAACAGGCTCCCTCCCATCTTATTAATCTCTTGCTCTATTTACATGTTTGCTTTTGAAGGACATTTTCCCTCCATGCCTTGAAGCCACTTAATTCATTAGTTCTTCATCTTTTATGTCCTATTTCATTATATTATAATCTTCACAGTTGTTAATTTGCATTTCATTTCCTGCAGTGACAAAAAACAACAACACCCTAACCATGAAAAATGTTATTGTTGTGAATATTAATACAAGTCACAAATGATCACCATCCAGACCCCATTTCACATGGCAACGCTCCCTTTGTCAGAGTCTGGGAGGGTGGGGTAATTACCCAAATCAAGAGCTCTGCACGCCCCACGGGCTGAAGGAGGCACAGCCTGTCTCAAGCCCTGAGACACTATGAAAAGAGGCAGAAAAACCAGCGCTAGGAAACAGCCACACCTACTTTTGCACCTCGTGTCTCTCCTGACACAGATCCCCACATTGTCTGCATTAGGCGGCTCAGAGGCCCAAGAGGGACAGAGGGCTGCCACCGTGCCCCGGGGGTCGGGACGGCCTGTGTCCAGGAAGACAGACGGGAGAGACCTGGAATGAGGTTCTCCCCGAGGAGAGCCCGGGAGGGGAGGGAAGGGGAGATGGTGGATCAACTATTGCACGTAACCCAGCCTCTAGCCCCTAAACTCCTGTCCTGTTCTCTCCCGGCCCAGAACAGGACTCTTGCTCTGTGCCTCTAAGGAAAATTGCAATGCGGAGTCATTGCTCTGCCCTGGAGGCCAGAGAGGAATGATGCTTCTAACCCCTGCACGAGCTGCCTCAACATCTGGGCCTGAAGGAGCTCTGTGGCAGAGGGAGGCAGAGTCAGAGGGCACCCCCGCGGGGGCCCAGCGCTGTGCTGGGAGGCGAAGGCTGTGCATGCCATCCACGCTGTGGGCCTGTGACGCTGAGCAGTTTGGAGCTTTTGAAAAGGTGGGTCCTCAGAGATGAACCCGGCCCGGTGCCTAGATTGGGCCTCCAGGCCAGGACCTCAGAAATGGGGGGGGGGAAATGAGGGCTGTCTGCTGAAGCACCCCCCGCCAATCCTGGGACTTGCACAATCTTAGTCTTCAGAGTAGCGGAGCGCCGGAGGAAGTGACCTTGGGCCCAGCCCACCAGCCCCCAAAAGTGACACCGCTGTGGCCCTCCTGATCTCCACCAACGGCCAAACAGAACCGTAAATTCCGATTAGGAAAAGATCCGGTCGGCAATGACATCCACAAAAGTTTGTGATTAGTGAACCGTAAAAGCTAACATGACACGCTCATAATTGGGATGTATTTACTGCGTGGGAAAATGCCACGCTGCCATTTGGGCAAAGTGACTTTGAGGGAACTTTCTAAAGGAGACGGACACAACTTCCCTCTTTTGCTTACCAAACAGCAATAACCATTATTGATGGTGCTTTTCAGGTGGCAGCTACACAGAGAGAGGGGCTGCGATTTCCTGTCAGCACAGCTTATGGTGCCGTATTTTCCGGGTGTTTAAGAAGCCCTGCTCATTGGCGGCATTATCCTGGGTGATTTATGGACCCTCAAAAAGCTTACTTCATTTCAATGTTTTAGGCATTTTGCTTTTTTACAACAAACCTTATTCCAATATAATCAATGGAGGTTTCTTCCTCTGGCCTGGGAGGGGAGTGCCGTGTGAGTTTATAGCAAAATCAATGTGAGGATTAATGGGCAGGAGAAAAAGTCCACTGTCAGGCTGGGAAGAGACTTGCAGTCCCTGGCCCAGCGGCAAAGCCATCGGCAAAGCCATCGGCAGGTGCTCTCCTTACCGATCAGCCTGGAGGGACGTTGGGGACAACCCACAGCCAGGCAGCGGGGAGAGGGCTCAGCCACACTTTAATTAAATACGTTTGTTTATAAGGGACCCCCTGCAAGTCTCATTAATGTTTGATGCTGTTTGAATATGTGTTTTCTAATTAAAGTAAAAAATGATCCCCAAACGCATCAGTGTTCCAACATTTGCTTTCTGGGGGATGAGGAAGCAGAGCAGGAGCTCACAGCTGGGTTGGTCGAATGTCCCCTGAAGGAGACCTGACAGCCCGGGGCCTCCAGGGGAACCCAGATCCCATGCTCACCCTCGTCCCCTGGTCAATGCCAGGGAAGTCCCTGAATTTCCTCTGGAGACACGGAGGGAACCATAGCAGGTCACAGCTTCCAGGGGCCTATGGAGGTGGGAGAGGACGGGCCCCAGGGTGCAGTGCACTGTGAGGTAAATGAGGTCGCTTACGACAAGCAAGAGTTTACTTTTTTAGGAGAAGAAAATTATACTGGCCTCCTGAGGCCCCTCTGTGGGACTGAATTAGTGAGCACACGAAAGTTGGGGCTGGAAATAAAATCCAGCTTCAGTCAGAGTGGACGCCCATATAGGGAGAGCTCCCTCCTCCCCCACTCCCCAGTCCCATGAAGCACCCCCACTGGCCACAGAGAACACCGTCCCTAGTGCTTGATGGATTTGGTTCCGGCTCCCGGCCTTTATTTAAGGAGCCCCCACCCCCAATAGGCCTTCAAAGGAAGGTCACAGAAACGCAGGGCCACCCCTCCCCGCTTCCCTGCATCTCCTCCAGAGAGTTCAATCCGAATGGGCGGAGATCTTGTGAGGTCTGGTGCTATGCCAGGCCCAGTGCTGAGCATGGAGGATTCAGCCTTTAACATACAGACAGCTCCTTTCCTCAAAGAATTTACACCCTCATCTTTGTACCGGGCAAGCATTTGATTATCCCCTGCCTAGGGTTGGTGCCTGCTGATTTTGTGCATTAGAGTTCCAGCAGGCCTGGGGATTCCTAGAAGCTGGGGCCTTACTGCCTCCTCTGTGGTCCCTGCAGCACATCTGAGCCCAGGGCCAGACTCAGAGCAGGGACTCCCTTTACTTACTTGTTCTACCTCCCCCGGGGGACTCATTACCTGCTCTAAACTATAGTGACTCTGTCACTAGCCTAAGCCATGTGTAGCAGGGTGGCCGGCTGTTCACCAAAGTCCACAATTCCCTGGCTGTAGCAAAGCACAGTAGTTGAAAAATCCCTCACCTCCACCCCATGCCTCTAAGCAGGGCTGTGTGACTAGATACTTTTTGTGACCAGTTTTTGACAATAGACTGTAAATGGAAGGGATGCATGTTGCTTCCAAGCCCAGATTCCTCCTCCTTTCACCAGCTGCATTAAGATGACCACAGGCCATCGGAGATGGTGGAGCCACAGACAGAAAGATCCCGGGTCCCTGAATCACTGTGTGGAGGAAAGCTGTCCAGTTCCCTGGCACCATCTAATACCCTGTTGATATTCAGATTGCCCCCAAACATGCCTCATGGAGTAGTTTTTTTCACACTAGAATCCAATCAAAGACCAAGCATTGCATTTGGTTGATGCCCATGACCGTTTGAGAGGCTCAGCAGTCATGGTCAATGAGTCCTCTAAGCTTGGTGGGGTGGGGGGAGATGTTTGGGTACGGAGTTTGGCTGTGGGTCTGAGCAGATAATTATTCATTACTGGGAACAAGCACAAGTGAAACATCATAACACTCAGGGCTCCATCCCTGGTAATTTATGGGCCCCACTCATGGAGCACTTACATCTCTAAGTGCTTTGCATCATTAATTAGATATGCCTGGGAACCCCAGGAAGGGCGAGTCAGCTTGGCCAGGGTTACCTCTATCAGAGCGTGAGAAGCTGAGCTGTCCACTCAAGGTCACCAAGCTGGTCTGGGCTTGAGTATGGGCCTCTGCACCAAGAAAAGAGTCAGACTTCTCTCCAAGGGTAGAAGCCAAAGGCCAGGAGAGGGGCTGGGCACCAGCCTGTCCTGGGATGGAATTCCCAGGCTCAGGACAGATTTAGCCTCCTTCCCTGTTGGGGAGCCTGGCAGGACAGCAGATGAGGGCACCCAGGAGCAAACATAGGTTCCCATCAGGTCGAGGGCAGGACACCAAACATTGTAAATCAGATCTTTCTTTCTTTCTTTCCTTCTTTCTTTCTTTCTTATTATTTTTTAATATATTTTATTGATTTTTTACAGAGAGGAAGGGAGAGGGATAGAGAGTTAGAAACATCAATGAGAGAGAATCGATCAGCTTGATTTTTTACAGAGAGGAAGGGAGAGGGATAGAGAGTTAGAAACATCAATGAGAGAGAAACATCGATCAGCTGCCTCCTGCACACCTCTCACTGGGTATGTGCCTGCAACCAAGGTACATGTCCTTGACTGGAATTGAACCTGGGACCTTTCAGTCCGCAGGCCGAAGCTCTATCCACTGAGCCAAACCGGTTAGGGCCAGATCACACTTTAAATGCATAAAGGAAGTATGCTCAAACTCCAGGTGAATGCTTTCCCAAAGTAAAGGACCCTTTTGTTAGGTGAATAATTTGTCCCTGAAGTACCTGGCATCTAAAAATGGAGTTTTCTGAAAATAACCAGAAAAGTACAGGAGTTAAAAGTGTGGACCCCTGGATTCCAGACTCTGTCTCACCATAGGTGGCTTGCCTACATAAGCCTCAGTTCCGTCATCTATAAAATGGGATGGTAACAGTATTTATCTCAAAGGATGATATGAGAATTATCCTATATAATAAAAAGGTAATATGCAAATCAACCAAACAGCAGAACAACCAGTTGCTATGATGCACACTGACCACTAGGGGGCAGACACTCATCGCAGGAGCTTCCTTCTGGTGGTCAGTGCGCTCCCACAGGGGGACCACTGCTCAGCTAGAAGCCCTGAGCCTGACTCATGGCTGGCGAGCACATCCCCCAACAGCTCCTGGACTGCAAGAAGGCACAGACCGAGCTGAGGGGACCGCCCCCCCCCAGTGCATGAATTTTGTGCACCAGGCCTCTAGTATAAGATAGTGCTTAATTTAGTAGTTTGTACAAAAACAATAAATGTTGGCTAGCTTTATCATTACCACTATATTATTATCGATTGCCCAGATAAACAAAACAGACAATGACACAAACAAAACCGTGCAGGATTTAGCTGAGTTCCAAGATTTCCTATAGGTCACCCAGACTGTACTAAATAAAGCCTGGAAGAGGTCCCCAGGCCCAATGACCCAAGTTTGCATTCCTAGTGGGGTAGGAGGTCAGAGCAGGACGGGGTGCTTAGAGCTTGGGGAGGGTGTCTGGGCTGATCTAGGCACTGTCCATCACAAAGTTCCAGAAAAATCCCAAGCTTAGGTCTTGTCCAAGGTTCATTCAGGACTAGAATTTCTCAGGCTAGTACAGGACTGAGGCTTGGCCATGTTACTTAATCTCCCTTTTGCCTTCGTTTCCTTGTGTGTCAAAGATAATAATGTCCACCTCCCAGCATAGTGAGGACAGAATGAAATTCAGTGGAAAAGTGCTTTGCTCAGGGCCTGGCTCTGAAGTAGCTGCTCATGGTGCTAATTCGAGTCCTACACACTCCTCTAAGGTGGCCGCCATGAGTGAGAATGCGCTAGTGTGCTAGCATCCCACACCAGGCCCAGATTTCAGGTCAGGAGTGGGGAATCCCTTTTGGAGCATCCTCTTGCTGGGGCAAGTGGCCCTCTGGCTCTAGACACGCCCAGCTGTACAAGCCCCTTTCTGAGGAGCAGTTCTGGGTGCTTCTACTTAGATCACAGCAAGTCACCTTTGCTCTCCCTGCCACCTTGTTTTTCAAAGCAGTGTCCCAGTGAAGCAATTATTGTTCCAATTGCGCTGAAGATCTCTGCAGCTTGCAGCCACGCATGGGCTCTGCAGCATCAGCTACTCTCTTTATTTCTTCTCAGCCTTGCCAAACACCTTCTCCATTTTCACGCTCGTTGAGGGTCTACAAAGGCTCCAACAGCAAGGTCAGTGGACACTGGGTGAATAGCTTTCCTAAGAAAGGGCTTCCATGTCGTTCCAAGAGCCTTTGTGAAGAAGTCTTTAGTCCCACCCATGCTGGCTTTTTTTTCTTTATTTAAATAATTTTTTATTTTTAGTTATAGTTGACATACAATATTATATTGGTTTCAGGTATAAACTGCCAGTGAAGAGGCAGGGGCCATCGTATGTGTTGGAGATGGAGGCCCTGCCTGGAACTGTGGAGAATGGGGCCATCAGGCATCCCAACTGCAGGGGGAATAGTCACTGCAGTTATGGGATCTTGCACATGGAAACAAGCAGTGTGGGCAGGACAATCAATGCCCAACCTTCCTCATGAGCCTGTTCTCACTCCCAGCTCTCCCCAGGCCATCCCTCCATGGTGCTCAGCTGGCTCTGGCACAGTCCCTCCTCCTCCTCCTCCTCCTCCTCCTTCTCCTTCTCTTCCTCCTTCTTCTTCAAAATATATTTTTATTGATTTCAGAGAAGAAGGGAGAGTGAGAAAGAGATAGAAACAACAATGATGAGAGAATCATTGATCAGCTGCCTTCTGCGTGCCCCATACTGGGGATCCAGTGCGCAACCCAGGCATGTGCCCTTGACTGGAATCAAACCCGGGACCCTTCAGTCCACAGGCAGACACTCTATCCACTGAGCCAAGCCAAACCAGCTAGGGCCACAGTCCCTTCTTGATGCCCCATGTCCCCTGAGAAGCCGTCTCTGGCTAAAAGAACAGGGAACAACATGCCTTGTGGACTACTCTGTGCAGCTGCTCCTAGAAAGTTCCAGTTCCCAAGGCTGTGTACTCGGTGACTCCATAGGTCCCAGCCATTGCTGTGATGAACCTGGATCGACCTAGGATATGGGGCATGAGGTCCTTCTCACCTGGCTGAGGTGTATGTGCATAGTCTTGAGCCTCAGAAGAGGCTGTAAATCTATGTGGCTACAGGCTGCTTAGATGGGGAAGGGGGTCAGCAAGGGACCATTTCCTGACACAAGGCAGGACTTCCCCACCTGAGGCCTCCCAATTGCTCACCAAGTGGGATGCAATGGGCACCCAGGCTTAGAGGCAAATCCAAACCTTGGGGCAAGGATACCTAACTTCTCCCAAAGTGCCCGGCTTTAGAGCTGTCAAGACAATGATGTGTTTTTGAATACTTGTGCCGGGTGCCCCTGCAGGAGGACTCAGAACTGTGCTCTCCCGAATCAGAAGCAGCGTGACTGTCATCACATTTTGTTTTCTTCTGTCTGCATTTACATAACATTTCTGCAAAGCGCGTTATAATCATTTCATTAGTCATTCATTTACTTAATTGCTTAGCCTTCGTTCAGTTAGAAAATCTAATTTTAAATTCAAGTCGCCACAGAAAAACTTTTTTTTTTTTTAAGAAGGTGGAAATTTTGAGTCTCATCTCACCGCAGTTTCTGGTTCTGGAGCACCGTGTGACAGACGTTAAAAAGCAGCTGCAATGGTGGCCTGGTTCTAAGATCTAATTTTAAACGTCAGAGAAACCCTGCCGATCACCTTGAAACAAGAGGAGTGCAAGGTTGCTCATGGCAGTTAGACAGGCTCAGCTGCCGAGGGAGATTCGCAGGACCCCAAATCGTGATGTTGAAGAACCTACGGTTTATTGCAGGACAAGGATACGGCATAGCAACAGCCCTACAGACAGGACGGCATCACCGCTGAGGCTGCCTCACGCCGTCCGGAGAGGCCAGGCTTGAGCTCCGATGGTCCTCCCTGTGGAAGGGCTGGATGCACTTTTTCTC
The DNA here is from genome assembly GCF_000412655.1 of Myotis brandtii. NCBI lineage: Eukaryota > Metazoa > Chordata > Mammalia > Chiroptera > Vespertilionidae > Myotis > Myotis brandtii. Next base: position 6,018,599 of record NW_005357764.1, on the reverse strand, counting down.
TTGGACCAGGAACCTCCAATGTGCACATGAAGCACCTCAGACTTGGTGCCTGGGATGGAGTCTTGGTTTCTTATACCCTCCTGGACACATGGAAATATTTCTCACTAGGGTCCCGAGCCTTTTGGAGGGCTCTTTGAGACCAGATGCAAATTATCAATCTCATTGTTACCAGCTGTCAAGCTGGTACAACGTTCCCGGGAACTCCTCGGACCCATGGCTGCAAAGAGGTGCTATGCATGTTTCCTGGGTTGGTCAGGGGGCAGTGCTGTGCGGTGTACCTCTTATTTCAGAGCACGGCTCCAGCCAGTATCGGGAACGCACTGTCCCAGCTCAGCTCAGCGAGTGTATGTGACCAAGATGAGGAGGGGTAGAGCCCCTGCCCTGACAGCGTGAGCCTAGGGAGGCACCCTGCCTTAGTCTCTTATTTGTCAATTGGCTCAGTGTTCAGGTGGAGAAAGGGGGATGTATTTACGCCGCCCCTGAACGTGGGCACCATGAAACAGTTCCTGAATTGAACTGAGGTGGGAGAAGAGAGTGTGAGGAATGGAGGCTCAGGAGAGGGAGCGGCTGACGGAGAGGAAGGGCAGCAGGCTCCCCAAGGACTGTTCTCCAGACCTCAGGAGAGCCCTGGGACAAAGGAGAAGCTACCGCAACAGTTCAGGGGGATGATCCTGGCCCCAGGGATGCCAGGTGAGAGCTCAATGAGGTCGGGGTTAAAGCAGAAGGTGGTCTGTTCAGTGCAGCTCCCATCCTGGGGTTCTCAAGATGCCCCCCAGCCCCTCCCAAAGGCCGGAGCTCTGTCCGGTTAGCCCGCTGCTGGGGTGGCCAGTCTGCAGAGGGCAGGTGAGGCTGTGGCTTTGGGGGCAGGCCGGCCTCTTCTGCGCCTGCTCCCTGCGCAGGCCCCGCCCCAGCACTCCCCAAGCCCCTGCCTGTGGGGCAGTTCGGAGCTCCCATGCCCTCTCGCCTTGAGGTTCCCTTTCTCCCCTGAGGGCAGGGCCTCCAGTCCCTCTGCCCGGCTGCACTTGGGCCTGCACTTGGCTGGACCGCCGAGGCTTGGAGTCACACGGAGCCCGAGCAGGCGCCTGAGGTAAGGGCGCTCCTCTGCGGGGCGGCATGGCGCGCAGAGCTGGGCACTCAGGGCTGGAGGGCCCTTCTCTCCGCCAAGTTTAGCTTCTGAGCCCAGAAGGTCTGCCCCTTGGGGCTTGGCAGGGGGAAGAATGCAGAGGCTCAGGGCCCCCTGTGGCTCAGCCAGAGCCCTCAGCCCCTCCCCCTTGCCCACTGCCCCCTCTCTGGGACCAGCAGCCAACACTGAGTCAGGCTTATTGGGCACCAAGTGCCTTGCACGCAGCCTCTAACTTCATCCTCACCAGCCCGCTTTCCCCGTTAGAGCTGGGCCAATGAGGCCTGAGGTCTCTCCCTGCCCCAGAGAGCCACAGCTTCTCTGAATGCACTGTGCGAGGGCTGCTGCAGACATTTCACTTCCAGGCTGACCACGGCTTGGCTTGGGTGAGTCTCCAGCAATCAGGGCAGGGGCCATGGTGAGATCAGTGCTCCCCGCTACAGTTCCCTCCCAGAAGTCAAAGTACCTTAATGGCTTGGCTTTTCAAAGCAGATTCCCTGGGAATACCAGTAGCAGCTGTTGCTGCTTCTCCTTTTATAGGCAAGGGATCTGAGACCCAGGGAGCAGGCAGAGCCCCTTGTGGGAGCCAGGTTCTCCAAGGGCAGGGGCTCCCCGCTCTATTGGGTGAGACTGAAAGCCCCACCTAGAGCCCAGGTGTGTCTGTTTGTGGGAAGTTCTGGCCAGGAAGTTCAGATCCACTAGGGCCGTGGTTGGCAAACTGCGGCTCTTTGGCCCCTTGAGTGTGGCTCTTCCTAAGCCTTAGGAGTACCCTAATTAAGTTAATAACAATGTACCTACCTTATAGTTTAACAACCTTGGCTGCACATTAGAATCACCTGGGAATCTTTTTTAAATCCTGATTTCTGGGCCTCATCCTCCGGAAATTCTGTTTCTTTGTTATGGGGTGGGGCCACAACATTAGTAACAAAGAAACAGAATTTCCGGAGGATGAGGCCCAGAAATCAGGATTTTAAAAAGATTCCCAGGTGATTCTAATGTGCAGCCAAGGTTGAGAACCACTGCACTAGGGTCTCCATTCCGTTTCTGTGTGGCTGATGTCTGCCCCTCGCTGGGTCTCTGGCCCTTAAATTCTCACTTTGCACCTGCCCTGTAGCCTGCTGAGCTGGGAAAAGAGGCCAGTCTGAACTGGTCACAGCCCCTCTGGGGACCTGGGGTCTTCAGGAAATCCTTGACATTTCAGTGGTTTAGACCAAGAATGCTATAGAGTTTATTTCCACTCACCCTAGTTCAGTAGGGGTGAGCCTGGTCAGGCAGCTGATTCAGTGATTCAGGGACTCAAGTCCCCTCCAAGTCATGACTTGGCGGACTTCAATGACCCACAGTCACTAAGTGGTCACCGACACTCCAGCCGGAACAGAAGCAGCAGGTGACTCTCCCCTGGGAGGTCTGTATGGGCCAGGATGGCAAGGGACACACAATTGTGCCCACATTCTATTCGTCAGGACTCGGGAGCATGGCCACACCTAGCCAGAGGGGCAGTTGGGAAATGCCACCCAGCTGAAGGCCCGGGAGGAGAGGGGATCCAGTTCTGGTGAGCACTCAGTGCTCTGCTGTCGGGCCTGGCTTGGCCACATGGGGGCCAACTGCAGCCTCAGAACACTGGAGTGTCTCCCTGGGGCGTCTTTCAGGCCAAGTGAACCCCTTGCCGAAAGCCGGTGCCTCTGCAGGATCAGGGACCCTGAGAAGTGAAGGTCGGGTTTCCAACCCTGACTGATGTGCAGGCGACCATGGGTGAGGCCTCACATTCTCGTGGCTCCAATATCTGATGAGCCCAGCCCGCCTCTCTGAGTTGCCACAGGAGCAGGTACAGACACCCAGAGAAGCGTGCTCAAGGGAGGAGGTGGAGGAGGAGGGAGGTCACAGCTGGGCACTCCCCACAAAAGGGCATGGACACCCATCCCGGGGATGCCCAGGTACCCAGCATGCAGGATTCATTCTATGGCGAGGCCCTCTACCTTGAATCTTTATCTGATCACTCTGCATTGTATACTGATCCTCCCAGGGGATTTTATCATATTAGTGGTATTTGATCCAGAACTGTTCCCCTTCCGTTAAAAAGAAGGCTCATAAATTGAGGCCATGCCCTAGGGGACAGCAATGTTATCAGCTCATCACTTGATGATGTTCAAACCTAGTTATAAAAATATACAGCACCTCGGGACCAGGGAGCCAGCGACCTACTTTATACCTCATGGGCTGACACTGAATTGGTGGTGCAGAGTCCGGCCCCTTGTTCTGTTTTTAAACTCCTGACAACTCATGGTCTCTGGCTGATTGCTCTTCTTAACGCTGGAAGCCCTTAACCAGTGTGTTTTTCTCGGGGTGATGCTGCAGCATGTGGGGCTGCAGGCTCACGCGGCCAGGCGCTCTGGAGCGAAGCTTCTCTGGGCCCCTGAGTGGAAGACTCTTTGGGTTTCTTCTTGCCCCACTCTCAGGGTGTCGATCCCCTGGAGTGAGGAGCGAGGCTTTCCCAGGTGTTTGATCTGCTCCCTTCACTGTGCCTGGTGCTGAGGCCCCAGCAGGATCTATCTATCATCTATCATCCATGCCTCTATAGACAGAGGAGAATGGAGAATCAGGAAATGTGCTATGGAGCAGAGCATGGGAGGTCAGCGGAGGCAGCCTAACCTGGACCCACCTAACCATAGCTGCATCTGGCTCCTGCCAGAGTGTGTGAGGGTCTGTGACCAGGGCCATGCCTCCTCCTGATCCTCCTCCTTTCAAACCCCAACCCTGTCTCCGGAGCCTGGGGCACACAGTGGGTGTGCAGCAGGCCCTTGCTGGGTTGAATTCAAGAAAAGTTCTTCATTGTTCTATTAACCCTCAAAGTTTATATACAGCAGGTCCTTGAATAACATTGCTTCATTCGGTGTCATCTATAATAATAAAAGTGTAATATGCTATTTAGACCAGACAGCCGAACGACCTTCCGGATGAAGCTGCGGCTGCGAGGGCTGAGCCCCTTGCATGAATTTCATGCACCAGGCCTCTAGTTTTGTTATAATTAGGAACTTAACTCTTGTTTGTATCAATTAGCCTATGGTAAAGTCGGTTTCATTATACATCATTATGTTTAAAGTCACAGAGCCTATCGCCCGCATTAGTGAGGACTTAATATAGCTGAGAATCACCTGTCTGGTTGAGGTTGGCAGAAGTGGGGCACATGCCCATACCGACAGCTGTTCCTCCCATGAATTCCAAATACAGGCATACCTCGGAGATATTACAGGTTCAGTTTCAGACCACCACAATAAAGTGAGTATTGCAGTGAAGTGAGGTCAGCTGTCAGATCCGGAGGACAGGAGATCCTGCTCAGGCCATTAGGGAAGCGCCTCCTCTCCTTCCACGCTTAGCTGCAGGGCTCCCGTCAGCTCTGCCCCGGCCGGGCGGGGGCCCCTCTTGTGTGCAGGTTCTAAGGGGTCCTTAGCCTCTTTGCACTGGAGCTTGCCTCGCCATTTCTCTCATGACGTCTGAGGTTGCACTCAGCCTGTTTGTGGGGACACCCAACCTTTCAAACTGGCCTCGGGGAGGCAGCCTCCCCGGGGGGTAGAAGTTCTCCCAGCTTCTGCCAGTCCAGGACCCCCTGGGAGACCTAGGAGGGAGCTGGGAGGGGCCTCCAGATCTCTAAGGGCCAAACCCTGGCATGAGGGGTGTGGCTAAAGAGCTCACTGCTGCCATTGCTGTTACCCTTTGTGGAAGTTAGAGTATAACTGGGTAAATGAATGACTTGGATAAGGCTGATTTTATCAGGGTCCATTTGTGCTACCAAAGAGCTTCTCCCATTGGGCTCTCATTTATTTCCCTCTAAAAGGATCCTGTTTGTCATAGGACCCATGACGTACACTTCTCCTAATCGCATTTGTCAGAACAAGAAACTGAGGCCAGAGGGGCTGCTTGAGTTGTGCAAGTTTTCTAGTCAGTTCATGGCAGAGCTGTGAAACCCTAATGTACCGAACGCTCCTGCCCTTGTTGTCAGCTGCTTGTCTGGAGAAACCAGCTCTACCACACAGACAGGGAGGTGCTTTCTCCCCTCCTCGCCTGTCCCCCGTTATCAAAGTCTCAGAGAGAGACCATCTAGTGTTCAGCAGAACCTCTTCAAGGATCCCCCAGGAGGGTGTGGCAGTTGGGGTCTCGGGTGTTCTATAGACGGCAAGCGGACTTCCCAGGACAAGAGAGGGATTGACCTGCACAGCAGTGAATGTGGTGGCCTCCCAATCTGACACGTGGTAGCTCTGAGGATCGGAAGCCTGGCCTCCGTGAAGTCTACTGGTTCATGACCCAGGCAGGGCAGAGGGCTCAGAGGAGCAGGCAGAGGGCTTCTGGCCGAATGGGGAAGGCAGGCCTTGGCGAGACCTGAGGAGAGAAGCAGGGACCCTGGAGAAGCCCAAGCAGACCCACCAGAAAGAGGAAGCCTGGGTGTGTCTCAGTGCAGAGCCCCGCTCTCCTTGGGGCTGTGTGCGTGGCCTGTGCCGGAAGGGCCCCTGGGAGTGCTCAGTCCTCTGTGTTCCTGCTCTCCAGCCTGCCTGGCCCGATGCATTATTAATGAGGCAGCCTTCATTTCCAGTTTTGGGGTAGTTAATTTGTTCCTATAATCTTTATTTCAAATATCACATGAATAATTCAGAAAATTATTTTACTGTAGTTAGATAAGCCTGTTAGCTGTCACGCATCTGAATAAATTAGTTTCTCCATCTCACGGGGCATGGAGAGGAAGTACTGGCCAGGCAGCGGGGGCCTAGCCCAGGCCAGCAGAGCACTCGGATCTGGACTTCAAGAGGCCAGGTCTGCCTTGGGGCCAGGGGGTAATATAATAGCTTCGTAATTTGTCACGGAGGAGCTTGGTTGCAGATGAAAGTGTGTTGGTCACAAATTGCAATAAGCCTTCCCTACCCGCCGCCATCTGGATGGGATGGGAGATGTGCATGGTTACTTCACTAGCTCTGCCCCTCCAGCTCAGGAATGCACACCAGCAGCCCTCCTCTGCGTGTGAAGAGCTCGCCTGCTCGCCATGTGTGGGCTCTGCCATTGGGCAGTCAGATCCATCCCCTGACTCCTGCTCCCCCATCCATACAGGCAGGAAGGCAGGGCACACATAGAAATTCACCTGATAGTCTATTTTATTAACTGTGTTATATTAGGGAATTTGCTCCCCTTCTCTGAGCCTCATTTTTTTCATTTATAAATTGGGCACAATCTTCTAGGCTGCCTCACGCCACTGAATTCCTTAGGAATCCCGTAGGAATTCAGTTCTGGGTGCTTACCATGCTGCGGGCACCTAACCCTCCTGGTTGAAAAGAGCAGCTTCTGTGACCAGCCAGAGAGCCCTTGAGATGCCCACCTCCCGACAGGATCCGCTCCCCACTCAGGCATCCTAAGGTGCAGCTGTCACCAGTCCATCCCCTGCTCCTGCCACGCCAGGGTCACCCTTTTACTTGCAGAACAAAGTCTGAATTCCTTTTTCTGGAAATCATCACCAGGACCCAGACTAGCTTTGCAACCCTCAGACCTCTGCTTGTCTCTGCGGAGCCGAAGCACGGCCCCCTGGCTCCCTGGGCGCCGATGCAGAATGCACTCAGCCCTCCCGCTGCTGCTCATGCTGCGGCCCAGGGGGAGGGCTGGGACTGCACTTACTGCATCGTTTCGAAGTTCTTTAGGGCTCACTTCCCCTTAATGGAATACAACCCCACTTTACTGTTTAGTAAATGAGCCTTGCAGAAGGTAGTCACAACAGTTACTTTTATTTCTGAGGTTTAGAGCAGGCTTTAAATGTTCATTCCAGCTTGGGGACTCTTCTGATCCTATAAAATATACCTGGAGGAAGAGAGTTCGCTGCAGCCTTGGTTTTATAAGCTTTGGCCGGTCGTAGGTTCTACCTAGGAGAGCACTCGTCTGAAGAGGGTTCACGGAGCATGTGTCCTGTGCACCTGCCTCTGGCGGACTGCTCTCATGCTGCACCGACTCACAGTCAACTGCATCCTTATTCTTGGCTTGTCTGTCCTCTTCTACCTGTATACGGAGTGTTCCCTGAGGGCAGCTGTAGTGTCCTATTCATCCCCATGTTCCAGCATTTAGCGTCTGTCCACCCAACCCCACTTTACTGTTTAGTAAATGAGCCTTGCAGAAGGTAGTCACAACAGTTACTTTTATTTCTGAGGTTTAGAGCAGGCTTTAAATGTTCATTCCAGCGTAGGGACTCTTCTGATCCTATAAAATATACCTGGAGGAAGAGAGTTCGCTGCAGCCTTGGTTTCATAAGCTTTGGCCGGTCGTAGGTTCTACCTAGGAGAACACTCGTCTGAAGAGGGTTCACGGAGCGTGTGTCCTGTGCACCTGCCTCTGGCGGACTGCTCTCATGCTGCACCGACTCACAGTCAACTGCATCCTTATTCTTGGCTTGTCTGTCCTCTTCTACCTGTATACGGGGTGTTCCCTGAGGGCAGCTGTAGTGTCCTATTCATCTCCATGTTCCAGCATTTAGCGTCTGTCCACCTATTCATCCATCCATCCATTCATTAAGTCAACCAATATTTATTGAGCATTTAATGAGTTTTAAGCCCTTTGCTAGGTGATGAGAATGGAGCAGCTAACAACCCAAATCAATTTTCTGCTCTCAATAAGCTCCCTGTCTAGTGATGAAGGCAGAAAGTCAAGCAAGCACGGACCATGGTCAGGCTGGTCAGGGGACTGGGAGCCAGAGGAGGCACAGACTCAGGTAGGATGGGAGGTGTTGAGGGGAGGGGTCATGGAAACCTTCCAGAACCAGTGATGTTTAGGGCAGGAAAATGCATTCCTAAGATACGGGGCTCTGGGGCCAGGTGGCTCTGGATTTAAGCCCCAGTTGTGCAAGGGGAGGGGCTGTGGACCCGAGAGCTCACCTCTGTGAGTGTCTCCTCATCTCTGGGATGGAGATGCTAATATCTGCCGCATCTGGTTGTTGTGAGATCTCATGAAATGACATTTGCAAAGCACTCAGCATAGTGCCTGGCACTTGGGATGTGCTCTGATTTGTAGCTGTTAAGTCGAGACCTGAAGGGTAAGAAATAACCAAAGGTCAAGAAATAACCCACTGCCTGCTCCAAGTAGGACTGGCAGGAGCAGCCTCCAGAGACAGGAGGAGGCACGGCCATTCTCTCTCTGGTGGGCGTCTTCATGCTGTCTCCTGCCTGTGGGAGGGAGGAGAGAGATTGGTGATGACGGGAGGTGAGTCAAGTCCAGAGCCAGGCGGAGTGAATGCAGTGCTGCCATGGTAGCTAATTGGGGGCCGAGTAGGACCATCTCAGGAGGGACCAGCCAGCAGGGGGCGCCGTTTCAGAGAGCTGGAGTGGGTGTTCAGAGGTGGTGGCTTAGCCTCCTGGGTGACACTGGAGATGGGTAGAGAGCCAAGACCAGGCCACATCCTTCTCTGTTTGGCACTCAGAGGGAGGCTCCAGACCTCTGTTGACTCACAGATCTGCCCCCAGCCACTGGCCTCAGATAGGGAGAGCAGGCACCTTTCACAGACGTGACTGGCCCAAAGCATCCAAATCCTCTTCCTCTACAACTTCTGCCCACCCGGCCTCAACTGGGGGACTCGGCCTTTGTTTGCATGGTCAGCCCCACAGGCAGCTTTCCACTGGGAAGGCCAGAGAACCACAAGTTGGAAGCAGAAAGAGTGAAGGGAGGAGGAGAGGCAGAGGAGGTGAGGGGGCCTACAGGCTCTGGGTGGGAGCGTTCCTGAGGGTGGGCACAGTGGCAGGCGGGTGGGATGCTGACAGAGGAAAGGGAGAGAAAGGAGATTTGAAGAATTTTTTTGCTATGCTTTATGATGGATTCTTTCTTTGGAGACAGAGGTTTAGCTTGCTTTGCAATTATATTTAATTTTTGAGCTGGTATTTTGCTGAAAGCAAAGGTATACCCAGACTGACCCATGAGGCAGGCCAACTCTGCATGGCTTACATGCTAGACTACCCAGCCTAGGAGGTTGGGCATGTCTGTGATCACACACATGTTGACAGTGATCATACCTGGATCCCTAAACAGTACCATTTCTCCTAGAGCAGTGGTTCTCAACCTTCCTAATGCTGCGTCCCTTTAATACAGTTCCTCATGTTGTGGTGACCCCCAACCATAAAATTATTTTCGTTGCTACTTCATAACTGTAATTTTGCTACTGTTATGAATCGGAATGTAAATATCTGATATGCAGGATGTATTTTCATTGTTACAAATTGAACATAATTAAAGCATAGTGATTAATCACAAAAACAATATGTAATTATATATGTGTTTTCTGATGGTCTTAGGCAACGTCTGTGAAAGGGTTGTTTGACCCCCAAAGGGGTCGCGACCCACAGGTTGAGAACTGCTGCCTAGAGCAGGCTGTACTGTGGGTGAAATTGCATTTACCACTTTCCCCAACCATAGCTTAGAAAGGTTAGAAATAAGTCTAAAGTAATTTGAGGGTATACTACTATAAGGACATTTTACAAAAATTGTCTTAAAATGCACAAATCAAGAAGAAAATCCATAACAAAGATCAGGATAATTTAAAAAATACAAAATATCAAATTATGAGATATTGCCAAAATAGTACATTTAGAAAAACTATATTATTCTAAATCTCTATGTCACTGAGAAAGATAAAAAATCCACAACACAGTGAACTGAATCTCTACGTTAAAGATCTTAGAGGTGTCTGAAAGAGGCCAAGAATATCAGGAAAGCAAGCAATAATAAAACTGGGTAAATAAGACAGAAAAAATGAGTATTGATGGATAAAATCAATAATTCAGCCTTTGAAAATAATCCACAAAGCCATTAGTCCAAATGATCAAAGAAAGAACAAATATATAAATAAATAAAACCAGAAATGAAACATGAGAGGCAACAAATAATGTAAAAGAGGTTTGTAAGATTTGGGAAGAATATTGATTTCATTTACGTGAATAAATTCGCCGATATGGACATATAGCTGCTAAACGTCCAAGGTACAGCACATAACGCCACTAGCGCACTTGCGAAGAAAATGTGTCTTCTTGTTTTGTCGTTGAGTTTTGTTATGGGTTGAATTGTGTCGCCCCAAAAGATATGTTGAGGTCCTAACCCCTGATGCCCATGCATGTGACCTTATTTGGAGACGGGGCCTTTGCAGATCTATTCAGGTTAAGATGAAGTCCTTGGTGTTGCCCCGATTCAGTGTGATTGATGGCTTAGAAGAGGAGGGGGAATTTGAACACAGACGCACGGGGGAGCACTGCACGATGACAGGGCAGAGGCACACCTGGAGAACGCTGCGTGTGACAGGGCAGAGACGGGAGCGATGCTGCTGCAAGCTAAGGAACAGCACGGCGGGACAGCCACCGCACAAGCCAGGAAGATGTCAGGGAGGAGTCGGCCCAGAGTGTCAGAGGGAGCATGGCTCTGTTGACACCTTGCTTTAGACTTCTGGCCTTCAGAACTCCGAGAGAATAAATTTCTGTTGTTAAAGCCACTCACTTTGTGGCATTTTGTTACAGTAGCCCCAGGAGCCGAACACGGGCTCCCTCCATAGATCAGCGATTGGATCACATTTGTCACATTGCTCAGGCCTGTAATTTCACTATTAGTCTTCTTCATCTGTCACCCCGAGAGGAGAATGTGCAGTCAAGGGCATTTCTGTCCGCCTTCCTGGCATCTATTTCTGGCCATGGTGTTTGAGCCACATGTTTGTGTTGGGCTGCTATTGTTGATTCATTTAGAAAAGCATCAATTCTAGAGTGATTTTGTGTATCTCATAATACTCTTTGCTACCAAATCTATGTTATCTATGACAATATAACTCTTGTTTCATTTTTTTTTTTGCATAGACAATGAATATAAGGGCAACATTTTAGCTTTTACTATTAGGGTTAGGGTTTGAGAAGGTTTTCAGTAGGGGTTCTATAGGCAGAACTGCCCGTTTATTTTGCTTTAGCTTTAATTCATGACTATTTTCAAGGGTTAGTTATGCAGGTGTCATGTGTACCCACACAGGATCTGCACTGGGGACACAGGGGGCCCTGCCCTCCTGGCTTTGCCTTCCCACACCTCCGAGTCCAAGGAAAGTCAGGCAGTGGTGGCTCGGCTCTTAGCAGGACGCCAGCTGAATTGCATTTCATGTTAGAACTAATACAGAGATGGAGCCCTCGGCCACTGCCAGGAGGAGGGAGTGCACCATGGAGAAAGGCAGGAGGAAAAGACGAGAGCAGGAGAAAGGAGGAGAGGCAAGGAAGGGAAGAGGAGAGGGAGGCCGTGGGGTCTGTGAGGATGTTTAGAGAAGTGTTGTTGTCTTGCACCCAGAGGTGTGCCCGGTGGTGTGGCTGGTCCTGTTGCTTGGATCAGGAGTAATTTAGAGCTGTGGGTGACCTCATGTCTCCCCAGCCTTCTCAAGCCCTAGCCCAGTGGTCGGCAAGCTGTGGCTTGCGAGCCACATGAGGCTCTTTGGTCCCTTGAGTGTGGCTCTTCCACAAAATACCAACTTCTGCGCATGGGTCACAAAGTTTCAATCGCACTGTTCGTGCATGCCCGCACGTGGTATTTTGTGGAAGAGCCACACTCAAGGGGCCAAAAAGCCGCATGTGGCTCGCGAGCCGCGGTTTGCCAACCACGGCCCTAGCCCCTTCCTGTCTCTGCCCTTGGGGAGCCTGAAAGGAGCTCGGATAGTTCTTTGTCCTCAACCCCCGAGTGGGTGGGACCCCAACCCCTCCGCTCTCATCATGACTTGGAATTCCCTGGGAAACTGGGCTCCTCTGGACAAGGCACCAGAGTGCCATCTCTGGGGGCAGTGCTCATGAGCTGATGGCCCTCATGCCCCTGACTTAATGAAGCTACGGCCTGTAACACGAGAGAAGGCCCTCAGTCTCACCTTTAAGGACCATTCAGTTTAACTGGCTCACAGGACAAATGAAGAGACTGGCCAGGGTGGCAGAGACACCGGCCTGAAGGTCCACCATGAGCTGGTGGCAGGCGGCCTGACTGGCAGGCCAGGGCTCCCTTGCCCTCTGGGCGGGCATCGGTACTGCTCTCACTGGTCACCCAACTCTCTCTACCCAAATGGTGCTCCCCTGGCTGAGCCGGTCCCTGAAGCCAGTGCCAGGAACCTGGCCTGCAGAGCCTTCTTCCAAGCACCACACTCCGCACGCTCACTCTTCACTCTGATTTCTAGCTCCCGTCCGGCCGTTAGAGTGAGCACATCCATCACCGCTGCAGCTTCCACCCCGGAGCCTTCACAGTTTATGAGGCCTTTGCTGAAATATGCTCCGGTAATAGCAGCTGTGGGTCCACGCTCTCACCTGACCTTCTCTGGACTGGAATCTCTAACTTAGCAAATTCACTTATCCCCGTCTTCATCGGCCATGAGCAGGTGGCCCTAAAAGCCCAAGGACCAAGCAGCATGGGGAAGGGTGAGCAGCTCAGAAATACTTCACAACCTGGTGGCTCTGTGCTCTGACGCTGAGACCAGGCCTCAGGGTGGCGCCTCTGGCCCTGTCTTAGGAGCCTGACCTGGCCAGGTTGCTGCAGGGGGAGATGGGGCATATTCTAGAAGGAGCACTGGGCCGGAAACATGGGCGAAGCAGCAGCCTCCACCGTATGAGACGTAGCCTTACCCCGGGCATGCCCACCGTCCACCTCCAGGGCAGTGCCAGCAAGCCCAGCAGCGTCTCCATCCCGGCCTGGGTGTGCCCCGAGGGTGGACTCCGGAAAAGCAAAAGCTTCCTGTGCAGCATCTCACGGAAGACTCACAGTCACCTAACAAGCCAGATGCTACGATCTTTCCTAGTTTCAAGGTCACAAAGCCAGAGAGTGGAGTCGTATCCGCTGTCCTCACTCCATATTTGGGGTGGGCATGGCCACAAGGGAGGCCGAGTCTTGGATCCCTTCTGGACCTTACATTCTTTGAGTCCCTTCTCTACACCAGCCAGACCGACTCGGAGGAGAATGTCCATCAGGTTCAGCCAGCTCTGTAGGCTGACAGCTGGGAGAGTCAAAGGCCAGAGGTGGGGGCTGACTCAGTGACACTCACTATTGCTCCCTGAAAGCCTCGCATATGCTATGGGCCATTGGACCCTAGTCCCTGCCATCCTCAGAGACCAGAGAGGTGTCCCAAAGGCCAGCCCCCAGGGTATTCATCTTGCCTTTAGCCTGGCTGCTGTGTGTCCCTACACACAGACTCAGAGGCCAGAGGGTAGGATATTTAGCTTCCCTGGGCCCCTCTGAGCCGCTCCCCGGGCTCAGCCCACTGGCCCGTGGCCTGAGACTCTTGCCAAAGATTATCCAAAACAGTGACTGACACTCCCCGCACGCCCAGACCCCGAAGGGTGGCTTTGGGACACTCCCAGGATCTCCACTGCTACTTTTCATAGCTGGCAAACACCCATATTAAGTTTGTCTTCTCTGACTTGCTGGGCATTGATCAGGGCCAGCGGGACACAGAAACCAGAGCGTAAGCTAAATGTTCTCTCAGATAGTTCAGACTTGGAGAGAAGCTGGCTGTGGCAGGTCTGGAACTTTGGGGGAACTCTGGGAAGTTTCAAACCTTACAGGGAATGAAAAGGAATCCCTGTGATTTAATCTCAGGATTCGGTGCCAAGTTTCTAAATCTTCCTTATTCCTGTTTGCCATCTCTGGATCTCCCAAAGAACAGACCATGATAGACACGGACTTGGGTTTTTTGGGCGTCTCCCATCAAGCTGTTCCTCCTGGTGGAAAACCCAGGGACTTGGAACTCCCAGGTGCACTGAGGGTCTGTCTCAGTGTCCTTAAGAGACCCGGAACCCAGGGGTGAGTGTGGAGGAGGGGAGAGGTGGGTTTAGGGAGGCTGGGCTGATCCCTGAGCTCCCCCGGGAAGGTCACCCAAGAGGTTTCTGAGCCGGGCACCCCTACTTTGTTCCTGGCCAGTAGCAGCTGAAATGCAGCCCCAAGCCTGCCCCTGTCAGGGGACGGGTCCCACCCCACTGCTGCTCCCTCCACAGACACAGCTGCAGTCTGCACCCAGCAGGGCCTGGGAGCTTTGCAGCCTTGGAAATAGAGGCGCTAAAAATGCAGTGACAACAGCGGTCTTTGAGGGATATTTTTAAGGGTGATAGGATCTGAGAATCATTAGTGCCAAACATGTGGTCTCTTCTTATTTTTAAAACAAAGTGCTGCATCTCCAGATGCTCCAGCCCATACCTCAGGCCACCTCTCAGCCTCTGCCCTGGCGTCTACTGAGTGCCAGGGACACAGTCAGAAATCATTCTGTGGTTCGCCCATGTTGGGCTCCCACACTTCATATTCCCACTCAGACAGAGATTCTAGTCTGAAAGGCAAGGCTCTCATCTTGGTCACTTCTCCTTCCAGTTTGGTACATTTCACATGAGGCCCACTCGAGGGAATGCTGATTTCTGGGGCCCTCTTGACCACACCTGGCAAAGGGAGCCCCACATGCAGCAGGCGTGGCTGAACCCTCTGGCCAGTGTCCAAGGCCCAGGCTGCAAGGGACCTGAGCGCCATCGGCACTCCCTGATGCCAGCGCTTCCTGGCTCAGAGGAGGACCCATCCCTCTTGTTTGCTCTGATGCCTTAGAGGCCTTTGTAAGGACTTTGGTTTTTACCCTGATCAGACTAAAGGCCACTACAGGGTCTTGTATTGACATGTGACATGGTCTGACTTAGATTTCACCAGGCTGTTGGATGGGGAATTGCACTAGTTTCCTCTTGCTGCTGTAGCAAATTACCTCAAACTTGGTGGCTCACACAACACAAATTTATCATCTAGTCTGGAGGTCAGAAGGAGGACATGGTGTCACCAGGCTAAGATCACGGTGTGGGCAGGGCTGAGTGCCTGCCTGGAGGAGGGCTTGGCTTCCCAGCTGACTCAGGTGTTGGCAGAATGCCTTGCCTACGGTTGTAGGACTGAGGTCCCTCTTTCTTGCTGACTCTCAGCTTGGGCTGCCCTTAGCTTCTCCAGGCCTCTCTCTCAACCTTGCACAGAACCTCCTACATCTCAAGTCAGCACTGCCTGTGTTGGGGAGCCCTTGGGACAAGGCTACCTTGGGTGTTGAAACCTTCTCACACCGCCTTCCCTCTGACCCTCTTCCATTGCCATGTCTCCTTCACCAGACCACCCTCCTCCTTCAGGTGATCTCTCCCCATCTTAACCCTAATCCCTTTTGCTATTTAAGGCAACATATTCCCAGGTTCCAGGGATTAGCGCATGGGCATCTGTGGGCGGTGGCATCGTTTTGCCTGCCACAAGGATCAACTAGATGGTGGTGGGTGGGGGACAATGTGTGGAAGCTGGGAGACCAGGAGGAGGCTGGTATGATAATCCAACATGAGAGGGTGGTGGCTTGGCCCAGGGTTGTAGAATGGTGGTGGAGCAAAGTGATCACATTTTACTTGTGTTGAGAAGGCAGAACTGCTGACAGATTGGATGCTGTGTACAAGAGAAGGAAGGTGGCAAACAATGGTGATGGCTTGAGTGGCGGGACTGATGGGAGTGATGGGGTGAGCTGGGGCCCGGGCAGGTAGGGCCTTGCAGGTTTTAATTGAGATAAAATCTTTTGCTCTGATGGTGAGGGAAGCCATTGGAGGGTCTGAGTAGAGGGGTGACATGACTCAATTTACATTCTAGTAGGATAGCTCTGGCTCCCACGTTGAATAGGCTGCAGGAGGGCAAGGACAGAAGCAGGGGCAGTGGCAGTGGGAGATGGATGGCGTAGTCTGGGCGAGACATAGAGGTGTCTTGGGCCACCATGGTGGTCGTGAGGGTGGTACAAAGGCTGCCTCAAGGGATCACTTGGTCCACCTTCCTTGTTCCAGATGGGGACACATGAGTAGAAACCTTGTGGAGACCCCTCAAGAACAGGTGACCTGGCACAGCTCTGCCCAATGCCATTCCCCTGGGCGGCTTTTCTTCCGTGTCCTGTCTGGAGTGGACCCTTGCTATGGAGTGGGGGTGTGGCTTGAAGGTGGAGTGTGCTCTGCCTTGTCCTCTGTGCTCTAGCCCCTCTCTAGCACCTTCTCCTCCATCAACCCCACCCGCCTTCTTCTTCCTCTTTTATCAGGCTCCTCTGCCTCATCTTCTTCCCCCCTTTCCTCCCGTTTCTGCTCCCCCTGTCCTGGCTGAAGGAGGCATTGAAGGTGACCTGGGGGTAGCCCATTGTCGGAGTCTATGTGGGTGGCACTCCGTGCCCACAGCTGCCTGGGCCTTGTTGTGGGGGAAGGAGGAGAAGAGGCCTGATGGTCTTGCTGCCCCAGGTTTCTGGCTCCTAGGGATGGGGCAGGAGACCTGACTGCCTGTTGGGGAACCCTTGGGACAGGGCCACCACGGGGGGCTTCTGCAAGCTGAGGGGACCATCTGGGAGGAAAGCCTGTGCCTGTGACCTTCACGGGGCTCCTTTTGTTTGGCTATGTGGTAAGTAACGTCATTAAGATGAATGTGTGTTTTGGTAAAGGGTGTAAATCCATGAATAGTGTCCTCTCCAGCCCCATATATCACCCTGTGTTTATGCAGTGCCTGGTGCATAAGCTAGAAGGCAGGCATTGCTACTCGGGGCTGTGAGTTTTAAAGTACATTAAAGGAGTTTACTGAAAACTCTTGGCAAACAGATAAAATACAATTACTCTAATTCCCAAGGCACTGCAGACAGAATGTCCTGAAAGCCCGCAGTGTAATAATTCACTGGGAGCCGTGGCAGGCAGCCTTTGAGGCATCAGCAGTGCTGCTTTTGTAAACTTCAGAGGCAGCCAAGAGCCGTCCCCTGGGAGACCCTCGTCCTGTGTTTTATTAACCTCCCTGTTCCTGGCTGAGGAGCTGCAGGGGCGTTGTCACCGGCAGGGCTGGCTCCTGCCCTCGTGAGCTCTTCCAGGGTCACCGTGCAGGGAAGGGATGAGACCTCCATTTTCTCTGGCTGCGCCCTCCCTCCCCTGTGACCTTCAGCAGGCTCAGCTCGTCAGTCACCTTGCACGAGGGTGAATTCTCATTCCCCATGGAGCCTCCAGGACTCAACCTTTCCTGGGAAGTGGAGGCTTTCGGCGGGACACTTGGAAGGGGGAGGTTAGTGATTTCCAGAGGATTTGAGGCTGATTTCCAAGCTGTACACAGGGACACAGGACGAGTCCTGATGCAGAGGTGGAGCTGCCGTGCCATGGAGCCCACAGAGTCTCTGGTCTGCCTTGCTTACCTCCACTGGCCAGGGAGATGGAAAGTGCCCCCAGAGACTGCAGACTGTAGGTGCCACTGAGTAATGGCATCCTTTGCCCCGGACGGCACCAGTGCTGTTCTCCAGAGCCAAGGGAGAGCCCGGGGACTTCTTGGGGAGGAGACTGGTAGGCACAGGTGGCCCGCTTCTGGGCATCTACATGGTCAGAGGGGATAACAGCCAGAGGGGCAGAGCTGTGGGGGCCTTGGGCCCTGGGGCACAGAAAGGAGGAAAAGAATGGACTTCCTCAAGCAGGGCTCCTCCCTGGCTCTCAGCCCTCCAGTCAGGGGCTGGCCACTCCTCAAAAGCTGGGCCTGGGTCTGCTGTGCTGAAGCCCATGGTCAGGGCCAGAGCATGTGTGCAGGGTAAGCAAGGGTCTAGGGCAGCGGTTCTCAACCTTCCTAATGCCGCGACCCTTTAATACAGTTCCTCACGTTGTGGTGACCCCCAACCATAACATTATTTTTGTTGCTACTTCATAACTGTAATTTGCTACTGTTATGAATCATAATGTAAATATCTGATATGCAGGATGTATTTTCATTGTTACCAATTGAACATAATTAAAGCATAGTGATTAATCACAAAAACAATATGTGATTATATATGTGTTTTCCGATGGTCTTAGGCGACCCCTGTGAAAGGGTTGTTCGACCCCCAAAGGGGTTGCGACCCACAGGTTGAGAACCGCTGGTCTAGGCGGTGGTGCAGAGAACGGGCAGAGGCGATCAGAGGGCAGAGTCAGGGGCAGCCCAGCCTCATTGGCGAAGGCCCGTGCATCACCTCATGACCAAGTTCTCAGAGCA
Source organism: Myotis brandtii (assembly GCF_000412655.1). Classification (NCBI taxonomy): domain Eukaryota; kingdom Metazoa; phylum Chordata; class Mammalia; order Chiroptera; family Vespertilionidae; genus Myotis; species Myotis brandtii. The sequence continues at coordinate 6,000,472 of NW_005357764.1, read as the reverse complement.
GAGCGGACCCTGTGGGAGGAGGGCCTTCCATGAACATTGCACATGACATTGAAGAGACATCACAGTGGCCAAACCCCAGTCAGCTGCATGAGCGGAAATGCTGGGGGAGCCTGAGGAAGGAGTCAGGTGAGATGAAGGTTTAGAGGAGGTGATTTCTGGAACCTGCCCTCTCATTGATATTTTACTGGGAAATTGTGCTCATACTTGTGTTGCAAAAATAGAAGAAGAATAAACACATCCTCAAAGAGCAACACCTGGGGTTTACAAAGCAGCACTTCCAGGGGCTCTGAATGCTGCTTAAGGCCACATGCCAGGAGCCAGCGCTGTCTTTAGGGAGGTGGCCCCAGGGCCTCCAGCTGGAGTCTGGCTTTGATGTCTCTAAACTTAACATCAAAGCTTCAAGGTTGTACATGAAGCTCCCAGCAGCAAACATTACCCAGTCCTGTCACTTAGCACTCCCAGCCTTGGAGTTAGGCATCCTGCTCCGAGAGCCCTGTCGGGGGGGCCGTGGGGATTGGGAAAACCAGGAGGCCCACATGGACGTTAACCCGGACCTTCCTCCCGTCCCAGGCTTAGAGGGACCTGGGAGATGGACTGTGTTGGCTGAGGTTTAATTGCTCTGGGAAAACACGGTGCAAGTCTCTCGTGGGAGATGCAGAAATTTAGACCTGCTTCACTCGACTGATCCCTTCTCAGCCATCGCCCTGTTTGAAAGCGCCCGTTCCACCGCCAGCAAGACTGTAAGTGGTGTCGTTTAAAGGAGTTGTTCGATGGGGCTGCTTATTAATCTGGCATTAGTTACGGTAGTTAAGCTTTTAGAGATAATGAAATGTAAATGTATCTCCAGAACACACCACGTTCCCTGAAACTGAACATTCATGAAGAAAAATGGTTGCGGTAGATTATGGCGAATATTAAGTGCGTGGATGTCCATGCCGTACAGATGGCCATGCAGATGCTGGGTGCAGTCGGGAGCCGCGCCTCGGCCAGCAGGACAGGGAGTGGCTGACACTCTATCCACTGAGCCAAACCAGCTAGGACCATGCCAGGGCTTTCAACGGGGGAATGACAAGAGCCAATCTTTCTTTCCATAAATGATTCTTCAGTCTCCAGGGCATGTTAGCCAATTTAGAGCTGAGGTCAGCAACAGGGCAAAGAGAGATAAAAGAGTTAGACAAAACCAAGGGGAGTGATATAGAAGCATTGAACAACAAAAACAATGGGAAATACTTTGAGGTGTGTGTGTGTGAAAACGGCTTTCTTAAAACAAAGAGAAAGCTTCATTGTGTTACTTGTGGAAACCCACCTAGCTATCTGCTACTCTCTTATACTATTGGGTAGCATTTATTTATTTTTCCCTTTGTAGATCAGGAACAGTGTAAATGCTATCTTTTGATGTTCCTCTATCATTCATCAAACTTTCCTCGCAGTTATTTTTAACACTGCCTTCTCAATGTACTTCTCAGTTTTACAGTAGCTTCTTGAAATTTTCAACGAAGATGCAAATACATATCAGATGTTTTCTGATAGTACCCTTTAAAGGCTGTCTTGCCCTGGCCAGTGTGGCTCAGCTGGTTGAGCCTCTTTCCATGCACTGAGAGGTAGCTGGTTTGATTCCTGGTCAGGGCATGTGCCCGGGTTTTGGGCTGGATTCCCAGTAGGGGGCATGCAGGAGGCAGCTAATCCACGTTTCTCTCCCTATCTCTTCCTCTGTCTCTAAAACCAATAAACACACACTTTAAAAAATAAAAATAAAAAGGCTGTCTTTTAGAAACATACAGACATACCTCAGAGATATCGCTGGTGCTGTTCTAGACCACTACAGTCAAATGAATATTGCAATAAAGCATGCATGTCACATACATGTTTTGGTTTCCCAGTGCATATAAAAGTTATGTGTACAGTATACTGTCTATTGAGTGTGCAATAACCTTTTATCTAAAAAAAAAGTGCATGCCTTAATTCAAAATTCTCTATTGCTAACAAATGCTAACCATCCTCTGAGTCTTCACTAAGTCATAATCTTTTTGCTGGTGGAGGATCTTGCTTCCATGTTGATGGCTCCTGACTGACCAGGGTGGTGGCTCTTGAAGGCTGGGGTGCCTGTAGCAATTTCTTAAAATAACACAACAATGAAATTTGCCACATCGATTGACCCTTCCTTTTCTCGAACGATTTCTCTGTAGCATGCAATGCTGTTTGATAGCATTTTATCCACAGTAGAACTTCTTTCAAAATTGGAATCAATCCTTTCAAACCCTGCCACTGCTAGAAAAAAATAATTCTTCAGTGAAGGGAGAGCCGGGACATGTCACACTGAAGGTGGTGCAGGTCCCAGAGTGGCAGGTGGGATGCGAGGGCAGCCAGGGCTGGAGCGGTGTGTGTGTGTGTGTGTGTGTGTGTGTGTGTGCAAGTGCGAGCGCGTAAGTGTTGCCTCTGAGACAGGACAGTGGGTGAATGCATTAGGCAGGGCCATGAACATTTATCTCTGAGGGAACTGTAGCCCGGCCATGGCTTATTTGAAAGATTACAGCCCCGGGGAAGGAAGCACATTGATTAGCATTGACCTGTGGTTTATGAGTCCCAGGCCCCCTGCCCCTCAGAGGGGAATGACTCTATCTGTAGCATGGAAGGATGGGTCCCTTTGTATTAAAAAAGGAAAAGGCTACAATGCATGACTTGGTGGGGGCCATGCACTCAAAGCAGGAGGAGATGGGGATCGAGGACGCATCCAGTTCTGCCCTAGGGTAGGCTCTTTGGTGGGAGGATTTCTTTTGGTGCATTATTTTATCAAGCTGAGGGAAAAGCCAGCATCTGAGACAGTGACTAGAGTGGGTGGAGAGCTGGGAATGCACCACACACTTTTTCATAGGAAATAAAAATGTACCGATAGACTAGTTGAAGAGGTGAGAGGAAGTGAACTTATCAGCTGTAAGAGAGTGGAAATCTGGGAGTGCTTCCCGGAGGAGGCGGGCCGTGAGCTGGACTCTATGACTGTCAGGATGATGATCCTTCAAAGCCCTGGAAGTCCCAGCAGAGATCTGGCCTTGGGGAAAGCTCCCACTTACATGAGATCCTCACGAGGTTCCATGAACCAAGGTGTAGATGACACCCTCGGGACCAAGTCCAGACTTCTCATCCTGTCCACCAAGCTTTGGGGCAGCGGTTCCCCATCTGTAGGCTCCAGAGTCCCACATGGATGGAGAGGCTTAGAGGCAGGGGTCTGCGGAAGAGTGGGGCTAGAGGTGTTTGTGGTGGCACCTCTCATGAGCAGGGAAATGGTCAACTGTCTTGTCAAGAGTGGAGGCAGGGGTGGATAATTTTATATGGCCTGTGAGTGATGTTATAAATATCCAAATGGCCCTTGACAGAAAAAAGGTTCCCCACCCCTGCTCTAGACCAAGTCTGTGTCTGGTCAGGGAGCAAGTCTCACTCATCACTATATGTCCAGTGCATAGCATGTTGGGTGACCAACCGTCCTGGTTTGCCTGGGACTGATGAGTATCCCAGGATGTAGGACTTTTAGAGCTAAACTGGGTCACCTTGCCAGCATGGTGCCTGGCACCGGGTTGGTGCCTGATAGGTGATGGTGGTTGTGTCTCCTGTATGGGAAGAATGTACAGACTGGGGCAGTACAGGTGGTGTGTGCAGGGCTTTAAAAAAATTCTTATCCACGGTTATGTTTTTATTTATTTTTTTAGAGAGAGAGGAAGGGGTGGGGGGAGAGAGAGAGAGAACATCGACGTGATTGAGAAACACTGATCGGTTGCCTCCTGTATGAACCAACTGGGGATCAAACCTGAAACCTAGGTGTGTACCCTGACTGGGAATCAAACCCGCCACCTTTTGGTGATGGGACGATGCTCCAACCAGCTGACCCACCCAGCCAGGCTGTGCGGGGATTTGTGCAAGAGGAACCTGGTGTTGTACAGGAGAGGCCTGAAGGAGTGGAGCCACACTGGGTAGGGAGCCATTAGGTTTCTAGGTCTCTGCAGAGTTTCCCCTGGGAGCCCTGGGGATTCCTGCGCTTGAATGCCTGTGGGTGGGTCCCTCTAGGCCTGCTCCTGGGAGGCCTGGCACTTCTGCTCAAGGCCTTCTCCCACAGCCACCCCCCTCCCCCCCCAAGAGCAGCCTTGCATTTCCAGGCTGCAGCCAGCACTTGCTGGGCCCAAGGCTTATTCCTGAAACCAGTACAGAGAAAGCCTTGGCGTGCCCAGTCACCTCCCCCCATCTGAATATTCTGAATGGAGCTGATTGCTTAAATTGAAGGTATTATGCTCTAATGATTGTTATAATTAAAAATATTATCATCTGAAAGAGAGTAGAACATGGGAAACCATTGCAAAGACTTTTAAAGCGTTTAAAGCATGTTTTTGAACCAGATAAAAGAGCCTTTGTGTGCAGTGTTTTAAAAAGAGGGTGTCTGAGTGGGCACCTGTAGGCTCTGAAATGCAGCTCCAGCTACAGCCAGGACGGGAGCCTGGTTCTCAGGGACGTGGGTGGCGGCCGAGGGTGGCAGCTGCCTGTTGGTTGGCCTGGACCCGAGATGCAGCCCTTGGACAACGGGGACAGAGGAGGATCTGACAGAGGAGCATTGTTCTGAATGTGGGGCCTATTGAAACTGATGAATTGCATCCCCCCCCCCCATCCTGGAGGAACAGCCTGGCTGTTGGGAGAGAGGAGGGCGGTGTCTGGGCCTGCAGGTGTGGCACCTCCAGGTGGTGGGCGTGGAGCTGGAAGCACAGCCTGAGAGGAGTGGGCCCAGCCAGGAACAGCTCGCTAGTCATTACCTGACACGCCTCTGCTTCCCCTCCCCACATTGTACAGGGGAGGAAACTGAGGCTGGGGGGGGGGAGGGATTGGCCGGCTCCTGACCCCCACTCCAGGGCACTTCACCCTGGGCTTCTTTGGTGTCTGGTGAGGGTGGCCATGCTTGGTGGGCAGTTTCTTGGGTCAGTGCCATGTGTGCCAGCTCTTGACTTGGATGGGCACTTTGTTATAGTCTCACCTACCTTGATTTCACTTATTTTTTTCCTTTTGGTTAAAAAAAAAATCACATAATACATGACATTATTCTTGTCTCCTCAGCCCCGCCGTGGGGTGGGGGGCAGTAGCCGCGATGCCGGAGTCCCCCAGTCCCCTCAGCCCCGCTGGCAGTGAATTTTCATGTGGCCATTACCTTTTAAAAAAATCCTTACCCAAGGATATGATTATTTCTTTTAGATCATCTGTTCTCGGGGAGCAGGCCTAAGCCAGCAGGTGGGCATCCCCCAAGGGTCCCAGACTGTGAGAGGTGCAGGCTGGGCTGAGGGACCCCCCATGTGCATGAATTTTCATGCACCGGGCCTCTAGTGGACAATAATAGATAACACATAGCACTGATCTTAGTCGTGTGTGTCTGTATTTAGATGCATATAATACATCAAATCCGCATACAACCCTTTGAGTAAGTATTATTATCTCCATTTTATAGAAGAGAAAATAGAGAGCCTTGCTAGAGGCTACCTGTCCGGACTTAGAGCCAGGCAGGCTGGTCCAGAGCCCGTGCATTTGATTCTCATGGAGAAAGTGGAAGTCCCCTGGAGAATATCCCCTTTCCCCCACAGTCTTTCTCCCTCCCCCTCCCGAAGTAAGGACCACAGTGACTGTTGGTGTGTCTTTTTTCAGACCGGTCTCGTGATTTTACACATATACAGAGTTTTGTGTGTGTTTTCAAACATAAATAGTATCATTTTGAATTTAGTGTTTGCAAATTGCTCCCTTCATTGAACAATACATCTTGGAGATATTTTCATGCCAACACCTTACTTTTAAAAAAATGTTGTCATGTATTTCCTGGTTTTTTATTATCGAACGTATACTAGTGCCATAGACTGAATGGTTGTGTTTCCCTAACATTCATATGTTGCAACCTAATCCCCATGGTGATGCTATTAGGAGGTGGGGCCTTTAGGGAGTCATTAGGTCATGAGGACGGAGCCTCACGGGTGGGATTAGTGCCCCTGTAAAAGGGACCCCAGAGAGCTCCCTTCCCTCTCCCCCAAGTGAGGACACAGCAAGTCATCTATAGATCAGGAAGGGCCCTCCCGGGCACCGCACCAGCTGGAACCGTGATCCTGACTTCCAGCCTCTAGAACTGTGAGGGATCAATGATGTTTATAAGCCACACAGTGGTAATTCTGTTACAGCAGCCCAAGCATCCGAAGACTACTAATCATGAAGATGTAAATAAAAAACAGGAGGTGCAGCTTTCCCACCGGACCGTTTGGCAGCTATTAAAAAGATCGCTACCATCACATGTCGGCAGGGATGAGGGGGGCGAGTGGGCCTAGGAAAGGTGGAAGTGACCTGTACCGTTGTTCTTTGCTCCCAGCTCCCAGACATCAATTGCTTTCAATGTTTAAAGTAGTGTTTCTCGTATTTCTTCTATTTTATCCATATTTCTAAACTACTTGATTAAACTGCAATTTCTTGATTTTTTAAAACTTTTAATATGATCCACTGACTTTTTTTGTGTGAAAATGAAGGGATTTTTGTTTTTTGTTACCTGCATGGCATCCTCCCCCGCTGTCTACCACCAGCGTCCCTTCCCTATCCGTCTGAGAATGGCAGTCTTCATTTTGGGTCAAATCAATATTCAGTGTTTACATTAATATGACTATGTAGCTATTATTTACAGAGAGTCATATATAGTACCATACTTACCACTTGGAATATATTCCAAGACACCAGTGGATGCCTAAAACCATGGATAGAACTGAATTCTATATATGCTGTTTTTTCCTGTACTTACATACCTCTGATAAAGTTTAATTTATGTTAGGCACAGTAAGGGCTTAACAACAACTAATAATAGAATAATTGCAACGATATATTGTAATAAATGTCATGTGGAGATCTCTCTCTCTCTCTCTCTCTCTCTCTCCCCCCGCATCTGATAACTGAGATGGCTACCAAGTGACTACTTGGGGGTAGCAGGTCAGCAGTGGGCAGTGTGGATAGTGTGGCTATGTTGGACAAAGGGATGGCTGACATCCTGGGTGGGATGGAGCGGGATAGTGCCAGATTTCATCACGTTATTTGGAACGGTGTGCATTTTAAAACGTATGAATTGTTTATTTCTGAAATTTCCCATTTAATATTTTCAGGCTATGTTTGACCACAGGCAACTGAAACCTCAGAGTGTGAAACTGGGTAAGGGCAGGGGGGACTACTATACTACGATTAGAGTTTCTTGTACAACTTTTAATTTTCTCAGGAGTTAATGACTGCCCCTTTCTTTTCCTTTGTTTTGTTTTATATGAATCAATTACAAATTACTTCCCAAGCTCCTCGACAGACTGAAAACCTGTTGTTGGGCGATTGTGTCGTGTGTTTCCGTGAATCTAGAAGGGGTAGCCTCCTACTGTAACTGTGCGTGCTGTACTGTTATACCACAGGCAGCACGGGGGGTTGGCTAACACCAGCATCACCACAAACACGTGAGTGATGCCTGACTCTATGACTTTCACAACCGCTAGGATGCACTGGATAGATAGGAACTTTCCAGCTCTGTTAGCCTCTCATGGGACCACTGTTGTCTCTGAGGTCCGTCATTGACCGAAATGTCGTTATGCAGTGTAGGACGGTATTTCAACTCCATCCAGTGACTGACGTGTTTGGTTTGTTTGTTTATTTTGCAGGCAGCCCCTTTGAGCCTCCAGCCTGCAGGTCCTGCCTAGACTGCTGTCCTCTGCAAACAGCACCCCCATTCTTACCGGAGAGCTTTCCGTCACCTTCCAGGGCAGCCCCTGTACCCGGCATCCCACTTCACCCTCTCACTTGGCTTCTCTTCTTTTGGGGGAATTAACTTCCTGAGAAAAGGTGACCAGGAGGTAAGTTTTTTTAAGATCTTGTTTATCTGAAAATGTCTTTATTCTAGCCTCACATTTGATTGATAGTGTGGCTGACTCTAGATTGGAAATCATGTTCCCTCAGCGTTTTGAAGGCATTGTTCCATTGTCTTCCAACTCCTATTGTTGATGCATCACATACCTTTTAGATTCTGGGGGTTGTATGTGACCTGCTTTTACTTTGGAAGTTTTTAGAATTTCTCTCCATTTCTTTCTTTCTTTTCTTTTTTTTTTCATTAATCCTCACTGGAGGATATTTTTTTCATTGAATTTTAGAGAGAGTGGTAGAGAGGGAGGGGGGAAGAGAGACACATTGATTGGTTGCATCCTGCAACCCAGGTATGTGCCCTTGATTGGAGATTGACTCACGACACTTTGGTGCACAGGCTGATGCTCTAACCACTGAGAAACACTTGCCAGGGCTCCATTTCTTTCTTTTAAAAAATATTTTTATTGACTTTTTTTAGAGAGAGAGGAAAGGAGAAAGAGAGAGAAAAAGAAACATTGATGTGAGAGCGGATCATGGATGGCTGTCTCCAGCACGGCCCCTACTGGAGATTGAGCCTGTAACCCTGTGCGCTGACCAGGAATTAAACCAGCAACCTTTTTGTGCGTGGGATAACGCTCAACCCACTGAGCCACGCTGGCCAGGGCTTCTCTCCATTTCATGATGATGTTTCTTGGGATGGTTTAAAAAATTGAAAAGAAACTTTTATTATTTTTTAAAAAGTTTTATTCATGGTATGTACACTTGGAAGATCGGTTAAATCTTCCAAGAGAACGGAATACATTCTCTTGAGCTCTGGAGCAGTAATTTGTATAATTTTTTGATAATTGCATCCTCTCTGTTTTCTTTATTTTCTTTGCTGTTTCTCTTATCAGATGAATGATGAACTCTTAGGTTAATCCTTGAATTTTCTTATCTTTCTTATTTTCTACTTTTCTATTTTTAATGGAGATTTCTTCTACTAGACTTTTCAAATATTCTTTTGATTTAAAAATATTTCTGCTATCATATTTTTGATTTCCAAGAGTTTTTTTCTTGTTTTTCTGAACATTCATTTGTATAGCTCCCTTGGTCTTATTCCATGAAATGCAGTATCTTTCAGTTTTTCTGAGGGTATTAAAATGCATACATTATGTATATATTTTTCTCTGTTTTCTTCAATCTCTCTATTTGCTTTCAAATTCTTTTATTTCTGGTTTCCTCTGATCTGTCTTTCATTAGAGGCTGTCAGAGACTTTTCTCCAATGTTGGTGTCTCTGGCTTTCCACGCCTCTAAGAGTGAGGCATGAGACCCCCCCTTGGGAAGCTCTGCGCGCCTGGGAGGGGCTTGTTGACCACTGGGCTCCAGTCTGGGGCGTTTGGGGTGAGTCGAGTTGGCTGTTTCCATGCTCAGCTGTGTCTGTCGTCTTTGAGTCCAGAACCTCTTTGACCCACACTTGGCAGAGTTGCCTCCCATCCTTTTCCGGGGTGAGGGTGGGTGGTCGTTTTGTTAGGAGCTGGGAGCAGCGTTCCTAGTTCTCACGTGGACTTGCCACAAGTCCTTCTGTTTTTAGCCACATGTGCCTCTGAGGCATTTGCTGCCTCCTCAGTGCCTGGGCCTTTCGGGGTTCTGAACAGGCCTGCTCATCCAAACCATGGCTTGTGTCTCAGCGTTCTGTGGTCTGCTAAGCTCGCTGACTCCTGCACATTTGCTTTCCAGCTTCCAAACTGTTGCTGATATCACTTGCCTTCTGTCATCTTCTCTTTTCTTTGTCCTTGTGGGTTTCTGTCACTTTCAGACCTTTACTGTTATTTTAGTGGAGTTTTTCTTTCTTGGGGGAGCAGAAATAATTGATTGTGTTCAGTCCTCTGTGGTACCCTGAACTCCGGTATTTTTTCTTCTTCTTTTTAAAAATATTTTTATTGATTTAAGAGAGGAAGGAAGAGGGAGAGATAGAAACATCAATGATGAGAGAGAATCATCGATCGGCTGCCTCCTGCACGCCCCTTGCTGGGGACTGAGCCCGCAACCTAGGCATGTGCCCTGACTGGGAATTGAACCGTGACCTCCTGGTTCCTAGGTTGATGCTCAACCACTGAGCCTTGCTGGCCGGGCACCTGTATTTCCTCTTTATGATGGAAGCGTGAGCAGAAGCACAGCTTGTCTGTTTATGTGTCCTCACAGGATGGCCTTTATCAGGCCCTGTGACCTCGCTGGCATGATACTGTATGCGAGTAACAGAAAACCCAACCCAGATGGCTTCCATAGCAGAGAGGTTTACCTCATCTAACAAGAAGGTCTTAGGGCAGCTCCGGGTTTGGTTAGTTCAACAGCTGAACAATGTGGTTGACGGCACAAGTATTTTCCATTTTCTACTCAACCTCAGTGCCCTTCATGGTCACAAAGTGGCTGCTGTGGCTCGTCCAGCCTTCATGTCCCCCTGTATATAAATGTCAACAAGCAGAAAACACCCCTTTGTTGTTTTATTCTCTCAAAATGTATAATTGTGTCAGTCCATTTGGGTGGCTATAACAGTACCACAGATTGGGTGGCTTCTAAACATTTATTTCTCACAGTTCTGGAGGCTGGAAAGTCCAGAATCATGCTGCCAGTAGACTCCGTGTTTGGTGCGGGCTTTCTGGTTCGTAGACTGTTTTTTAGATGATTCCTCACATGTCTGAGGGGGTGAGGGATCTTTTGGGGGGTCTCCTATATAAGGACACTAATCCTGTTCATGAGGGCTCTGCCCTTATATCCTAATCGCCCCCCAAAAGCTGCACTTCCTGACACCATCACCTTAGGGTTAGAATTTCAACTTAAGGATTTTTCGGGGGGCACAAACATTCAGACCATATCGAATTGAATACGAGTTACATCCACAAGTTTGTTAATTTAAAACACTTAAAAAGATATACAATAAAAAATTCTTATTATTGTTACTATTATTATTATCCTTTATTCTTACTAATAGGACTTTCTTGTTTATGCTTCCAGAATCTCTTTATATAAAAGGGCATATCACAAGCAAATATGAATGTATAATTTTAGCTACTCCACTCTCATTTTCCCCAAATAATAGCAAACTCTAGGCATTTTTGACACTGCTTTTTTTTCACCTTGCAAAATATTTGGTACATAAAGTGCATCCTTAATATTGTTTTATAGCTATATTATATTATACAAGGGTGGGCAAAAGTAGGTTGATAGTTGTGAGTACCTGAAATACAGCATTTATTCTTGTATTATTAATTAATTATTGTATTTTCCATACAAACAACTGTAAATCTACTTTTGCTCAACCCTGTATGCATGTAACCTAATTTGCTTAACCAGTCATCTTTAAAAAAAATATTTTTATTGATTTCAGAGAGGAAGGGAGAGAGAGATAGAAACATCAATGATGAGAGAAAATCATTGATCAGCTGCCTCCTGCAAGCCCCACACTGGGGATCGATCCCGCAACCCTGGCATTTGCCCTGACCAGAAATCAAACCGTGACCTCCTAGTTCGTGGGTCGATGCTCAACCATTGATTCACACCAGCCATACTAACCAGTCATCTTTTGATGAGCATTTAGGTGTTTCTCATATTTGCGATTATAACAAATTCTGCAAATCTGTTAGTTTTCATATAGGATAAATTCCCAGAATTAGAAATGCTGGGGCAAAAGGATATATGTGTGTGGCCTTGACAGATGTTGCAAATTGCCCTGCCCAGGGTTGGTACTATTTTATTCTCCCATCAGCAATGTAAGAAGGGCCCACACCCACAGAGCATGTTCTCAGCCTTTTGGATTCTGGCCGATCTGAAGGTGAAAATGGCCCTTGTGTCTCTGCTTTAAGAGCTTAGAAACCATTCCCAGGAGCTCCTCCAGCAGATGTGTTCTCCTGAGCAAAGTCTCCTTGTGAGAATTTTGTAATGTGGCTTTTCCTAAGCCCGTCATTGGCAAAAGGAATGAAATGACTCTAATTGGTTTAAGGTTAATCCAGATCAACATTCCATGGTGGGGTGGGCGAGCCTCCCCTCTGCATGGACTCCTGGGCAACGGGAAGGTGGGGTGGATGCTGTTGGGTAGGCGCCAGTAGTGTCTGGGACCCCATTCCTGGTTCACGCCCCTGCTGGGTGCCTTGGCCTCTGACCTGTGCCTTCAAGGTTAGGCTGCTTTTAGGAGTCCCCGTTCTTATGTGGCCAATGCTGCTTGGCTGCCTGGGATGGAAGGGTGGTCGGTGGTTGTTGAAAGAGCCTGATCTTCAATCAGATCCAAGATATTGGTTGCATAAACCAGGTCAGAGAGGAATCTCGGCTTTGGAACTGGGCAGCCCTGGGTTCAAATGCCCACTCCACCGTGGACTAGCTACGAGCCCACTTAGCCTCTCTAAGCCTCGGTTTTCTCAGTTGTAAAATTGGGCCAGGAACTCCTGCTTCAGCAGCCAGGAGGTTGAGAGGGGTGTATATCACCTGCTCAGCCAGGGCCTGGCCCCCAGGGAGTACTTGGCCGAGGACAGCCCTGACTCAGGTCTCTTGTCTCCCAGAGGCAGGGAAACATTTCCACCAGCTGTGCCCTGGACCATGAGCTCCCAGGGCA
>NW_005357764.1:5972102-5987970 GCF_000412655.1 Myotis brandtii | reverse complement strand
GTTCCGAGGCCCAGCACACAGCCAGAGGCTTAAAGAAGGTGCTCAGTCTATGTTTGTTGAATGAATGAGAATAGCAATAAATTAACACAAAAGCTGCTGCTACATATCCTAACAGTGTTCGCTTCCTCGGCCTTGGCCATATCGAGGCAGAATTTCCCTTGATACAAATCTGTATCGAATCATTTATACACGCCATGCCTCCCCATGACACGCACTGTTTATCTACGGCATCAGCTCAGTATTGATTTATCAATGCCCATTTTGCACGAGGATCAATAGCTTAATTGCATCTCCACCAACATGGGGATATAACCTGTCTGCCATGTAGGACACAGCCCTGAGTTCAGAGCCTGCTGCAGCCTTTGTTTCCTCCTTGTGAGTTTTCTGAGGTGCTGCTGGCGTCCTGAGTGACCCGTCACCGTCACTGCCCTGGCAGAGTCAGGACCATGAGAGACCTGGTGGCCGTGTTGGGTGCATGTGGGGAGGGGTAGGGGGAGTCACCGCATGGGGACAGCTGTTGGGAAGGTGCCCGCAGCTGGTGTGGGATTCTCTCCTGGGGTGTCACTCGGTTGTGCCTTGCCTCTTTGGTAACTTCTGTAGATTGAATACCTCAGAGCAAGGATATGCTTTATCTTCTATGTATCCCAAAGACCTGCCACACACATAGTAGGGCCTCAATGGGGACCAGCTGAATACTTGAGAATAAAACACAACATTTTCTGTGTGTGTGTGTGTGTGTGTGTGTTTATGGTGCTTCTAGGTGGCCTGGGAGCTGATGAGATGAGGTGGCGAGGCTTGGGCAGTAGATGGCGCTCGATCAGAGTCTGTGATCCACTTCTGGGAGGAAAGCGGCAGAATCCACCCCACTTTAAAATGACAGAAAATGATGGTTAAGTATTTCTTACTTTTCAAGTCTTGAAATGCTATTGAAAAACCTTATTTTATAAATATTAAAATTGCACTCAATCAACTAACATACTATCTATTTATAAAGTACCTACTAAGTACCAGGTATGGTATTAGTATATCACTTCTGATGGAGTATTCCTCCTTATGTAACACGTCCCCTGTCTAATCTATCTATATTACTTACCTTTTAGAGGAATACATGAAGTTGCTCTATTAAAGGAGAATAAAGATATTTAAAGTCTTTAATGGGAGAGGAATCACAAAGGAGTTTTTTAAAGACGAACTTAGAATTGTGTGGAACGTTCAGCACATTATGCTAATTTTTTCAGAGATTGAACAGCTTTGAGAGGGAAAAATCAGCCTGTTCCCATCTTGTTGTAGAAGCCGGGTAATCTATGTCTCGTCAACGCTAACAAATATACCCCCTAATAGCAGTTTGTGTTTGTAAGAGTGAGAAATGCTTCCCTGGAAAATATTATTAGCACTTACATTATCTTATAGATTACACTCTCGCTCAATGGAGGGTCCCAGTAAAAATCTAATAGCAGATCGCAGCCAATGGGCTCTCTGTTTTTATGTTAGAAGCTTCATGATTTTGCAGCGTTCAGAGAAGTTCTTTGACACCACAGGCACTGTGGCATCTAATTGCTGAAGCCCAGACTGGCAAAGGGGTATGGGGACGGGGTGGGCTGCAGTCTGCCAGGTCCCAGGCATTCTCTTTCCCACGTTGGGGAAGTTGGGGAGCTGGCCGAGTGGCAGAGTCTGTGGGTGGATGTGGCATCACCTTCTCCAGGATGGGCAGAGTGGGGGTGGCTCTAAGGAAGCCCTGGGCCCGGCTCTGCTCAATGCCATCTTCCCTGCTAGATGGTCGGCTTCATAAGGACAGGGAGCAGGGTTTCTGGTTCCTGCTGTCGCCTCAGCACCTAGCACAGTTCCTGGCACACCTGAAGGCCTTAGCAATCCTGGATGACCCAGGGGTTAACTTTATAGGAGAAAGAGCCAGAGAGGCAGGGGTAAGCGAGGTATCCTCCAGGGACCTGGCAAGCACCCCTCTGCGTGCCTGGGCCGCCTCTTGAGGCCTTGGGCAGGAAGGAGCCCAGACTCAGGCTGACCTGAGGGCAGGACTGTGGTCCTAGGGAGCCTTGGGTGAGGACAGAGGAGGGGAGATCTGCCTGGATTGGGGGGGCTGGCCATGGCTTTGGAGGAAGTGGGGCAAGACATGGAGAGGGAGGGGTACGGCGTTCAGAGTGGGAGGGAAGGCATTAGGAAGGCTCAGAAGCAGGCATGAGATTAGGGTGTCTGGAGGCCAGTGGGGGAGCGGGGCAGGGAAGAACCTGGCTTGGTGTGTCCTCAGGCTTCCAGACCCCAGGGACTCCTGGGCCCAAGGTCCCCTTTCCATTCTTTTTTTTCCTTGGAGGAGAACTTGGGGCTTTTCTCCTCCCAGAAGCCCCTTTCCCTCCCCTAAGGGCTGTTCTCCACCTGCAAAGTGAGGGGTTGAATCAGGGATGTCTCTTTAGGCTGTGATGCCAACCAGTAGCGAGTCTGTGGACATGTTTCCCCTGTGGCTCACCTGGACGTCAGCAGAGCAGCCTGGTTGTTTCTCCGAGGGCGGCTGTGTGTGCTGATGGGGAGGGAGCTGCCCCGAGGAGCTCAGTTCAGTGGAAGAAGCAGAATCACCATATAGGCCCTGGCCATTGTGACTCAGCGGCTGGAGAGTTGGCCTGAGCATCAAAGGGTTGTGGGTTCATTCCTGGTCAAGGGCACATGCCTGGGTTTCAGATTCAATCCCCGGCACTGGCTGGGGGTGGGGGGCACATGTGGGAGGAGTAAAAATCTAATAGCAGATCGCAGCCAATGGGCTCTCTGTTTTTATGTTAGAAGCTTCATGATTTTGCAGCGTTCAGAGAAGTTCTTTGACACCACAGGCACTGTGGCATCTAATTGCTGAAGCCCAGACTGGCAAAGGGGTATGGGGACGGGGTGGGCTGCAGTCTGCCAGGTCCCAGGCATTCTCTTTCCCACGTTGGGGAAGTTGGGGAGCTGGCCGAGTGGCAGAGTCTGTGGGTGGATGTGGCATCACCTTCTCCAGGATGGGCAGAGTGGGGGTGGCTCTAAGGAAGCCCTGGGCCCGGCTCTGCTCAATGCCATCTTCCCTGCTAGATGGTCGGCTTCATAAGGACAGGGAGCAGGGTTTCTGGTTCCTGCTGTCGCCTCAGCACCTAGCACAGTTCCTGGCACACCTGAAGGCCTTAGCAATCCTGGATGACCCAGGGGTTAACTTTATAGGAGAAAGAGCCAGAGAGGCAGGGGTAAGCGAGGTATCCTCCAGGGACCTGGCAAGCACCCCTCTGCGTGCCTGGGCCGCCTCTTGAGGCCTTGGGCAGGAAGGAGCCCAGACTCAGGCTGACCTGAGGGCAGGACTGTGGTCCTAGGGAGCCTTGGGTGAGGACAGAGGAGGGGAGATCTGCCTGGATTGGGGGGGCTGGCCATGGCTTTGGAGGAAGTGGGGCAAGACATGGAGAGGGAGGGGTACGGCGTTCAGAGTGGGAGGGAAGGCATTAGGAAGGCTCAGAAGCAGGCATGAGATTAGGGTGTCTGGAGGCCAGTGGGGGAGCGGGGCAGGGAAGAACCTGGCTTGGTGTGTCCTCAGGCTTCCAGACCCCAGGGACTCCTGGGCCCAAGGTCCCCTTTCCATTCTTTTTTTTCCTTGGAGGAGAACTTGGGGCTTTTCTCCTCCCAGAAGCCCCTTTCCCTCCCCTAAGGGCTGTTCTCCACCTGCAAAGTGAGGGGTTGAATCAGGGATGTCTCTTTAGGCTGTGATGCCAACCAGTAGCGAGTCTGTGGACATGTTTCCCCTGTGGCTCACCTGGACGTCAGCAGAGCAGCCTGGTTGTTTCTCCGAGGGCGGCTGTGTGTGCTGATGGGGAGGGAGCTGCCCCGAGGAGCTCAGTTCAGTGGAAGAAGCAGAATCACCATATAGGCCCTGGCCATTGTGACTCAGCGGCTGGAGAGTTGGCCTGAGCATCAAAGGGTTGTGGGTTCATTCCTGGTCAAGGGCACATGCCTGGGTTTCAGATTCAATCCCTGGCACTGGCTGGGGGTGGGGGGCACATGTGGGAGGCAACCAATTGATGTGTTTCTCTCACGTCTATGTTTCTCTCTCTCCCCCTCCCTCCCTCCCTTCCTCTGTCCCTCTGTCCCTCCCTCTCTTCCACACTCTCTAAAAAAATCAATGGAAAAAATATCCTTGGGTGAGGATTAACAAACCAAAGTATCATCATGTAGGAGGCTGTGGTTCACAGGCCACGCGGGCGTCTCTTCCCTAAGTCTGTGTGTCCCCAGGCCAAGGGCTGAGCTTGGGCCATGGCAAGTGCTGATCTTGGTGAACTGAAGACCATTCAGGTTGGGGGTCAGGGGTATCAGGGACCAGGAGTGGGGCTGGAGCTGGGTGACAGTTGAGTATGCGAGGCTTGATACACAGGCAGGGGAAAGGCATTCCCGGGCGGATGCCACAGCAAGGGCGGAGGCTCGGAGGTAGGAAATGCAGCAGCATTGGGGTGCCCAGGCGGCCTGAGCATGGGGTACAAGATGGGAGGCCAGTGCCTGTAGGGCCAGATGACCAGGGCCTGGGATGCCGGAGCGAGGTGCCTGCCCTTGCTTCTCTGCCTCGGGCTCGAGCAGGACGTGCCCGATGGGGTAGTGTCAGAAGGCAGAACTACAGAGACCCCTGAGGCCGGGCTGTGCCCTGGGTGGCTGAGTGAGCTCACGAACTGCTCGGAGGACAAGTGGCTCCAGCCCGAAGCTCGAAGCCAGGAAGACAGCTGGCCTCTCACCCTGCAGATGGTGAAAGGGCCCCAAACCTTTTTCTGGAAATAGGAGCAACACAGAGGGTCTAATGTCAGTCTTCCAGCAGGGCCACAGGCTGCTCGAGGGCCCATCGGCCCCCTCAGTCTGGGATGGAGCCCAGGCACCCTGGGGGGAGCCCAGCCTCTGGTAGCCTCCTGGCCAGGCTGCCCACACCGTGCACGGCCCCCTCTTACAGACGCCGCATCCGGGGAGACTCCCCACGTGGCTCCACCAACCCTCCGGGGTCGGTGCTCGGAGAAACGTGAGTGCAGATGTGCAAGCGAGCGGTGTTTCAGGAGGAACTCGGAAAATGTGGGAAAAGTTCAGTTGGAAGATGACCGGGAGCTGCTGGAGCATCAGGAAGAGGACTGGTCGTGCGTCTGTTCTGTGAAAAGCAAGCAGACACGATGGAGCAGTTGTGTGCCCACGTGGAGGAGGTGCACGGCTTTGACCCCCTCGAAATAAAGTCAGAACTCGGACTGAATTTCTATGAGCAAGTGAAGCTGGTCAACTTCATCCGGCAGCAGATTCACCGGGGCCGGCGCTACGGCTGCCGCGCCAGGTTCACGTCCCGGGCAGACCTGGGGGCCCACCTGGCGGAGGCCAAGCACGCAGCCCTGCTCCCCAGCGGGGGGACCCGGGACCAGCCCGAGTCCTGCTTTCCCACGACGGCCTGCTGTGCAGTGTGAGGTGCCTCGAAGGGCAGGGGTGGGAGGGCAGTGATCAGCCCTGCTCTCTGCCTACAGGCCTGAGCCCCCGTGCCCTGGTCTGTTTAGTGCAGGTGTAGGTGGTTTTCCTCTTGGAGCGGAAGTCAGAGACGTACTCAGGTAGGATGATCTGATCAGGGAGAGAGAGAAGAAAAACAGTCACCTCTTACTGTGCAAGGAACTCAAAAGGAGCTCCAATGAGCAAGGGAGGTGCAAAGAGGAGAGAGCAATGGTTAGCAATCAGCTTTGGGAAGAGAGAACAAAATTGGGAACAACAATTTTTGCCTGAGTGACAGCACCAGCTCCCCTTGGGGGCATGCAAGGCCCTTCTGTTCTGGCCCAGCCCACTCTCCTCTCCGGTCCCTGCCTGGCGTTCCTTGGCTTGTGACAGTGCATCTCTGTCGACACACACCATCCTCCTTAAGTCTCTGTGTCCCGTTCTGTCTCTTTAAGGACACTCTCATTGGATGTAGGGCCCACCCTGACGCAGGATGATCTCATCGTGATTCTTGCCTTAATCCTCTTTGCAAAGACCCCATTTCCACATAAGATCACATTGGGAGGTTCTGGGTAGACATGACGTTGGGGGTGGACGCTATTCGATGCCCCGCAGCCTGTGTCTGTAAGTCTCTTCTCTTGAGGTGCTGATTTTCAGAACCAGGCAGGGGAAGGGGCCTGGGATTCTTGCCCTGTGCTAGGTAGACTCCCACTTCATTTATTTTTGATGTGGACCCAGCACTCAGCTGGGCCTGGGGTGCCAGAGAGCAGAGGCCTTCTGCATATGTGGGGTGCAGCTCCCAGCTGATGAGCTCTGTGGGGTCTAGCACTGTCTCATTTATTGCTGAATCCCCAGGCTGGCGTCAGGGTCTCACACATACTGGGTGTTCAATAAATGCCTATTAATGGAACAGCACACCCATGCATTCATACACAGGAGCACACATGTGCTCACGCACACATGTGCTCACGCACACACACACACACACACACACACACGCCTCTGCATGCTTTGGAAGCTTGGAACCTTTGGAAAGTGAGAGCAGAGCTTGCTCCAGAGCACGGGCCTGGACTTTCTCAACCCCCTTCCATTTATTTGTGACCCAGTTGAGGAAGATGCCAGTATTCCTGCTGTGTGGCCCCACTGGGTCCGCCTAACCTCTCTGGGCTTCCCTGTGACCGCCTTCCTTGGTGATCTGTGAGCTTATGTGCCAGCTTCTCCTGCCTGCCAGTGGCCCCTGGGGGTCAAAGTGCAGAAGGCCTGGGATGTGCCAGCTTAGCTGTGAGCAGTAGGCAGGCCACTTGAGCCCGGAGGGGCTTGTCCAGGGGGTGAGAGCATGGAAGGACTCCTGTGAGGGGGTCATCGCATCAAATTGCTTTCTCACTAAGGGTTTACTCAGAGCTGCAGCCAGGCCCTGGTTGCCTATGGGATTTATTGTCTAAAAGAGGAGGTTGGGTCCCAGGAGAAGTCAGCTGGGCAGCCAGGCACCAAGAAATGCCACAGAGCCAGCCTTGGCTCCACTCAGCTGTGGGGAGACCACGGAGGAGAGGGCCAGCCCTCTGTGCCAGGGAAGGAGGCTCCCAGTGCAGCTGAGGCCGCTCTCCTCCTCCTCCCCCTCCTCCTCCTTCTCCTCTTCCTCCTTTTTCTGCTCTTTTTCCTCCTCTTCTCCTCCTTCTGCTGACTTCTCTTATCCCTCCCCTTCTCTCTCCTGGTCTGGCCAAGAGAGCCTGGAACTTTCTGGAAGGTTTCTAGGGGAAGCTGAGGAATGGGGCCCATTTTCATTGAGGCTTTCAAAGGAGGCCATAAGACCTCTCCGAGTTCAGGTTTCTATTACACGTGTAGATAGTAGAAGCTGATGATACTCCATGAAAATTCAATCAACCGTGAAAGCAGTATCAGGGCTGATATCTGTAATTTAAAATAATGGATACTGAGAAATTGTTTCTCATTTATCTCTACTGCTGAGTTTGTGACACAAAAGAGACTTCATTAGTGTAGATTTTTTTAAAGAAAAAAACATAGTGTCATTTATCTCAATCAATGACAGATGTGGGAGGTGGCTGATGATTGCATTTAATAACACCTGGCCAACAGAAGCCTCCATTCTTTCACAGCTTGGGACAAGTGAACAGATACACAGAAACCACTCCACAGTGGGAGAGGTGCAGACAGGCACTTAAAGTCTCATTCTGATATCAAAGTGCCATTTTGGGTTTGTTAAGCAGCAAGCACATCTGGTTTGTGGTATTGTTCAGAAATTCTAGGTCTGTTACTGCCAGAAATATGTGTATAGTATATATGTGTGCACACACATGCATGTATAAGCATGCATGCACACATGTGTATGTATACACAAACATACGTACATGTACACACGTGCATCAAACACACACATGTATACACGTGCAATGCTTGTATAATACATGCATGCACATGTGTATATAAATACATATGCATATGTATATATGCTTGTGTGTATATACCTGTACATGCAAGCATGCGTATGTATATGTATATGTGTGTCTCTGTTTATAGATATGTATTCACAGGGTGGGGAAAAGTAGGTTTACAGTTGGTCATATGGAAAATAATACAATCTATAATAATAAAAGCGTGATATGCTAATTAGACCAGACGTCTTTCTGGATGACTTTCTGGATGAAGCTGCGGTGGCAGTGGCAGCGGGGGCCAGCCCCTTGCCACGAATTTCGTGCATCGGGCCTCTAGTAATCTATAATAATAAAAGCGTAATATGCTAATTAGACCAGATGTCCTTCAGGACGACCTTCTGGACGAAGCCGGGGCTGCGAGGGAAGCCCGGGTCCCGGGTGCCTGCTGGCGGCCAGAGGGAAGCCAGTGCTGGCAGCAGAAGGAAGGAAGGCCTACTCTTGTGCAAATTTCGTGCATTGGGCCTCTAGTTAATAAATAATAATACAAGAACAAACTGTGTTTCCCATACTCACAACTGTAAACCTACTTTGGTCCCTCCCTGCACATATATGTGCATGTCTGTCTGTCTGTCTGTCTGTGTTGTGTCCAGGCTTCTCCCTAATGAGTCAGGAGGTAGCTTTCTTTTTGCAGTATCCCATTTCAGAAATCAAAAATCCAAGGGTCCAGTTTCTGCAAGTGACACTTGGAAAGCAGAAGACAGTGTGTGTGGAGGTGCTTAATGAGCTCCCTTTTTAGGACAGGGAGCCTGTCCATTCCATCCTAAACTCCTCCGCAGTCCCCGTGGGGCTGCAGGTGGAGGGCAAGGCCTGCTGCCCAGTCCCCACCCGGAGGATACGGAAGTGGGGGTTCCACTGAAGCCCCGAGTCGGATCACTGTTTCTTTGACCACGTGCTGGTTATGTGCTGTGTGTCAGGTGTGGTGCTGCCCAAGGCCCGGTGGGGTTGGCAGTGATGCAAGATAACCAGGGACATGGTAGCGCCATGGGCACTCAGCTGGGCTGGGCGGGGAATTTGCAGGGCGAGGTCCACTCTGCTAACTTGTGAGCCCCTGCTCTCCGATCTCCCCTTCTCTCTGCAGCACGGGCTGCCCGTCCTTCTGATGCGTTTCAGACCCAAGTCATGTGTGTGGACACACACACACACACACACACGAAACAGCAAGCTGGGACATCCTACTGTTAGGACATGGATCAAAGACTTCTAATTGATCAAATATTAAATGCCAGTTAAACGCCACACTGAATAATTCACCTTTTCTCACGTGAGCTACTTTGAAGCGGCTGGGATGGGAAGCAGGAATTTCCATGCTGGTAACGGTGTTAGCAGGGGAGGGGAGGAAATGTTTGTTTTCCTGAAGTGTTGCAAAATGTGTGAGAACCAAAGTCTTCAGTTATTAAATTCAGTCCTGTAGGCATACAGTGTCAGGATTTTCCATCTCAACCTGCTTTTTAAAGCATCAGGTGACAGGGATCTGATTGGAGGGTGTTGCGAGGAGGGGGGAGTGAAGAAAGCCTTGGAATGACAGCTGGTGGGACTGGGGATGCTCTGTCTGGGAGGAGGAGACCCAGAGAAGAAGGGGAACCCCACTGTGGTGGGCTGAACCGTGGGCTCCCAAGGTGTCCTCATCCTCGTCCCGGGAACCTGTGAGCATGCTGCCTCATGTGGCAGAGGGCAGCGGTTAGGCAAGGAGCTCGAGATGGAGAGGGCGTCCTGGATTACCCAGGCGGGCCCATCGTAATCACAAGCGTCCCTTGAGGGAGAGGCAGGAGTGTCAGAGCCGACAGAGCTGTGGCGACAGAAGCAGAGTTTGGAGTGATGCCACCGTGAGCCCAGGAGTGGGTGCAGCTCCAGGGGCTGGAACAGGCCAAGGAGGGCTCCCTCGAGCCTCCGGAAGGAACACGGCTCTGCCGACACCTTCATTTTAGCCTCGTGTGATGCTGTTGGGCTTCTGACTTCTGGAACTGTAAGCTAATACATTTGAACTGTTTTAAGCCACTGAGTTTGTGGTAATTTGTTACAGCAGCAACAAGACTCTAATACATGCCCCCTTGACTCTGTCTCCCTGCAGCTTGCTAGGTGCCTGAAATGACACCCTCAGACCTGCTCCTTTGCAGGCACCCGTGGAAAGCAGATATTCTTCATTATAACTAGTAACACTGTAAGCACTTCCTACAGGCCACACTCTGTAAGAGCGCTCCCTGCACTAGCCTGTTCAGTCCTCACAACAACCCATAGTTGGGTATCATTGCTATCCACACCATTAAGTTATCTACGGCGGTGTAGCAAGTTGCAGATTAAAACAACAAACATTTATTATCTCACAGCTTCTGTGGGTCCAGAATCCGGGAGAAGCTTAGCCCGGTGGTTCTGGCTCAGGATCTCTCATGAGACTGTCTCAGGGGGTCGGCTGGGCTGAGGTTACCTATAGGCTTCGCTTGGGGCTGGTCCATTTCCAGCTCACTCACATGCCAGTTGGTAGCCTCCAGGTTTCCTCGCTGTTGGCTGGAGGCCTCAGTGTCTTATGCATAGGGTGGCTGTCTCTCCTAGAATAAGGGATATCTATCTATCTATCTATCTATCTATCTATCTATCTATCTATCTATCTATCATCTATCTATCTATCTATCTCCTATCTGAGAGAGAGAACCCAGGATGGAAGCCACAGTCCTTTGATTACTTAATTTCAGAAGTGATGTCCTATCATTTCTGCCATTGTTTCTATTCATTAGAAGCTGGTGACTAGATGCAGCCACACTCAAGAGGAGGGGGATATAAAGGCTGTGAATACAGGAGGTGGAGACCATTGGAGACCGTCTTAGAAACTGCCTACCACACCCATTAGAGGGGATAACTGAAATCCAGAGCGTAGATGCAGCCACACTCAAGAGGAGGGGGATATAAAGGCTGTGAATACAGGAGGTGGAGACCATTGGAGACCATCTTAGAAACTGCCTACCACACCCATTAGACAGAGGGGATAACCGAAATCCAGAGCATTTAAGCTAGAAAAAGAGCCAGGATTGGATCCAGCTCCGTGTGAGCTCACAGCCCACAGTTTTAACCATCGTGTTGTCTGGCTTTTAGGAAGCCTACGCTATTTGAACACTTGTGCCACCCTCACATTTTATTTTGATGTCTTCCTTCATGTGCGCATGGCCCTCAGACCTAGCATGGGACGCTGCTGGGTCTGGTTTATTGTGTGTCTGTCCTGCTGGATGGGGTGGTGAACTGAGCAGAGGGCAGATGCCGTTTTGAATGAATGAAGTGAGAAATGGAAGGATGGGCTCAAAGACAGAAGGGTGGTCCTGGCAACAGGGGGCCACTGGGCGCAGCGTCCTTCTGTGACAGGGAGGGCTGCCTGGATGTCTGCTTTCTGTTTGGTGTCTCGGTGAGGGGCTTCCTTGGGGCCTTGATTCTCTGACACCATCTCTGTGGGCCCCACAGCACAGTGGGAGGAAGGGCAGTGTCCCAGAGGCCCGGGGTTAGTGGACCTTTCTGGGTAAGGAGAGGATACAAGTCAGTGAGGCATGTCCACTGTGCATCTCAGGTGCTTCCTTCTCCTGTCCTTTGAGGGAGCATGTGGGAGTGGGACACAGCTCAGGGGTCCCTAGGATGTCAGTGCCTTCCCTTAGTAGAGAGGGGTATTTCCCTCATTGCTTCAGCACACCAAAGCCTTGGTGGCCTTCTTCCTTAATGCCAGCTATTGGGAATGTCTAGGCCACTGTTCTCAAAGTGTGGTCCCTGGACAGGCAGCATCACCTGGGACTTGTTAGAAATGCAAATTCCAGCCCTTCCATGGCAGACCTACTGAATCAGAAACTCTGGGGGTGGACCCAGCAATCTGTTTTAACAAACCCCTCAGGGAGTCTGATGCATGAGAAATTCTGAGAACCACTGCTCTAGGCCTTAAAAAAAAATCCTCTCAATGCATTTACATTTGTTAAAAATATGCAAAAGTAAACATCTTCAATATATGAATATGTTGGAAAGTCAGGAAAGGAGTTCTTAGAAGGAGATGTAAATTACCTGGATATCAGTATTAACTTATGGGTGCATGTTACTCCATTGTTCTAGTTACATGTGTATTTAATCATACATATACTATCTAATAAAAGAGCAGTATGCAAATTGACCATCACTCCAACACACAAAGATGGCTGACCCCATGTGGTCAAAGATAGCCGCCACAAGATGGCCGGCAGGGGAGGGCAGTTAGGGGCAACCAGGCCTGCAGGGGAGGGCAGTTTGGGGCAACTGGGCTGGCAGGGGAGCAGTTAGGAGTTGATTAGGCTGGCAGGGGAGTGGTTAGGGGGTGATCAGACAGGCAGGCAGGGGAGCGGGTGGGAGCCAGCAGTCCTGAATTGTGAGAGGGATCCCAGATTGGAGAGGGTGCAGGCTGGGCTGAGGGACGCACACCCCCACCCCTGTGCACGAATTTCGTGCACCGGGCCTCTAGTAATGTCTAATAAAGTTGAGAGTTTACTGGAAATATTGCTTTGCACATGGTTTCTTAAACATTTTCTCATATCTTAAATACTCTCCCATGGCACCACTTGTTCATGGCTGCATAATATTCCACAGTTGGACGATACCATAATTTAGCCAGATCTCTGGGACTGATGTTGGCCGTAACTCTGCTCAGATATCTTCATAGTGTAAACATGCACACAGATGGTTGGCAAAACCAATGAGCCCTCTTCTCTTTCTCTAGGCTTGAGGGGCAGGGCCAGTGCGGAGAGTCCAACCTCAAGGGTGAAGGCCTGGACACCCCCATGGGAATGCAGAGAAAGGGACAGATGAAGGAGGTGCCACGAGTTCAGTGAGTATGCAGAGCGGGTTTCGGGGGAGAGGGGAGCCAGAGATTCAGATCTGTGTGATTGAGACTGCACCGTGATAGGGACACATTTGTTCCCATTTTTGCTTCAGGAAAAACCCCACAACAACAAAAACCTGTCTTTATATGCACGGGAAAATGCATGGGAGGCTATAAACCAAAATGCTAATGTGATTCCTGAGTGGTGATGTTATGAGGTATTTTCATTATCTTCTTATTGCTTATCTATATTTTCTGAATTTTCTGTAATGAACATCCATTACTTTTGTAATAAAAAACATTGAAAAGAAGACCGGGGAAGTGGAGGGGAGCAGTGCTTCTGGGCGGATGAGGCTGGAAGCTTCTGGTTAGTTGTGCTGAGGTGATGGCCACACGGATGCTTTGAAGAAGAAGAGGGTCAGAGTTCAGGGAATGAATTTGTGAGTCTCAACAAAATGCCTGTGTCATGGTCTGGACTGTTGGTTCTGAGGCTGGGAGAGGACCTGTCTTTTGATTAAAGACCTTTGCTGACAAGGAGGAGCTCTCTGGACTTCGAGCTGACCTCCCCAAGCCTGGGGGTGGTGTGTGTGTGTGTGTGTGTGTGTGTGTGTGTGTGTGTGTGCGTGCGCGCGCGCGCGCGGCGTGCATTGACTGCTTTTCCAGTGAGAGGACAGAGACCAAGCCCTGATTTGGGCTCAGCAGGTCCCGGGAGGGCCTTGGCGGGCACAAGGGCGTCCAGTTCCAGAATCTTCTTCAGATGAGGCTGATTAGGATGGAGTCAGGACTATTAACCTCTCCAGGACTATTCACTTCTCGCAATGCCCTGCGGAGAGGGAACCTTGAAAGACAGCGCTCAAATGAGTTTCATTGACATCAAATCCGATGCTGAAGGGGCTGTGCTGGTTTTTTTTATTAAAGTTCATTACTTTCAATTATGAAAGAGGGGGTTTGGCGGGCTTACGGCTTCAAACTAATTGAACCATTTCCCCCACTCCTGTCCCCAGTGTAAAACATTCCCACCCTTTGGTGCAGAAACAGCAGAGAAAACGTTTCTTCATTTTAAGGAAACATATTTATCCTTGAAGGGCATTGAGAATGGAGGAAAACAGACCGGGCTTGGTTTGGAAGTGAGGGAGGAAGCGGCTGCTGCAGGGAGAGCCAGCAATCCTGGGGCCCCTTGAAAAGTGGGGTCCCTAGTGCTAGCTCCTAGGGTTCCTGGCTGGCATGCTTGCCGGGCCGGGAGGCTGCGTCACTGGGAAAGCTCTGTAAGGCTGACGGAGGCCATTGGCTGGAGGGACAACAGACTCGCTCTGAGATGAGCAGATTGCTCTCTTCCCCTGTCACCCCCATTTCCCCAGCACGGCGTCTGGATTGGACAAAAGTGGTGAAAGCTGGAGCTCGCCCTGGAAGGGAGCGGAGCCAGGGGGTTTGACCTGCGGAGCCTCGCAGGGTTTCATGGTGTGTGGCTGAGGGGCTGGGCAGGTGGGCAGGGTGCTTGGAGCCTGGACTGACTTGTTAACACACGAATCTCAGCTCTGCACATGCGGCCACTGATTTGCTTTGTCATGTTTTAAAGCGTTTCTGCAGAAGTCCGATTTTAGGCGCCACGCAATCCAGTGAGTGGTGAGGAGTGGGTTTGGGGGCTGAGAAGCAGGCCCTCGAGGCTGTGGCTGCGTGACAGGAGGCCACGTTCCCTCCCTGCTCGGGGGCCTCCTCGCTCTCTCCTCCGCTGGAAAGGGCTGTGGTGGGACAAGCATGGCCATCTGTCATCTCCCCGGACCAGAGCCCAGGTGGGCGGCAAAGTTAGGAGAGGTGAGGTCTGGACAAGTGTCTTGACCAGGTGGGTTCCCAGCCTTTTATTTAATTTAATTTATTTTTTGAAACAGCTTTATTGTGATATAAATTCACATACCACACAATTAACCCATTTAAAGTGTACAATCAATGGCTTTCAGCGATTTACAGAATTGTGCAACTCTCACACCATCCAGTTTAGAACATTTTCGTAATCCCCAAAAGAAACCTCACACCAGCTGGCCGTAATCCTCCACTTCACCCCCCTCCGCACACCAGGCAACCGCTAATCTACTTAGCCTCTCCAGCCGTTTATTTGGACGTGAAGGTAGAAGGGGAGAAGGGCACGGGGGCAGGGTCTGCCGTGCTGTTGCAGCGGATGGGGAGAAGGGCGGGGATTGCTGTGGGGTGCTGTCCGCCTGTCCTTCTGCCTCTCGGAGGCAGCTCGCGGGCCTGCTCATGAATCTGACCTTGGCTCCCGATGAGCTGTCCTCCCCACGCTCCTCCAGGCGGTTGTCCCTGATGCCTTCTACTGCCAGGCACTGTGAGATTCGCAGGGATGTTGCAAAGTGATGAAGAGACGGTCCCTAATGGCCTGGAGCTTGCTGGTTAGCAAAGAAGATGCCACGTGTCTGTAACTGACTACGGTCCCAGTGGAGGGTGGAGAGCAGCTCAGGAGAGGGCCTTTCCGGGGCGTTCAGGTGACGGTGGGAACTCAGTCAGGGAAGGCTGTAGCGGGGAGAGGCTCTTCTCCTGGAGTCTGCAGGGTTTGAGAGGGGATCTTTGGAAGGATGTTTCTGGCTGGAGGGCCAGCCAGGGAGAATCCTGGAGGTGGGTGAAGGGGAGTGGGACTGGGGAGAGGCTCAGTGCTGGAGCAAGAGTGTGAGGGCGGAGAGGAGGTGAGATGGAGGGGTAAAATGGGGACTAATTATGGGAGCCCTGAGTGCCATTCTAGGAGCTGGGTCATGGGACAGGGAGAGGGGGTTAGCTTCAAGAAAGCGCATTTGGTAGCCTGGCTGCTGGGTTTGGGGCTGACGGTGTGAGAGAGGAGGGGTGGATAGGGCTGTGTTGGAAGCTGAGCATCACCACGGAAGGCATGCTAACTGGAGAGTCAGCCGTATAGTCCCTGGTGCCCTGACTCTCGTCTGGGGCCTTGACTAGGGAATTGGCCCAGCTCTTAACTCCACTGTTTAAATCTGGCCCCTGAGGGACTGGAGCCTCACCCCAACCAGAGCACAATGCCAGCTCTCTCTCCTGTCTGGAGGACTGGAAACCTCTTGTATTGGTTGCCTGGATTGTGCCCAGCCTGCATACCTGCCTGGGTCTGGATCTGCTGAAACTGCCCTCCCCC
>NW_005357764.1:5961897-5972082 GCF_000412655.1 Myotis brandtii | reverse complement strand
CCCGAGTCCCTTGCTTCTGCTGCCCCTGCCAGGGCCCTGAGTGTCAAATGCCAACACCCCAAGAAAGCCTTGGGTGCTCTAAAGACCCTGCTAGTGAGAGGGTCCTTGGTGAGCCCGAGGAGGGTGGGGTGGTGGGGATGGGGGAGAGCAGGGATGGCACTTGAAACGTGTCATTGTTTTATTAAAGTTTAAAATTTAATAAAACAAAATTTATAGGAGATGTTCCAGCTCCACATACATCATTCGGCTGCTTGCTGACGCAGCATGTTGGGCACACAGCCGTGTCTCCCTGTCTCTGAGTGTCAAAAATGCTTGCTGGTGGTTCAGGACTCCTGGGTGTGGTTGCAGGCTGGTGGCACGGTCCACACTCGCTACGGCCGGGGTTGGCACAGAGCTGGGCCAAGGTCAAGCTAGGCCAGGGTCATGTGTTTGGTGCTGTGTTGAAGACCCCAGACCTCTTCACAGTCCACCTAACATTTCTGCCTTCATTTTAGCAGCTTGTCCTAGACCTGTTGTTGAGGGTACACTGGTGCCCACGTCGGGAGGGGGAAACAGAGGGATAAAGGAACAGGCTGCAGAGCCAAACAGCTGGGATCCCAGCTCCGCTGCTGTTCACTGAGCTAATTCCCGAACTCTTCATCTGTAGAAGGGCAATAACAAGAGGTCCTCCCCCATTGGATTATAGTCAGATAGTACTTGAGAGGTGCTTAGCATGGAGCTGGCACTCGGTGAGTACAAAATCAGTGGTCACTTTTTAATGTGGGCTAAATGCTGCTGGATATTAGGTCACTGCCCTCACAGAGCCTGCAGCCAACATAAGGAGGCAAGTTCATGGGCACCTACAATACTTGGAGCTCTGCTAAGTCTTGAGAGGAACCATAGTGTGTGTGTAAAATCTGGGGAGGCTTCTGGGAAGAGGTGATTTTTGACCTAGTTTTTTAGAAGGGGGAAGGATTTCAACGAAAGATCTAGAGAAACCTGACAAACACTGCCTCGACCAGGTGACCGAGGCAACATCAGCAGTGACATATCATGTTGATACTGTGTACTACAGGGTGATATGATGAAAATGGCCCTTTTATCTTGTGGTCTTCCTCCCCCAAACCCATAAACCCAGTCTAAGCATGAGAAAAGCATCAGATACATTCCAGGAGAGTGGCACCCTTCAAAACACCTGACCAGTGCCCCGCAAAACCGCCAAGGTCATCAAAACCCAGAAAAGTCAGAGGAACTCTCACAGCCAAGAGGAGGAGAGGAGCCGACTAAATGTAATGTGATTTCCTGGAGGAGGAGAAGGATCGCAGGTGAAAACTAATCCAATCTGAATAAAGTATAGACTTTAGTTAAAAAATAGAAGGGTGTAAGCTCATCTTCTCTGAGAAAAGTGGAGAATATGATTGTTCCAGCAGGGGTATTCATGGCGATGAAAGTCTTTAGCTGAAGGCTGGAATTCCAACCGTCACTGATGCCGATGAAGATGATGATGATGATGATGATGATGACGACGGTGATAGCAACAATAAAGTAGCTAGCCAGCCAAGTTTAGGTTGACTGAGGCAGGTGTCTGTTAGTCCAGGCATTGCCCTCCTTCCTCCATACTGCTTAGAGTGTGTTTGTCCGACCGGATGGGCTGTCAGTAAAATCTTACAGGCAGCTCCCCCAGCATAAGGCCGAGTTCCGGAGCCTGGAGAGCACGGTCTGGTGGGGAGACTGATGAGGAAACAGGTCTTGACACACACAGGATGATGGTCGTGCAAAGGGGACAGTGACTTAGCTGGGGCTATGGGTGAGGGGGCCTGCCCGACCAATGCTGCTGAGGTGGAGGGTGCGAGGCGAGCATGCGCACAGGCCTCCGTGGGGCCTCCCCTCCTTAGACGCCGCCACTCCGCTTGGAACACAGCATAGCTCCTCAAAGCGGCTGGGTGGCAACATTTTTTAAAAATCAGAGAAATGATTACAGTTTGGCCCAGATTTCTGGCGCTGAGAGAGCAGTGAGATATTTGCATGAAAGCCTTGGAGGGTCTGAAGCTCTCCGCTGTCACTTATGGATTTCCTTTAATCGCTATTTATTTTTAAATATCTGTCTGCTGTATAATACAGGCTTAGGCTCTTGAGGCCTTCGCTTCCCCTTTCAGCTGTTTCTGAAATCCCATTTACGGAGGACAAATAGCTTTTGGGTACAAGAGTCTTTGCCCCTTCAAGGAAGCAGTTAGCGGGCTGCTTTCTCCTGATTGTGTCTGTCTGTGGTCGGGGCAGCAAAGTGATATTATTTTAATTCCATCAAACTCTCCTGGAGTCTGGCTATCAAGGGAGGCAGCTGCTATCTTTGTGGGCTTCTTTTCCTCGTAAAACTGCTGTGTAGGTTTCTTGGGTGGAGGTTGGGGAGGAAAAGGTGATGGCACTGGCAGGGTCTGTCTCTGCCCACTGGCCCCATGGGGCCTGAGGACTGGGCCCAGTATTTCTCTGAACGTGGGAGGCTCTCCCAGTAGGACTTTTATGGTAATGACCCAGGAGGGTGTGTTTGCCGAATTTGTGGGTGTGAGTACCGTGGGCCATATGGTTGGTTGGATTTGTTGAGAGGCACACTTGTTCTATGAGACAGAATTTATGGAGCACCAACTGTGTACCTCAATCCTGGGAGAGCCCGAGGAGAAGCTCAATTGGGGAAGGCTTCCTGGAGGAGGTGGTGTCTGGATTGAGCTCTGAAAGGGGAGCAGAGGTCACCCTGTTGGTGGGGAACTACATCTGCCATGCACAAGCCTGGCACCTTGAGAGGAACATTGTGAGATGGGGATGCGCCCAGGCACACTGTGGAGGTGACGGCGAGGGGCATGGCACCAATCTGCCTGGAATGATGTGTTGTCTCAAGTTGGGGAGGGGAGACTGGGAGTGTCCTTACCCTCAGGCGTTTGGACTCACTGGGGGACATCATAGTTTGGGAATAAATAGTAGGTGTCATATCCCCCATCAAGGAGGACTCAGCTTACATTGTGTAAGACTCCGATGTAGCAGACTGGAGAGATTCTCTCACTGGTCTGAAGGAGTAAGCTGCCATATGGTGGAGGGGGCCACGTGGCTGGGCCCTGAGGGCAGCCCCCAGGTTCGCAGGAAAATGGGCACCTCAGTCCTGCAACTGCAAGGAACTGCATTCTGCCAACAACCTGAATAAGCTTGGAAGTGGATTCCTCCCAGTCCAGCCCCCAGCAAGAATGCAGTCCAGCTGACCCCCTGACTTCTGCCTGCTGAGACCCTGAGCAGAGAATGCAGCCAAGCTGTGCCTGGACCTTTGACCTCCAGAACTGAAGGGTAGCTAATGAGTGTTGTTTTAAGCTGCTAAGTGGTATTTTGTTATGTGGAAATAGGGAACTAATACAGCGGGGAACATGGCTGGCACCTGGGTCTGCAGGGGCTGTAGCTTGCATTGTGGCCATGATGGCTCAGTTCCTGGTGCCCAGTTTAGACCCCTGGGCCTCATGGCTCCCCTTCCACAGAGCCCCCAGTCACATGACGGCCCTCTTTTTATGGCCTGGCCCAGCCATGGTTTATTGTTGAATTAGTAGGAATAACAGCAGCATTTTAGTGGCTGATTGGGAGCCATATATTAGCGATCGTATTAATAAGTGCACAGTGACAGGAGACCAGTGAGAGTGAGAAAATGAGACATGGTATTTATCCCCAGTGCAAAACCTTTTTTATTATTAAAGACACTGGGTTAACCGAGGATAGATTTAATGCCTGCTGGTAATGTTATTGGATAATCAGCAGCCCGGGTCTCACTGCAGCCTGAGCTCTGGGCCACCGAATCCTTTGGAGAAGACACAGGGGTGGGAAGTTGCAAATGTGGGCACTTGCTAGGGACTTCCCTCCTGGCCTGCAGTTATGCAGATAGGACCCAGGCCTGCTGCTCCCAGTGGGCAGCTGCTGGGCAGCTGATACAAGACAGGGCGAGTCCTTCACCCATTTGGAGATGAGCAACATGAGGTCATTGCAAGTTCTGAGGCATCTGACGAGAAGGGATTGCAGGGAGAGGATCAGAACGGGTGCAGGCCCAACCCCTACTCGAAGAAGACCCCCCAGCAGAGGGCCGCACACTGGAGGGTCTTGGTGTCCTGGGCACAGTCAGCCTCTGCCCCTCACCTGGGCTCTCTGGCCTACCTAGTGCCTCGCTGGGTCTGCTGCAGTGGCCCAGCCTTGGAGAAGCCTGGCCCTGTCTGGAGGAGCCCCAGGACTTTTGAAGGGGAGGAGCTTGGGCTTTTGCTGCCTTAGTGGCCACCTGCAGTGGAGAAGGCATCTTGCAAGGGGACTACACTGAAGGCCCTCGCAAGCTCTTAGGCCTTTGAACATTTTAGAGGAGGGCTAGAGGACAGAATATGAGACAGGAGAGGAAGTCAAAGAATCCAAAATGCTGCAGCCAGGCCTGCTTCCTATGGACATGTAAGCCCCTCTAGTCTGCTTATCCTTAGCCCAAGTCTAGCAGCCTTCACTGCTTCGCTGTGCTTCTCCTCTGAAGGTCAGCCCTTCCTTCCTCTAGGCCAGCGGTTCTCAACCTGTGGGTCACGACCCCTTTGGGGGTCGAACGACCCTTTCACAGGGGTCGCCTAAGACCATCGGAAAACACATATATAATTACATATTGTTTTTGTGATTCATCACTATGCTTTAATTATGTTCAATTTGTAACAATGAAAATACATCCTGCATATCAGATATTTACATTACTTTTCATAACAGTAGCAAAATTACAGTTATGAAGTAGCAACGAAAATAATTTTATGGTTGGGGGTCACCACAACATGAGGAACTGTATTAAAGGGTCGTGGCATTAGGAAGGTTGAGAACCACTGCTCTAGGCCTTTCAAGGACCCTCATCTGACCTCCTCCCCTGACCAGCAGACCCCCATGGGACAGATGTGTGAGGGCAGACGAGGGGCTCATGTGGCAGGGAGGACGGGGAGAAGGGCATAAGAGAAAGAACTTGGACTTCGGAGCATAACTGACCTGGGTTTATACCCTGACCCTGCACTGTGCTGGTTGGGTGACATCCATCCTGGGTGGGTTGCTTATAGCCCTCAGCTGCCAAAGACGACCACCATCTCTACCTCACAGGGGAATGGGTGTAAGGACCAAAATATAGAATGAGTATCTGTACAGGGCTTTGTATAATGCCTGGCACACAGTAGGTGCTCAGTATAGGGTACATGATTATGTCCAGAAGGACTCAGACTCTTGTGTTCTCAGAGAAACCCCTTGGCTGATAGGGAGGTTAATTTGCTCACTTGTTTGTTCTTTCTGCAAGTGATGGTGCTGGGTTTTGGTGACACCGGTGTGGCACATAGCATTGCTCAGTGAATGCTTATTGAGCGGATGACTGTAGAGATTTAGACAAAGTTTCTTCTCTCAGGTAACTTAGCCTGGCGTAGGGGGTGGTGCTGGTAAGTGGAG
The DNA here is from genome assembly GCF_000412655.1 of Myotis brandtii. NCBI lineage: Eukaryota > Metazoa > Chordata > Mammalia > Chiroptera > Vespertilionidae > Myotis > Myotis brandtii. Next base: position 5,966,640 of record NW_005357764.1, on the reverse strand, counting down.
ATATTTTCTGTGTTTCCTCAGGCCTGGTGCCAAGGAACCTTGAAGATGCCCTTGTCCCTGTGGGGCTAAAGAGATTGTCTCCTTCCTCTGTAGCCTCACCTTCATTTTTGTTTTAAGATTAAAAAAAGAGAGAGAGATGTTTTTAGAGCGAGAGGGAGAGGGACTCACCTTCATTTTTGTTTTAAGATTAAAAAAAGAGAGGTGTTTTTAGAGAGAGAGGAAAGGAGAGGGAGAGAGAGATAGAAACATCAGTGTGAGAGCAAAACATCGATTGCCTGCCTCCTGCACATCCCCTACTGGGGATCAAGCCTGCAACCTGGGCATGTACCCTGACAGGGAATCAAACTGGCAACCCTTCGGTGCATGGGATGACACCCAACCCACTGAGCAACACCAGCCAGGGTGCCTGACATTCTTTGGGTAAGGTATCACAGGGAGAGAAGATGACTAGGATTTCATCCTCCTTGGAAAAGAGTGCAGATCTCCTTAGCCCGGTGGTGGTGGTGGTGGTGGTGGTGGTGGTGGTGGTGGTGATGGTATTGGAGGTACCTTGGGTGGTGGTGGTGGTGGTGGTGGTGGTGGTGGTGGTGGTGGTGGTGGTGGTGGTGGTGGTGGTGGTGGTGGTGGTGGTGGTGGTGGTGGTGGTGGTGGTGGTGGTGGTGGTGGTGGTGGTGGTGGTGGTGGTGGTGGTGGTGGTGGTGGTGGTGGTGGTGGTGGTGGTGGTGGTGGTGGTGGTGGTGGTGGTGGTGGTGGTGGTGGTGGTGGTGGTGGTGGTGGTGGTGGTGGTGGTGGTGGTGGTGGTGGTGGTGGTGGTGGTGGTGGTGGTGGTGGTGGTGGTGGTGGTGGTGGTGGTGGTGGTGGTGGTGGTGGTGGTGGTGGTGGTGGTGGTGGTGGTGGTGGTGGTGGTGGTGGTGGTGGTGGTGGTGGTGGTGGTGGTGGTGGTGGTGGTGGTGGTGGTGGTGGTGGTGGTGGTGGTGGTGGTGGTGGTGGTGGTGGTGGTGGTGGTGGTGGTGGTGGTGGTGGTGGTGGTGGTGGTGGTGGTGGTGGTGGTGGTGGTGGTGGTGGTGGTGGTGGTGGTGGTGGTGGTGGTGGTGGTGGTGGTGGTGGTGGTGGTGGTGGTGGTGGTGGTGGTGGTGGTGGTGGTGGTGGTGGTGGTGGTGGTGGTGGTGGTGGTGGTGGTGGTGGTGGTGGTGGTGGTGGTGGTGGTGGTGGTGGTGGTGGTGGTGGTGGTGGTGGTGGTGGTGGTGGTGGTGGTGGTGGTGGTGGTGGTGGTGGTGGTGGTGGTGGTGGTGGTGGTGGTGGTGGTGATGGTGTTGGAGGTACCTTGTGGACACAGCCAGCATTCTTAGCCTCCTGTGGGCCCCAGTAGCATCCATTTCCCCTCACCTCCCAACCATGCAGTTCATATGCCTCTATCAAACCTGGAACAGGCACAGAACTGCACAGCAAGTGCTCAGTTGAGACAAGCAGTCATGTTGGGGGGATCGTCACGAGCTGCTCTGGAGAATGAGAGGACTTCCTGCCAGGAAGCTCGACAGGAAACGATTCCCTTCTCCTTTGCTTCCGTTCTCTTTGGAGTGCACATCCTTGCCTCTAGGTTGTACTCCCCAACCTAAACCCTATGTGGACTGCTGGCCTGGCAGGGTTCTGGCTCGAATAGCCAGCCTTGGAAGCAATCAATAAAACAAAGGTTGGCGCTGCTGCCTGCTGCCCCTGAAGTTGAGAGCAGATCAAAAAGTGAGTGACTGTGGCTTACTGGGCCGGTGCCCATGGAGAGGACGTCTCAGGGGTCCTGGAGCTGGCAGCCTTTGGGGCCACCGGACCTGCACTTTTAGAGGCTAATTGTGCAGAGACCAGCAAGTGTCCAGGACCCTTGGCCATCTGGCTGTTCTAGGGCTGAGGACTGGAAAATTTGTGTGATTGTTTATTGCCTCCATTTTTTTTATTATCAGCAAAACCTTAATTACAGCTCTCACTAAACCTACCTTCTGCCAGCATTTACAAGGCAATAAATTTCCCTTTCTCTCCTAACACAATCTGAACCTCCATAGGGCAGTGTATATGCACTGGAAGATATTGATTCCCCAAAGAAATTATAATAGCATTTGCTCTCAAGTAAACACACAGAAGAGGCTATTATAACACTGACGAAGAGTCGATTGTCTTTGCTTTATTAAACAACACAGCTCTCAATTGGAAGCACATCTAAATTATCAAGAGATTGATAGAACAGACAGGCAGCGATGCCTCAAATGAGGCTTTGAGTGGCAGAACTAGAAGGAAGGCTTTGTCCCTTTCTCCTTGTTTCTCACTCCCTCATCAAAACAACCTGCTCCCCCACACTTCACCCCGGTAGTCCTTTAGCACCGAAGGGGCATTGATCGCGCTCTCAGTGAGGGAGTCGGCACACTGCAAGCTGGCAGACAGGAAGCTTGCACCAGGCCTGCCAACTGGCTAATGGCCCCATGTGTATTGGTAGACAGTAAACACAAGCCTTTTAAAACTTCTTGCTGTATTACTGCCAGGTGGAAAAGTTTGATGCATTCATTAACCCTAATTTGGAAAATGGTACATGACCCATCTTTGCTTCGGAACACCCAGAAATGCATCCCACTGAGCAAAAGAGTGATCAGCCATGACCTCGCTCCCACAGGCAATTTGAGAGAGAATATTTTATGAACAAATTGGTTTTATCGTCGCACAAGAACAACAACGGAATCAAAAGTCTAAGATGTTCTATTCAAAGTTGGTGTGTTCTATACAATGTTTGTGGTTATTAATTGATACCCTGTTAATAAAAAGATAAATCCCCTCAAATCCACTTTCCATGATTAAATAAATTCATAAAACATGGGGGTGAAACAAAGTTCATTGGATTTCTTTGTTGCAAGACTTTTCAGAGGTTGCATATGAATATGCATTATTAATCTGGAAGAGGGGGACGTAATATGTAAAGTTTTCTAAAAACAGGATTTACATCTTGTAGGACCAGAGTTTTTACAGAACAGCCTTTGGGAATTACTGGTCCGGGGACTAAGGCAAAAGGAGACTAGATCATGAGAAGTGGCCTGGGTTTTCTTCGCTGTGCTGGGCTTGGGGAAACCAGCCTTCGCAGCAAGTTTGAGTTGTAGCAGGAGAGTCAGGCTATGTTAGTCAGAGTGGCCGAAGCCTTGCCACAATGGTGCCTGGGCTCTCTCACTGAGCCTCTGAGATTTGTCCAATATCAACACGACCAGTACTGCCTTCCTGGAAGTGGGTTCCGCTGAGCTAAAGCAAGAGCTCCAAACAGAGCTGTCCCTCACCACAGCACATCATGGCAGTCTTACCTCAGTTACAGAAAACCTCAAGTCAGTGGAGACGGGCAGTTCTATTCTTGGAAATGGCGTTCTGGTTTATTTTAGACCAACCTGCTATCAAAACAACCAGAAAAGTCGTGGCAGACTGTGTTTTCCAGATGGCCGCGCCACTCTCTCTCTTCCCACGTGCCCATGGGTGTCATGTCTCCTTGCAACATCGCACTGACACGCCTGCGTTGAGATATAGGTTTTATATTCCTTCCTCTGGAACATACGCAGATTTTTGTAATAATCTTGACCAATAGAATGCCACAGAAATGAAGATTTCTGAGACTAAGTCAAAGGTTTCCACCCCCGTCTCCTTTAATGTCCTGGGATACGTGCCTTGGGAGCCCTGAACCAATTTGTAAGAAATCCAGCTAACCTACAGCCTGCACGTTGTAGCAGTCACATGGAGAGGTTACATAGAGGTCGTGAGAGGTGCCTGAGGAGCCCAGGTCCCAGCTACTCAAGTCTTCCCAGACTAGGCATGGACCTGAGAGGGCGTCAGCCAAGGCCACCATCTTATTGCAACCTCACGAGAGACCCCAAGCTGGACTCACCCAGGTGAGTTGCACCTGAATTCCCGATGCCACTGTGAGAGATAATAAGTGATTGATGGTATTTGAATATGTTGAGGAATTGGTTTACAGCCATAATAACTGGAACACAGCTTCACAAAATTAATTAAACATGTTGAAGGCTTTGGAAAGCTATCAGAGCATCAAAGGCTTGGCTCAAGGGGCCAGGTTTCTTGCTAGAAGGGAAAACCCCAAGAGGAGAGCCAGCAATTTGGTGTCACTTTTATACTCGAGTTAATTGTGGATTCAAATGCAACAGTGGAGAGGCAGAGGCTGAGTAGAAAATGGCTGCTAGATGGCTGAGGACAGCTTTTGGCATTTCCATGGGGCTGTGGGGTAAAACTGGGTTTCAAGTTCTTCTCTACAATTAGAGGGTCCCTGGTGAACACCCCAGATTGTCAGTGGCAACTCTTGACTGAGGGTAAAATTGAAGTTGAAATAGGCCAGCCCTCACAAAAACTGAAGCCTGCCTTTAAATTGGCTCAACTACAGACTAGGTTAAGGTTATCTGTCCCTACGCTATCTGCCACCAGAAACAAAAATGAATCCTCTTGTGAGCAAGGCACCATTATTCAGAAGCTCAAGTTATTGTTACAATATCTGGATTTTTAAAATTTTTTTATTTTTGTAGGCTGGGACTCATCCCTAGGGGGCATTGTGCAGTATCCGGTTTATTATTTTTATTTTATTATTATTATTTTTAAATTTAAATTCTTTATTGTTTAAAATATTAGTATTACATATGTATCCTTTTCCCCCCATTGACCTCTCCCCGGCCACTCCCACCCCCTAGCACATGCCCTCACTCCCCTACTGTCTGTGTCCAT
>NW_005357764.1:5954600-5960998 GCF_000412655.1 Myotis brandtii | reverse complement strand
TCTGGGCTCTGGAGCCAACCAATTGATGTGTTTCTCTCACATTGATGTTTCTCTCTGTCTTTCCCTCTCTCTTCCACTCTCCCTAAAAATCAATGGAAAAATATCCTCCGGTGAGGATTAAAAATAATAAAAAATAAATAAAAAATAAAAAATAACTAGGTGTACGCAAAGGGAAGAATCAACCGAAAAGCAATATATTTAATAGAATAGATTTAAAAGAAGTCTGGCAATAGGAGTTATGAGACATGGACTCTAAACCAATTGTGACTAATATGTATAATGATTTGAATGACAACATAGAGAATTTCTGTGGGGAGTTTGAAACTATAAAATAATCAAATGGAAATTTGAGAATTGAGACGTCAATAACTGAGACATCAACCGAGGGATTTAACTGCATATTATACACAGTAGAAGAACAGATTGATGAACTGGAAGAAAGATGAGTAAAACATTTTCAGTTTGAAGAGAAGAGAAAACAATGATAAACAGTACAGAAAAGAGCCTAAGAGAAACATGGCACGTGATAAAATGGTCTAATGTGTGTAATTGAAGTCCCAGAAAGAGGAGAAGGAAGGGTGGAAGGAATATTTGAAAAGATAGGCCAAGAATTTTTAAAAACAGATAAAATATGTATAATAACTCTACTTAAGAGTCATAATAATTACTATGAACCCCAAGTAGAAAAAATTAAAACAAATATATACATTTGTTTTAATATTATATCTCAAGGTAAAACTACTGAAAATAAAAAAGGTAATCTTAAAGGAGTGAGAGGAAAGGACAAATTACCTTTTAAGAGCAACAATGAGCATGACACTGACTTCCAAGGGAACAATAGAAACGTGAAGGCAATGGAATGATATTACTCATGGTGGAAGAAAATAACCTCTGTGTTAGCTCAGACCACTATAATAAAAAAATACCATTATGGAGGCTGGGAAGTCCAAGATTAAGATGCTAGCAGATTTGGTTCCTGGTGAGGACCCTCTACCTGGCTTGTAGACATCTGCCTTCCTATTGTATCGTCACATGTTGGGAAAGAGAGCCCTGGTCTCCCTTCTTTGTTTTATAAGGACGTTAATCCCATCATGGGATCCCCACCTTCTTAACTTTATCTAAACATAGTTATCTCCCAAAGACCACCTTCAAATACCTTCACAATGGGAAGAAGGGCTTCAACGTATGATATTTTTTGGGAGACACACATATTTACTTCATAGTAACCTCTAACTTAGAATTCTATATCCAGTGAAAGTAAACTTCAGAAACACATTTTCAGACAAAAAAATTGTGAAGAATTATCAGCAGATCCATTCTAAATTAAGTAGTAAGGGAATTCTTAAGACAGAAACATATTGATCCTGCATGGAAGCATGAAAATGGAGAAATGAATGAAGAGCAATAAAAATGGTATATATACATATATATGGGTAAAAAAATCTAAATATGTCTCCTGGGGTTAAAAAAATATAGAAACGAAACACACAATAAAGAAGCACAAAGGCAGTGAGCTGAGGTTAAATGAAATCAGTGTGTTCTAAATTTCTTGCATTGTCTAGGAAGTAATATAAAATATTTTATTTCAGGCTTTAAAAAGTCAAGAATGCACTCAGTTTAAGATGTGTGCTGTAAAATTTGTAAAGTAATGTATAACTCACAAGCTAAGAGAGGAGAAAAATAAATAAAATAATAAAAATACTTGATAAATCCAAAAGATACAAAAGAAAAGAAAAAGGGAAAAAATAGGCAGGACAAATAGAAATGAAATAATAAGATTGTAGATTTATTTATTTATTTTTTAATATATTTAAAAAATAGGCAGGACAAATAGAAATGAAATAATAAGATTGTAGATTTAAACTCCAATATATAAGTACAGACAATGTAAACAGACTATATACTCTAATAGAGGAAGATTGTTAGACTGGGTAAAAACAAAACTCAACTCTGTGCTGTTTAGAGATACATTTTGAATGTAAGGACTTAGAAAGATTAAGAGAAAAGGAAATAAAATGATATGCCATACAAACAATCATAAGAGAGATAGTATAGCTATACTAATAGTAGCAATGTAGAGTTTAAGGCAATAATCATTATCAGAGATAAAGATAATCAGTTCATGATGATAAGGGTCAGTGTACCAGGAAGCTATAACATATCCAAATGTAAACACATCTAATAACATAGCTTCACCATATATAATTTTTTTTTAGACCTAAAAGAAGAAATATATGAATTTACAATCATGATGGGTGATTTTACCTCCAACTTAATGGAAAGAATTTTCTCAATTTTTAGTTTTTCTCACAATTAAAAAAAAAATCAGTGGGACCTGATACCTTTTATCTGATGACAAGCTCTAGCAGAGAACAAAAGATGAATGAAAACAACTATTAATGGGAAAGAAGCACAGTGGGCAGGCTTTCTGTAAGAGCTGTGTATTTGTGGTATTACGTGCTCGTGGAGATTTCTGTGTTACATTAAAAGAAAAATTTTTGGTTCATATGATAGATCAAATACATTGCTAAATCCAAGTGTTATAGAGTGAGTGCCCTGCTTCCTGATGTCTAGCTACCTGAACACATGTCAGGACCACCACGGCACTTTGAAGACTGTCAAACACCTGTTTTGGTGCACTTCTAGGCCCACATGCCCCTGACTACCTAATCTTTCATATCAGAGTCAGCATGATTGAGACTCACACACTGAGCAGGCGTGGGCTGATGGATATTGGCTGTGAGATGCCCACCAGTAGAGAGACAGAAGCATCAGAATCACCGCCCTTATGAGCGAGTAGCAAGAGCCAAAGGTGTGTCCCTGGCCTCATGGAGTCCTGGGCTCCATCTGCCTCTCCCAGGCAGTCTGTTCTGCAGGCAGTGAGGACACGGACCATCGAGGTGGTAATCTTCCTTTGGAAAGGGACATCTGGCCCAGACGACTTCAGTTTAGTAGAGCAAACCTGTCTGAACCATTTGGATCCTTCTCAGTTCATATTTATAAAAGCTGCTTTCTTTTTATATTTTTACACAAATAATTTATGCTCAGTGTAGAATAATCAGAACAAAGAGACAATCAGGAAGAAAAATAACTACTCAATCCTATCCCTAGAGACCATTGTTACTGCATTTTCTCTCAGCCTTTTCCATTTTCCAAGTAGGATCTAACTGCATATTATTTGATAACTTACTTTTAAAAACTTTTCAATTGTATCAAGAACACCTTTTAAAGTCAATAAATATAGATTTATACTTTATTATTTTTAGTACCAATTACTGTTTTATCTAATTCTATAATGATATAGAAAGCACAAAAAAAGGAGAATTAAGAAAATTAACATCTCTAGAGATTACTACAATGTTTCTATTTTTTGGTGAAATTGTTCCAGTCTTTTTTCCAAATATATGTAATTTTTGCTTTTTCTCCTCCAAAACAAAATTAGGCTCATATTATTCATGGCAACATTACTTTTAATGACTGAATTGCATTCCACTATATCAATGTGCCATCTTTTATCTATGCAGTTTCTTATCTTGGTCATTTATATGTTTCTCATTTTTTTTTAATGCTGCATTCATTAGTTGGGTAATCTATGTCTTGTGACAATTAACCAGCTGTTTTTTAGAAAAAAATTCATGAAATTTAATTGGTTGGTCCAAGGCTATGCCCATGTTTATGGCTTTTAATTCATATTGCCACATTGCCTTGTAGAAAAGAAGGCAACTTCTAGAAGGCACTGCTAACCTAATACTCGCATCAGCTCGTGGCCTCCTTACTCCCTGCTGTTACCAATATGGGACCCGATCCTCTTATGAATCTTTGCAAAGCCAGTAGATGACCTTAAACTGCATTACTGTGATCTCATATTTTCTCATAGTTCATTTGTATTTTTAAAATTTCCTGGCAATTCTAGATTGATTCTTTGGACTCAAAATAGGGACATATTTAACTTTTTTTAGATGATGGCTCTTGCCCAAGTTTTTGATTGAGCTATGAACAAAGTCCACTTCTATTTTGCTTGTTTATCATATGTAAAAGGGTTTACTTTAAATTGTCTGTTTGAAACTATATCTAGTCTTAGACTATCTGAGCTGCAAGAATTCATGGAGGATATTTATTACAACTCCCCATTTTTTTGGATGGGAAAACTGAGACCAAGAGAGAACAAGGGGTATGCCCAAAGTCACATGGCATAGATATGTAAAAGGGTTTACTTTAAATTGTCTGTTTGAAATTATATCTAGTCTTAGACTATCTGAGCTGCAAGAACTCATAGAGGATATTTATTACATCTCCCCATTTTATGGATGGGAAAACTGAGACCAAGAGAGAACAGGGGTATGCCCAAAGTCACATGGAATATCTCTCTGTCTTTCTCTATCTGCCTCTTTCTTTCTTATACATGTATTATTAAAATGTGATTTGGGGAATGGTTCATTCTGACTGGAAACATCTGCTATTCCCTACCCATCTCTTGAGGGAAAGACAGAAATATTGGTTGTGAGGTTGAGATTCCCAAACTGTCAATATCACTGAACAGGATACATTAAGAGAAAGCCTAGTCTGAATGTGAATATCCTTGAAAAGGAAATGACTCTAAAAATCCACTGTGATTCTAAATAGAAGATGTAAAATTTCAGCATGTTCTTGATTTGCTTTAATGAACAGATTAAAATCATTTATACATAATTTATGATTTTAATGAAAATGGGTACTATAACAGATGTTTGAAGTGCGTTTGAAAGATCATTTCCTTTCTTGATAAAACTTTTATACTGCAATTCTGTCTGTTCCATTAGTTCACTTAGAAAGTCCTTCATAGATTGTTTCAGACAGGATATGCTAAGTTTGCTGCAGCAACAAATAACTTCCAAAATCTCAGTGATGTAAACAGAGTGTATTTCTTGCTCACTCTGCATGTCCAGTGGGAACTGACGCAGGCCCTGCTCAGCAGAGCACTTGTGGACTTGGGCTGCTGGAGATTTGTCTCCATACATGCTTCTGTGGCCAGCTCAGCTGGGGGAGGGGTTATAGCAAATCACCCACTAATTCTTTTAAGGCAGGGGTTGGCCAACTTTGCCTTTGGGCCAAATTCGACCTGTCACCTGTTTTTTGTATATTCTGCAAGGTAATCACATTTTTATACTTTTGGATGGTTAAAAAAAAAAATAGTATTCTGTGCCAAGTAGCAATGATATGAAATTAAAATTTCAGTGTCCATAAATAAAGTTTTATTGGAACAGAATCACATCCATTTGGTTACACACGGTCTGTGGCTGCTTTCATGTTACAGTGGCAGAGGTGAGGTGCTGTGACAGTGACCACCTGGTCCACAAAGTCTAAAATACATATTATCTGGTCTTTTATGAAAAAGTTTGCCAGCCCCTGTTTTATTTATTTTTTTGTTAATCCTCATCTGAGGATATTTTTCCATTGATTTTTTTTAGGGAGAGTGGACGAGAGAGGGAAAGACAGCGAGAAACATCAATGTGAGAGAAACACATTGACTGGTTGCCTCCTGCATGTGCCCTGACCAGGTTTAAAGAACCTCCCTAGAACTAATACATGATACTCATGCTCCCATTTCAGTGGCCAAAACAAGTCCCTTGGCCTTGCCTAACTTCAGAAGAGACAGAGAAATGTACGTAAAGAGGAGAACTGGGAATATTTAATGAAAAGCACGAATGACTACCCCATAGACCAGTTATTTTCAACTTTTTTCATCTCATGGCACACATAAACTAATTATTAAAATTCTGCAGCATACCAAAAATACATTTTTTGTTGATCTGACAAAAAAATAGGTATATTTTGATTGATTTACAAAAATAAAAAATAATAGTAATTACCTACACTTTTTATTCCAAAGTGAATTTTTAAGCCTGGCTGGTGTTGCTCAGAGGTTGAGTGTCAACCTATGAACCAGGAGGTCATGGTTTGATTTCCGGTCAGGGCACATGCCTGGGTTACAGCTCGATCCCTAGTGGGGGTTGTGCAAGAGGCAGCCAATCAATGATTTTCTTTCATCATTGATGTTTCTATCTCTCCCTCTCTGGAAATCAATAAAAATATATTAAGAAAGATATCAACAGTTCTGGAAGTATACCAAACTAAATTCACAAGCACACTCATTGATTACAATTATAAAACGACCAAACGAAACAATAACAACAACAAACACAAACAAAGTGACTTTAAAAAAAATCTGCCCAGCCACGTGTAGCTCAGCGGTAGAGCGCCAACCTAGGAACCACGAGGTCACCAGTTTGATTCCCGGTCAGGGCATATGCCCAGGTTGTGGGCTTGATCCCCAGTGGGGGGCGTGCAGGAGGCAGCCAATCAATGATTCTCTCTCATCATTGATGTTTCTATCTCTCTCTCCCTCTCCCTTCCTCTCT
>NW_005357764.1:5913877-5954479 GCF_000412655.1 Myotis brandtii | reverse complement strand
CATCTCGTGGAGTCAATGCCAAGAAGAATCGCCACAGTATTGAAGGCAAAAGTGGCCCAATGAAGTACTGATGGGGTGGTCATAATAATCTGGCCACTCAGTGTGTGTGTGTGTGTGTATTGATTTCAGAGAGGAAGGAAGAGGGAGAGAGAGATAGAAACATCAATGATGAGAGAGAATCATTGATCAACTGCCTCCTGCACCCCCTACTGGGGGGATCGAGTCCACAACCCAGGCATGTGCCCTTAACCAGAATCGAACCCAAGACCCTTCAGTCTGCAGGCCTACACTCTATCCACTGACCCAAAGCAGCTAGGGCAGCATTTGCCTTTTTTAATATGACAAGGTAAGGGAAAAGAGGTCAGTGCCCCTAAATAGTTAGGTATTGCATGTTTTAAAAATTCTTGAGGCTCACTGACTGAAAATTCCGGCCATAGACAGAGGGAAGGCAAACTTTTCCCTAGTCTCTGGGTGAGATCTCACTAGTTCTCAATTAATTGAATCTGAACTAGAGATAATTTACTATAAACGTTTGTCAAAGGCCTGAGTTGCCTGTGTTCCTGCAGACTCGGCCCTCCCTCAGAATGACTGCAATCGATCTGTGATTATTCTCATAACTGCGAGTTACAACTTGGTAACAACAGCTAGAGAAATTTATAAGCAATCCAATGAGCAATTTTAAGAAAAAAATCAATTCCAGTGCTCCAGAGTACAAGGGGACATTTAATACTGTAAATTGTCCGAGCTTAGCCACAAAGAGAAAAGGGAAAACATTTATTTCCTTATTCCCACCTCCTTAGAGTGCTTTTGACCCTCATCTGGGAGCGACGTTTCCCAAACAATGCAGGAGGGGCCTGCGGAGGCTGGCCCTGCTTCCCAGGACAGGGTAAGCCCTGCACTAGCTTCAGACAAGCTCCCTCGAAGCCCGCAAATGCCAAGGAAACCATTAAGTAAATAAGAAAGGTGATGAATTTCCAAGAGTGATCTCAGGGCTACTGGATTTAGATTCTCCTCATGAGACAGAGACTCAGGCTTAGCTTTCCTTCCTCGAGCTCCCAGGTCACCGACGCCAGTGTATTCACACCACCACGGAGCCTCTTGGACATGCCCTACCCAGGCCACTCCTGCCCCCTGGACACATGGACCCAGGACAGGTAGCTCGGCCTCCTGCTCAGTGCTTCAGAGCAGCTAAGGCCCTGAGTCGGCCTCTCTCATTCTAGCTGCCTGAGCTGTTTCCTCTCTGCTACAAATTACAGTTCCTTCCTTAAAAAAAAAAAAAAATCTCTTGAAAGCTCTTGTGTTTTTGCAAACCACAGTTATTCCTAATGAATCATCCCCAGGGGGCACGTCTTGGTGAGGTCTTGCCTGCTTCCTTATGGTTCTGGCAACTGGGTAATCAGGATGGAAGAGCCTTTGTTCCGGCCATAAAATAAGTTTATAGAGATATAATTAGCAATCGTATTATCTTCATTTGGACTTAGCCATGCTAAATGTCCTATAAGAGTTGTTTACGAGGTGATATGAACGGTAATGGTATTAATAATGCGATTAGCCAGAAGTATCAATATTTCCCACTACTTACTGCCTCTTAATGAGGTTGCGTGTGGAGTTCTGGGACAGGGATGAGCTGGTGGATTTATAGAAAGTTGTAAGGAGGCTCGTAAGAGTCCTTAAAAGGAATTTGGAAACCTCAGAATGTAGGGCCCTTGTCCTTCCTTGAGTTAGTAGCTCAGGGCAGGTTTCTGCACACAGATCCCAGTGGCCCTGGGCCCATGGTGCTCTTTGCTGTCTCCAGGCCTCTGCTGATGTCCTTCCCCTTCCTGAGATGCCCAACCACAGCCCATCCAGACACACCCTTCCATTCAGAGCACTCTTTGGGGGCGTAAGATTATTGTACTCTCTATTATGGACAGCTTCGGCTTAGGGCTGTCTTGTCTTCCAACAAGAATGTGGGGTCCTTGAGATGAAACCATGTTTCCCATTCCACATCTCCTCCAGCGCTGGGGAAGAAGTAGGTGTGGGTCCCTGCTGTCTGAGGGTCACAGCCCTGGGTCTTTCAGTACTCCCATGGGTGCTTCACCTCCTGGGGCCTCTAGAGTTGTAGGGGCAGAGGTGGGAGGCCTCAGGGGCTATTTCGTCCAGTGGTCACCTTACAGATGGGGAACATGGTCTGTTTTGCCCATGTGGTAACTGGCAGAGCAGGGAACAGAGCTCCTCTCTCCCAGTTTCCAGGCCTGGCTTTTGATTGGATGGGTGGGAAGGGAGAGGAGAGTGGCTGTCTACTGCCTGACAGGGTGGTTCGGGCTGTGCCCCAGAGTCCCACGCATTCTCCTAACTGAGGAAGACTCCTGTAGAGGTGCCAGAGCACCGTGGAGGACAGAGCTCTGGGGCTGCTGTTAGAGGCTGATTCTGTCCTTTTCAAGCCTGGCCGTGGCTGAGCCTCAGTTTCCTCATCTGGAATTGATGAGGCCGCTGTGTGCTTGTGAGAACACATGGTAGGCATGCTAAGGAAGTGCTTTGGTCCCCTTCCTGGCCCGGGAGAGACTGGGTGGGGGTGGGGGGTGAGTGTGATTACAGAGAGCAGGTCCCCTTCCAAGGCTCTGTCCATTCAGTTGGCAGTGGTGGCCCCCACTTCCTCAATTAGACAGCGCTCCCAGTCCAGGTTCCTAGTCTGCCCCTGGGAGCTGCTTCCACCCATGGTAGGTGGGCATCTGAGGAGCAAGAGGCCATGTGGCTCTGACACGTCCTCCTGGTTTATGGCCAGGAAGCCTGCTCAGTCAGGGATTAGCTCATCCCCAGGCAGCTCCAACTCCCCCTGCCCCCTTGAGTTCTGACCTTGGCCTGGGCACAAAATGAAGACTATTGGTTGCTGGGTTAGGGCGCTGACAATCTCATTAGCCCTTTTGTCTTACAGAAGTGGGCACATGCTTGTTGATCTTGTCACTGGAGCCCATTTTGGGGGGTTGTGTCAGGGCTGGCCCCTAGACTCTGTCCCTCTGGCCCCCCAGACACCTCCACTACTACCGCATCAGCTGCAGCCACAGTGGGCACAGAACTGTGTCTGCAGCCCTTACTCTGTCCTTCCCCGTCCCGCCTCTCCTGCTTGCTCTGAAACACCCACCTTTAGATGTCTTGGTGGGTGGATCTCTCAGGTGTGTTTGTGTGTTGCGCAGAATCCTTTGTTGAGTTATAGTTGTCCAACCTGTTGTAACTTTAAGGGGAGAAACCAAGGGGCCTTCTGACTCCTCCATGATGCTGAGGTCACTCAGGGCTGACTCCTAGTCTCCATCCAGGCCAACCCTGGTTATCACAGTGGGCACTCCGCCTCTCAGAGGGGAGACTTGAACCAGGGTGGGCACTGGCTCTCCAGACCCAGAGGGTCTTCTCATTACAATTGAGCTTTGCTGAGTGCCCAGGGATCATGGCTGTGAAGGCGGAGGGAAGGTGACAGGCTGCCCGGGAGGAAACCCCAGGTCAGGGTCGCTGGGAACGCCTTCCTCCTCAGGCCTGGCAGGGGAGCTCTGGAAACAGCCTCTTTGAGGAGATCAGACTTTGTATGAAGAATAGGCATGAAGTCCTTCCATCATTTCCTGGGCTGGGGTCTTTGGGAGCCAGAAGTGTTGGCTCTGTTCTATCACTCGGGGGCACCAGGGACAGTGGGACCACTGACCCTTTTTTCTTGTCCTTCGACAACACCAGGGAAGTATCCATCAGCTTGTGAACTCCTGAGTGTTGGCGACCGTGTCAGATTCCTCTGCATACTCACCTTGGTGGACACCCTCGGTGCCCAGTACACAGTAGGTGTCGAATAAATGACTGAGTGAGGAGGTCACATGGAAGACAGGGTTGTTGGATTTAGTCCTTGGTACCAGAAACAACCAGGAAATGTTTCTGCTTCTTTTCTTGGAGGAAAGTGCAAAATCCCTCTGAGTCTCACCTGAGGGGACAGCGCCTGTCCGAGGTCCCAGGTGAGTGGTTTGGGGGTAAAACGGGCAGCCGGAAGCTCTACTGTGCTCCACTCTCCTCTTTGCCTTCACGGCTGCCGTGTTGTATATGGCTCTGCTTAGCCTCTCAGATCCTATTATGCCAACGCAAATTGAGTTATAGCATCAAAAGCTCTTTGTTTAGTGAACCAAGCACTTTGTATTAGTTACTACATCTGTCTTGTTATTTTGCGCCATCTTTGCTAGAAGCCTGTATGCGTGTCCTCGAGGAGTAAGCTGTAAAGACTAAGTGATTTATGAAATCAATTTGGTTCCTTTGGTTATTCTTAAATGGGATAGACAGTGGCGCTGGCGCTTCAGCATTAGCAGGGGAAGAGAAGTGAGGGTCCAGTGTCCCCATTGGTCCGGGAGGGTCATGGTGCCCCTGGTACCCCAAACACGATCGCCTGAGGGTGGGGCTGGGTTTTCTCTATCATCTAATTAGGCACGGTCGGTTACAAACAGTTCTTACAGAGTAAATGCAGGGATATGAAAATTATTAAGATTGCCAATTCTTTGCATTTGTACAGTTTATAAAATAGCAGTTTTCCACATTACACAAGTAATATGGTGTATATTGTAGAACATTTGGAAAACAGAGACAAAGCATAATGAAAAGCAAATCCCAAGTCCCACCACTGAGGATGAGACGTGGTTAGCACTTTAGTGTGCCGCCTTCTAGAGACTTCCGTATGCGTGTCTGTACCTCTACATATGTACTTAGGATTTTTGCAAAGAAGGGATGTGCAGCCACAGTGGGCACAGAACTGTGTCTGCAGCCCTACTCTGTCCTTCCCCGTCCCGCCTCTCCTGCTTGCTCTGAAACACCCACCTTCAGATGTCTTTCTGGGTGGATCTCTCAGGTGTGTTTGTGTGTTGAGCAGAATCCTTTGTGGAGTTATAGTTGTCCAGCCTGTTGTAACTTTAAGGGGAGAAACCAAGGGGCCTTCTGACTCCTCCATGATGCTGAGGTCACTCAGGGCTGACTCCTAGCTGGCAGTGGTGGCCCCCACTTCCTCAATTAGACAGCGCTCCCAGTCCAGGTTCCTAGTCTGCCCCTGGGAGCTGCTTCCACCCATGGTAGGTGGGCATCTGAGGAGCAAGAGGCCATGTGGCCGGCTCGTCTCACACTGGCTCTGACACGTCCTCCTGGTTTATGGCCAGGAAGCCTGCTCAGTCAGGGATTAGCTCATCCCCAGGCAGCTCCAACTCCCCCTGCCCCCTTGAGTTCTGACCTTGGCCTGGGCACAAAATGAAGACTATTGGTTGCTGGGTTAGGGCGCTGACAATCTCATTAGCCCTTTTGTCTTACAGAAGTGGGCACATGCTTGTTGATCTTGTCACTGGAGCCCATTTTTGGGGGTTGTGTCAGGGCTGGCCCCTAGTCTCTGTCCCCTCAGACACCTCCACTACTACCGCATCAGCTGCAGCCACAGTGGGCACAGAACTGTGTCTGCAGCCCTTACTCTGTCCTTCCCCGTCCCGCCTCTCCTGCTTGCTCTGAAACACCCACCTTTAGATGTCTTGGTGGGTGGATCTCTCAGGTGTGTTTGTGTGTTGCGCAGAATCCTTTGTTGAGTTATAGTTGTCCAACCTGTTGTAACTTTAAGGGGAGAAACCAAGGGGTCTTCTGACTCCTCCACGATGCTGAGGTCACTCAGGGCTGACTCCTAGTCTCCATCCAGGCCAACCCTGGTTATCACAGTGGGCACTCCACCTCTCAGAGGGGGAGACTTGGACCAGGGTGGGCACTGGCTCTCCAGACCCAGAGGGTCTTCTCATTACAATAGAGCTTTGCTGAGTGCCCAGGGATCATGGCTGTGAAGGCGGAGGGAAGGTGACAGGCTGCCCGGGAGGAAACCCCAGGTCAGGGTCGCTGGGAACGCCTTCCTCCTCAGGCCTGGCAGAGGAGCTCTGGAAACAGCCTCTTTGAGGAGATCAGACTTTGTATGAAGAATAGGCATGACGTCCTTCCATCATTTCCCGGGCTGGGGTCTTTGGGAGCCAGAAGTTTTGGCTCTGTTCTATCACTCGGGGGCACCAGGGACAGTGGGACCACTGACCCTTTTTTCTTGTCCTTCGACAACACCAGGGAAGTATCCATCAGCTTGTGAACTCCTGAGTGTTGGCGACCGTGTCAGATTCCTCTGCATACTCACCTTGGTGGACACCCTCGGTGCCCAGTACACAGTAGGTGTCGAATAAATGACTGAGTGAGGAGGTCACATGGAAGACAGGGTTGTTGGATTTAGTCCTTGGTACCAGAAACAACCAGGAAATGTTTCTGCTTCTTTTCTTGGAGGAAAGTGCAAAATCCCTCTGAGTCTCACCTGAGGGGACAGCGCCTGTCCGAGGTCCCAGGTGAGTGGTTTGGGGGTAAAACGGGCAGCCGGAAGCTCTACTGTGCTCCACTCTCCTCTTTGCCTTCACGGCTGCCGTGTTGTATATGGCTCTGCTTAGCCTCTCAGATCCTATTATGCCAACGCAAATTGAGTTATAGCATCAAAAGCTCTTTGTTTAGTGAACCAAGCACTTTGTATTAGTTACTACATCTGTCTTGTTATTTTGCGCCATCTTTGCTAGAAGCCTGTATGCGTGTCCTCGAGGAGTAAGCTGTAAAGACTAAGTGATTTATGAAATCAATTTGGTTCCTTTGGTTATTCTTAAATGGGATAGACAGTGGCGCTGGCGCTTCAGCATTAGCAGGGGAAGAGAAGTGAGGGTCCAGTGTCCCCATTGGTCCGGGAGGGTCATGGTGCCCCTGGTACCCCAAACACGATCGCCTGAGGGTGGGGCTGGGTTTTCTCTATCATCTAATTAGGCACGGTCGGTTACAAACAGTTCTTACAGAGTAAATGCAGGGATATGAAAATTATTAAGATTGCCAATTCTTTGCATTTGTACAGTTTATAAAATAGCAGTTTTCCACATTACACAAGTAATATGGTGTATATTGTAGAACATTTGGAAAGCAGAGACAAAGCATAATGAAAAGCAAATCCCAAATCCCACCACTGAGGATGAGATGTGGTTAACACTTTAGTGTGCCACCTTCTAGAGACTTCCGTACGCGTGTCTGTACCTCTGCATATGTACTTAGGATTTTTGCAAAGAAGGGATAAAAAATATATCTGTCTTTTATCCTCAAGGCCGTGGCGCCTCTGGTTGTGGACTGACCCGCCAGCGCACACAAACCCCGGCTATCACCGTCCCCTCGGGAATCTGTCCCAGTCAACCCATAGCAGGGTGACTACACCCGGACCACTGTCACCTACACCCAAAGCTCTGTGCCCTCTGGGGTTCCACATGGGACACTGACAGCCTCTGGCTTCCCTCAGCAGCTCTGTCACCTGGGAAACACCAAGCTGTTCTGAGCCTTTTGGTGGCTCTTCCCTGGGCAGGGGCTGGGATGGACATAGATTTGCCGTGTGTGGCTGACCTCACAGGCTTTGAGGTGAATCCCGATCCTTGAGCCCTGCAGGACCCCCCGTTGTGCCCACGCGTCCTGTTCTGCCCTTTGCCACCCCCTGGGTCATTGAAGATGATCTTCTCTTGTTTGACGATGGCTCCAGCCTTGATGCGTGTGGCCAGCCTTGCATGCAGGGTGCGGGATTTGGGGTGGGGCGGTGTGAAAGAAACCACGGCTTTGCAGGCCTTTTCAGCTGATGGAGGAAAACGATGCTAGAGGAGTCTACGTCTTCACCTTGGCCTTAAGACAAACTTGACTTTTCTTCTGTTAGTCACTCACAAGTGACGTTAAGGATCTCTGTCTCGGTGCCGATAGACAATAGAGTGTTTGCTCAGTGTCCACTTCCCCAGAGAAATCAGTGCTCCTGTTAGAAGCACGTAGTCTGAGACTGGCTGCATCAATACCTGCTGGTCCCAGGGCGGTGTGAGGGAGGCAGGGCGCCCGCGGCGGGGCACCACGCTCCTTCTTCAATATTCTTTGACCTCCTAGGTCACTCTGACTTTGTTCAGTCGATTGAATCCCCCTGCCCCTGCCGCCAGGAAGACCTGCCCTTGAGCATGGCTGAGCGACTCATTACCTGTGGGAGGCAGCCAGGTGTGTCTGCACATGGTCGTGCTGGGGGCTCATTTAGTTGGCTCAGTAATTGAAAGCAAACAAAGCCTGGATGGAGACCTACGGGTGTTGCTGGGGGCACTGAGGCAGAAAGGAGCGGGAAGGCAGCCAGGTTCCAGAGTCTGGGAAGACACGGCATGGTGAGAGGTGACAGAGTGCTGAATTCCTGGAGTGGGGGCAGCAAATGGCTGCACTGCAGGCCATATTGCAGGACCCATGAAATCCTGGCTCCCATCTGGGCCTGGGGAGGACTGTCGCTGAGTGTGCAGGTGGCCTTCTGTGGTGAGAGAGGAGGAGGGCGAGGCCTGTTTGCAGATCACTGCCTGGAGGGGCCCTTTGCCGGAGTCATACTAGGTGTTGGTGACATTCTAAGAAAGGACTGACTTTTAGTTATTAAGTAAGTGGCAGAGGTGGGATTCAAACCCAGAGCTTCCTGACCCCAAAGCCACACTCCTGCTGTTTTTTTCATAGGAAGTTGTGAAATGGGTTGAATGGGTGGCCCCAAAAGGTATGTCCATGTCCCTGGAACCTGTGAATGTGGCCTTTATGGAGAAAGTGTTTATGCAGATGTAATTAAGTAAAGGATCTGGCATTATCCTGGTGAACCCTAAATCCAATGTCAAGCACCCTAACAAGAGAAAGGCAGAGGGAGATTGAGACAGACAGAGAGGAGAAGACACAGACAGGAGGAGAGGAGGGATATGGCCCCGAGGCAAGAACACTGAGCCACCAGGTGCTGGAAGGAGCAAGGAACTGGTTCTCCCCTAGGGCCCTGGGAGGGAGGCGGGCCTGCCGGGTTTTGCATTTCTGGGTTCCAGAACGGTGAGAAAATACATTTCTGTTGTTAAGAGCCACTCAGTTTGTGGTAATTTGTTACGGCAGCCCCAGGAAATACAGGATGGCTCAGTACCTGTGAGAGGCTGGGGATGTTTAGCCCCTCTGTATTCATAGCATGATTTTGGGCACCAGGGCCAGCCCTTAGGGTGTAACCTGGGCATGGAGCCTTGTGGCACCGTCTGAACCCATTTCTCCAGGCCTCTCCTGACATCCACGACATCAGAAGCTGCAATAGCCTGGGGGTCCTTCCTGTGTACCTGGAGGCCCAGCCCTGGAGCACAACCAAAGCTGACCGGATGGATGGATTTTGCTCAGCTCAGAGGTCGCCTGTTTCTTGCCTAGGGGCAGCGGCAGGAAGTTGGTGCTGCCTGGGGCCTTTGAAGTGGCCCACTCCCTCTCCAGCCTCACCGGCAGGTGACCTCACAGGACGGTTATAAATAGCAGTAGGGATGGGTTCTGAGTGCCTCAAAGTGGAAGCACAATCACTTGATGACAGTTCAGGGCAGGGGGAGCCAGCGGGATGCTGGGGCCATCGCTCTGACGGTAATCAGAGCAGGCAGATGTCTCTGACAGCTGGGGCTAATGGGCTGTCAGACAGGCCGGACCAGCCGGGACGTCCTCCGCGCTCCTGGCACTGGTCCAGCCGAGACCGAGGGAAATCAGGCGTGGGGCCGTCCCGGGGGCCCTGGACCTGCTTGCAGGGGCTGTGCCCCTCTCCCCGCCCCAGAAGGCCCCTCAAGGAGTGAGGTTCTGCCTTGCCCACCCTGGATAGTTTCATTGTTCCTTTATGGGAAATGGTCATTTGAATTATTGATGAGAGACGAAAACTAAGCTAATTCAGTTCAGTTTCTCCAATAGACAAAACTATTTGTAATTAACCTAGAAGCAAAGGTCAATGCAGTGGTAAGTGGCCGTGGTGGCAGCCAGTAAAGATCAGTTTGCGCTAAGATAGAATTTATGCCAGAGCCATCTTGGGAAGCGGGTTGGAATGAATCCCGGATTCCAGGCCAAAGTGTGGTGCCACCCGAAAGACCTTCAGCCCAGCCTTGGACGTTTGGAGCAGAGACTGGTCTGGGCTTGTTTCTCAGTATGTCGCCTGAGAGGGAAGCCAGCGGGTGGCTTCCGGGGTGTGTGTCCTCCAAGTGGCACAGAAGCTGGGAACAGGGGAGACCTAAGGCCTGCATTGACTGCTCCTGAGCCCACTGTGACCTCAGTGTCTCTGTGAAGTGAAGAGGTGGGACCAGCCCCCCAGCCCCCTCCTCTCACCCCAGGCTCTTGCCCTGTGGTTGAAGCAAGTGATTCCAGGGAAGACAGGGAGGGCTGGCCGGCACCTGGACTGGCCCTCTGTTCTCAATACTCAGCACCCCCTTCTTACTTGTCCTCCATGGAACTGGGGTTTGTCTTTGGTGGGGTTCCTGGACCGAGGCACCATTCAGCAGCCTCAGCAGGTGAAAGGTTCAGCAGGCTGGTAGGAGGGGAGTGGTTTCTTCCCAGCACGTGGCTGGGTCCGCTCTCCCTTCCCCCAGCGTCTGCTTAGGTGCTTTGGGCAGGAAAAGCCAAGCGTGGCTGTTTTGGCAGCGAGCGTCCTGGTGAGGAGCTGGCTCACAGGCAGCCCCTTGCAGAATGTCACAGGAAGGCCCAAGGCCTTCTGCGCCCCAGTCTCATTTTACTTCTCGATGGAGCTCAGCAACGCATCACCTCTTGTTTAATGCTGGTGAAATGTATTTGCCACTGAACCCTAGTCTTGACTTTCAAACATCTATCTAGCAGCCAAACCCTTTTAATAATTAAACCTTATGAGGACATTTAATAGGTAAGACAAAAGAGGGGGGCTAGCCTGGAGTAGGGAGCTATGGCCAGACCCATGTGGCCCTTTCTCCTCCTGGGGGATAGTGAGGACTTCCCCTGTCCCAACCCTGGTGCAGGCCGACCTTGTTCAGAAAACTACCCCCTGAGAGAATCAACGTCCTCATTTTATAGCAGAGGAACCCAAGCAGAGAGGGAGTGGACTCATGTCCAAGCAGGACTCCCCTGGCTTCTGCTTGGTGGAGGAGGGGGTTGGAGAGGGCAGGGGTGTTCTGTCTGTGACACCATCCTTCAGCCCTGCTGGGAGTTGGGTCTCTGATTTCCTGAGGAACTAGCCTCTAGTAAGATCTCCCCACTGTGCAACTAGCCTCTTAGATATTGTTAAAAGGATGAATGAACGAAAGACGAATGTTTCCTTCCACACATCAGCAGACTTCTGGCCTCTCTCTGGGAGGTTAATTTTCTACCTCTTTTTGGCTGGAGTTGATGTTTGTGGGTCCCCCAAAAGGGTATTTCATGTCTGCTAAGGAGAATAAAACTATTTCTTGAAGATGGGATCCCTATTCTTATGAAATAACGCCTTCCCCAGATGGCATGTTGCGTTTCCATGACGGTCCCGGAGTGTTACCACCCCCAGCTTTCCTGCTTCTGGCTGGACCCCATGCTCCTTCAGACGGCTCCACTCTCACCTCCGCAGGTTTCTGCAGCTCTGCAGCCGGCGCTCACCTCGCAGTAATGAGGAAATAAACAAGGCTGCTTCGTGTGACCTCTGATTTTAATTGGATTTTAGAGAGGTTTTGAATGAATGGACCAAGTTCCTGGGCTCCAAGAACCAGCTCATCTAGTAATGAGCTGAAGCCATCACATTAATTTCCTAAGGCCCTCCACCTCCCTCTGCTCACCTTGCTGGCAGACACTGGTCAATGCTGCATATAAATTGAGGTCTCCAAAGGCTAAATTAACAATTAATCGGAAGTGTGTCTCAGCCCCTCAAAATGGAAATAGTCTCTCGACTATAAGAGGAAATCCACCTTCTGAGACCTCTGGTTACGGGAGCTGTGCACACTGGGCGTGCCGGGGGAACCCTCGGCGAACTCTTGTTTATGAGGGTCCGGAGGGGCGAGGAGTGTTCATACATCAAAGGCACAATTTTGTCACATCAGCCTTTCCCGTTCTCCATGCAACGCAAAGTCTTGGAGGAAAGTCCTCTCTGTCACTCAAGGAGGGCAGCAGGTTTGATTTAGAGACGTGCATGAGTGTACCCCACGGTCACCTGCCTTCATTCTCCCTTCTTGCTCTGTCCCCTCAGACGCCTGTACGGCACTTGGCGTCTGATACCCCTGCCTTTACAGGTCCTCCTTCGGGCACCATCATCCTCCCAGCACCTGGATTTTTGGCTGGTTTCCTGGCCTCCAGTATCTCACTCCCTATCCTTTCTGAGCATTTGGCCTATGATTATCCTGCTCAAGAATCCTCACTGGCTCCCTACTGCCCACAGGGTGACGTAGGAGCTCCTCCCCTGGCTTCCAGGCCCTGTTTGACCCAGCCCTGCATTTCCTCCACAGCACCCCCTTCCCTTTCCCCAAATGTACTCAGCTCTCCACCTGGGCTGGCTCTTCATGGCACACAACCCCCTCTCCCTCCATTTTTTTTTCACGGTTTCTGTGGTCGCTCATATTATGTATTGTCCGAACCAGGGTTGTTTTGATAACAAAGGGGCACTGTTAATAATTACGCTGGGACAGTGGGTGTAAGGTGGATGGTCCCAGGAAACCAGGGCATGTGGTCACCTTAGCTTCGTCCTTCCCTGTTCTCTTTCACTTTTCATCTCCATTCTTGCCCTCCTGCTCGGGTCTCCCTGTCCATGGGAGCTCGCTTCCAGGAAGCCTCTCACTAGGTTTCAGTTTCTAGGTCTTGACTATAAAGCTCTGCAGCAGGAGGGGTCTCCTGTTTGTACCAAAAACAAGTTGCCTGTTTTTATATAGATATGTGCTATGGTCATTTGCCATTCTTTTTGGCTTTTCCAAGATCTGAACCCATTAATTCTCAGGTAATTTCTTTTGAGACAACCTGTCTCTTACTATAAACAATTGAAAATGCCAGGTGCTCACTTTCTGGCTTCCCTTGCAAGCAAGGTGCAAGAAGGGACCATCTGGACTCCAGTCTGGTGACGGCGGCAGCCACGACAGGGGCAGTGGTCCTAACGGCGATGCCTTGTGTCAGGTGTTGGTGGCAGCTCCAGCCAAGCTGCCTGCGCCTGGTGCTGGGGCATCGGTGGTGGCTCCCGGGGACCAGTTCTGGAACAGACGTTGGGTTCTGCTCCTGGCATGGGCTTCTAAGGCTGGATCTCTCGCCCACACAGGGACTCTGGGAGCTATTTAGCATCCTTTATTGTAAACCATATTACCTATAAACATATTATATTAACCATAAACAAAAGTAGAGAGAGAAAAATCACACAATGAACCCAAGCCCCTATATACTTACCAGGCAGATTCAACAAGTATAAGATTTTGTTCCACTTTCTTTTTTCTCTTGCCACCCCTCCCCCCTCCTGTCTCTCTTTTTAGCTAAATAATTCAAAGAATATTTCACTCCTAAGACTTAAGTATAAATTCCTAAAAAATAGGACATTTTCTTACATAACCTTACAATTTCATCTTACCCAGCAAGATTAACAGAAATCCCTTATTATCCTCTAACATCCGGTCTGTATTTCCCTGATTGTGTCAAAATGCCTTTTGTTTAAGTTGGGATCCACGCAAGGTCCACACTTTGCACACAGCTTTCCTGTCTCGGAAGTCTCTTTCACGGCTGAATCTTCCCACGTCGCCGATTTGCTTTGCCGGGGAAACCAGCTCTGTTGTCCTGCGGAAGTTCTCACATTTTGGATTCACCTGATTACTTCCTGGTGGTAGTGTTTCCCCTTGTTCCTGTATCCCTGGCATTTCCTGCAAAGAAGATGTTGAGAGACTTGATTAGATTAGAGTTTAATTGTTTTGGAAAGAACATTTGGCAGTGATGGGGTGTACTTCCCTCCGCACTGCCTCTGGGGGCTGATAATGTCTGTGCCCCGACTTGCAGGGCGACCCGTTTGATCAGTGGGTTCAGTGGGTGGCAGCCTGAATCCTTCATTACAAAATTGGGCTTTACCCCTTAGAACAGCAGGTACGCTATGGATGCTAATTTGGCACCCTGTGAGTATCCAGTTCCCCTTTCATTTTTCATCTATGTTAGCATCCATCTATCATCGTCTATTCAATGTTCTTTAACACATTTATTTTCTGCTTAAATCCACCACAGTGATTTGCTTACAAATAATAATTATGATTAAACATTAAGAATATTTTTTTGGTTGTTGGTAAAAAATATCCCAGCAATTGCTGGCTGCTTTGTACAAAAAGAGGATCTGCTGCCTGGGGAAGGTTTCGAAGAAGCAGAAATGCTTCAGTCCCTTGCACGTCTTCAGCTGATGCAAATCTCGGCCTGCTCAGCCTAAGCTCCGTGGAACAGCTCGCCTTGGTCTGGTATTCATTGTGGCAACACTGGCTGCTGTGAACAAACAGCCCCCAGAATGTCAGTGGCTTCTTGCAATAGGAGCTTTGTTGTTGCTGATGCTCCTGGTTGGAGGGCAGCTTTCCCCACCCGGTGCATCAGGGCCCAGGCTCTGCGCGTTTTGACTCCTTCACTCTTGCGGACCACGTGCTTTTCAGTGTCCAGCTGGAAGGAGGAAGAGAGGTTAGAGAATGCACACCTGCTTCTCACCTGCCAGGAAGGAGCGCCCGTGATTTCTTATTCCATTTGTGAGCATTAGTCACGTGGCCAGCCCTAGACCCCATACGGGCTGGGGAGTGGGTGTCCTTTCTGGGTGGCCACTTCCCAGGGACTGATCTACAGGGTGGGAGAGGAAGCATGCATTTCTACGGACCCTTCTGTCATGGCTCTTTCTTGGTTTGTCCATAGCTGGGCTTTAGTGATGCAATCACGCGTGGAAACTCAGGGTGCTGACATCCACGTACATGTTGTTTCTGTTGCAGCCTTTGAGTGTGGACTTCTTATTCTGCCTCTGTTTGCTCATGTTGCCCACCGTCCGATTCTTCCCTCGATGTCCCTGTGTCCTGCGGAGGGTCTGTTTTAGCTCAGACTTGGCAAGAACCACAAGAAAAGGAGATGACAAGCTTGTTGTGGAAGGCATGATGTCATGCCGGATCCCGCAAGCAATTCTGTTACTAATCCCAAAACGTTCTTTACTCTAAAGCAGTCGTTCTCAACCTTCAATGCCGCAACCTATCAGTCAGGTGTTTCAGGCACTGGGCACAGATAGACACTGTTACTCTACCCCCTCCCACTTTACAGACGAAGAAACTGAGGCTCAGAGGTTATAGTGCAGTGGTTCTCAACCTTCTTAATGCTGCGACCCTTTAATACAGTTCCTCATGTTGTGGTGACACCCAACCATAAAGTTATTTTTGTTGCTACTTCATAACTGTAATTTTGCTACTGTTATGAATCGTAATGTAAATATCTGATATGCAGGATGTATTTTCATTGTTACAAATTGAACATAATTAAAGCATAGTGATGAATCACAAAAACAATATGTAATTATATATGTGTTTTCCGATGGTCTTAGGTGACCCCTGTGAAAGGGTCGTTCGACCCCCAAAGGGGTCGCGACCCACAGGTTGAGAACCGCCGCTCTAAAGAGAAGGCCTTCTCCCTTAAATCTGTGTTTTTATAACTTAATGTTTTCATTCTTTTCTAACCTCCTTGTGAATTCTGTTGACAACATTCCATAACATAGTTTGTATTTAACTTTTAAAGAGACTCATTAAAACAAGTTTTAGTAAAAAACAGCTTTCTGTACAGAGACCAATAGTCTCTGTAACATATGAAGCATGGACACCAGAAATGGCCGAATCTGAAAGCCCATTTAAATGTTTCATAGAAAAAAAGTGCATCTAGTGGGGTGGGGGGAGGAGGTAACCCTGGTGCCAGACGAGCCTATGGTTCCAGTGTGCTTCCTGCCGAAAGGAAGGAACCCCCACTGTAACCAGGAGGCATGCTCCCTCGCGTCTGATGGCGCTATAGCAGCATAAACAATGACAAGTTTCATAAACATCACAAATGGAGGAATTTGCCTTGAAGTTCCTTCTGGGATCTAATTTAAAGGAACAACTTGGTGAAACCGAGGTCACCAGGGAAGCAGAAATGAGTGGAGAGAAATTTGGTGTGACAGCTGACTGCCCAGCCTGCCGGCAGCGGCATCGGCTTCGTGGGGAAGGGCTTTGGGGGGAAGGACTTTGTGGTGGGAAGTGACTAGAGGAGACACTCAGCACCGTGTGCAAACCCCCGCCCCCTCCTGCCACCGGGCCTGCTGACACCAGGCCCCTGCAGAGCCGGAGCTGTGCTGAGCTGCGAAGAGGATTTGGAGTGAGGAGGTTCAAGTCTTACCTCTGTCATTTACTTTGTTGTGTGACCTTGAGCAAGTCACATGCCTATGCGTTGACACCTCCATGTCTGACAGTGGAACAGAGGCTGCCGCCTGCTCAGGCTGCTGCGAGGATTAGACGCAGTCCTCTCCCAGGCCAGAGGGTGCTGTCACACTGCCAGCTGCCTGTCAGGTAGGTGCTGGCCAGGGGAAGTTTCTGTGGGCTCCCCAGCCTGAATATTCTCTGAGGCTTTATGTAGGTTCTTAGACTTTTTCTTTTCTTTGTTTAAAAATAAAAGTTGGAAATTTGAAGTTGAAAAGCAGCAGGTCTCATCTAGGACAACGTCTGTGGGTAGCCTGGTTTCATCCTGATCTTTGGATGTATTTTGTGAATTTCTCAGGTCACCTAAAGCTGCCTGCAAGTCCAACGCTGGTGTGATTATAGCAAGTAAAAGAGCACACAGACAACAGAGACGCGTGGAAGCAGAGCCTGCAGACGCAGGGGCCCCTCAGGCAGAGCTTCCTTCTGCAGAGAGGCCAGGCGCGTTCCAGGAGCGGGGCTTGTCCCTGCTTCTCAGCCCCTAGCCGAGAGAGGAGGCCTGGGGCTCCGGGCATCCCTGGGACCATGGGCTAAGAACTGTCAGGAGGGAAGTGTCCTCCCAAGGACCCTGCACCCACGAGCTGCTCCTGTTTCCCCAGCTGGGGGAAGACAGAGTGTGTGCTTATTTATTTTCAAAGTGAAGTTGACCTTGGTCTCTTACTCTAGCTGGTTTTATTTCAGCTGATTCTATGGTGAGTCTCCTCAGGGGTGGAGGGAGGGGTGCACGGAGTACCTGAGGCAGGGAAACAGCAGGTAGGGACCAAAGCACAGGGAAGGGATTAGGAAGGCTGTGTGTGTGTGTGTGTGTGTGTGTGTGTGTGTGAGTGTGTGTGTGTGTGTGTGAGAGAGAGAGAGAGAGAGAGAGAGAGAGAGAGTGAGTTAGTTTTGTCTTCAAAACATATATTCTTGGAAGTTGTTGGAAGAGAAGGGCCGGGTTGGGGCCTCAGGCTGAGTCCTTTTCTGAGATAGTGGGGTTGTCTTCATGCTCATAACAGAGTCCAATACCTCCTTCAGGAAAGGGAGCCTGGAGAGAGGGTTTGGTGTGGGGCAGGAGAAGGTGTGTGGGTGCACAGACCCGATCTTTAGGGTGGATGATGCGTAAGCTGCCCTTGGAATCCGTGGGAACATCTGCAGCTGGGAACATCCGTGGCTGGGGAGATGATGCGGCTCTCACAATACGCCTCTCGAATGGGCTGTGGGAGCTGAAGTTAATTTTGTGTCCGCGGGGAGATTCTGGCAGTGTGTTTCCGTGGTGCGGAATCATTATTTACAATGAAGCACTTAGAGATAAGTAGTCAAGTTAATGGAGGTTCCAGTAGAATTAGCCTTGTTTTGTTCCCCAGTGGTACAGCCAGCTCCCCTCCCCAGTAGCTGGATCTGGCAGCCAGGTGGGTGCAGGGCTAGCGGAGCTTGGTGGCCTGTGGCTGGGCTCTGCCACAAGGTGGCTTCCCCGCCTCCCTGCATGGCCTCCCTGGGTGTTCCAGGCCCTGGCAGTTCCCGGGGGAGTCAATGCTGTCAGTTCCACCCCCACCAAGGCTCTCGCTGCTGCTGTCAGAGGTGCAGGAGCTGGAGGATGCGGATGGTGAGCTGTGAGTCAGCCCCACGCTCCTGTCCCCTGGAGTGACCAGGCTGCACCACGGGCACAGTGGCCCTCAGGCCAGCCACAGGCCATCGTCCTTGGATTGCAAATCCCCAGGACGAGGTTGCCATGTTTATCCCTGGTTCTCTATGTAACAGGCTTAGGAGCCTGGCTGATGTGGGCTTGAATTTGAATTTGAATTCTACTGGATGGTCTTCAGCATGTTGCATAGCCTCTTGGGCTTCACCTTCCGTATCTCTGAAGCAGGGACAATAATTCTGCCAGCACCGCAGGGCTGTTGGGAGGGCTCTGGGACATAAGGTATGGAAAGCGCTGAGGCACCATCCGTGTCTGGCTGCTTCTTCACTTTGTGTCTCTCAGCTTCAGCTCACTCATCCACGTGCATCTCTGGGCCAGAGAGTCCACAGCCTGCATTTCCCAGGCCGCCTTCCCAGGTGGCTTCCTGGAGGGTCCTGCCCACAGGAGGCCTGGAAGCCCAGAGACCGGGGAAGTTCCAGCACCTGTGAAGCGATTTGCTGTGTTGAAGCGCCTCTGTGTGCAGGACCTCGTGTGGCTTCCTGACTGACCCTGGTGGGTACAGTGGAACTCCCATTAATCATAACAAGAGCAGGGCCTCAGAGGAAGGCCAGGCACGGCTCCCGTGTCGTGGCTCCATCCCTTCCTTGCTGTGTGGCCCGAGCCTCCCCGTGTGCATCTGTAAAATAGGGATGATAATAGACCCAACGTCACTGGGAGGATTTAAAGGGCAAACAGTAGACACAAGCACAACATGAGGGCGTGGTTCTAGAAGTGTTTATTGCTTTCTCAGGTTGGCCCAGGGAGTGCCGGGAATGCCGCTGGAAGGGCATGCGAATGGGTGGGCCTGGGCCTGGGTATCCATGGGCAGCGGGAGCTGAGAGGGCCTGTGGATAGGGACTGGCTAGAGCCGTCTTGCTATTCTCTCCCAGTTTAGCTCAGAGCTTCCGCTAAGCACCAAGTGCCGGGCCCTCCCTGGGGCCAGCCTGGGAGGATGACCCCACAATTGTTATAGCCTTTTCTCCAAGTCTCCAGGGCTCAGATAAGCGAGGCCGGGTCAGGGCCTCAGTCTGAGGAATCACTGGTAGCGTGGCTTTTAACATCTACTTAGTCATTCATTTTACCTAATTAGCCAATGACCTAACAGCAGCCTATAATGGTATTTTCCGCTCAGAATGACACTCATGGGGTTGGAGAGCTGGAATCTTTTATGTGCTGCGTGATGGTCAGACTTCCCTGCACTCGCTGGCTCAGACCCTCCAGGGGGGAGCCAGTGCTGCAGGCCACTCCCTGGGGTTACCTGAGATTCACAGGGCCTGTGAGCGGAGTGATAGGCCATCTCTCAAGCTCCTGAGGTCACAGCCCCACTGTAAGTGGCTTCCCCTGGGCTATTTATTTCCAGAAAGTGTGTGTGTGGGGGGGTATCGTGATGAGCAGGCAGGATGATTTGGCAAACCTGGGAGGGATCTGAATCAGCAGAGTTGAGACAACCGGCATCCTAAGCAGGTAATGTGGATAGTGTAGACTTGCCCACATGACCACACTCTGCCTTACCCAGCTGGTCCTGGGGAGCTGAGCCAGGAGCATGTGGTCAGAAGGGCTCCAGGGCCCAGAGTGCAAGGCCCTCCCTCTACCATCTGCCCTCTCCATTGGGTGCCCTCTCCTACAGACAGGTCAGCTCCCAGGGTGCACATTTCTGCCCTCACCTTTGCCACGCCACCCACTGTGCTGGTATCGCCTCTCTTCTTGTGAGTGCAGATCCTATTTGTTCTTTAAGGCTCCAGGGAACTTTCCCCGGCAGGCAGCTCAGAGGCCCACTGTCTCCCTCCTTCCTGTCTGCCTCTGTGTTGTGTAAGAAACACTTCGTTAGGTTTTGCCTGGAATGATTCTCCAGGCTTTGCAAATGCCGGGCTGGAGTCTCGTGAGCTCCTGTAATGTTCGGGATTGCATGACCAGCCCCGTAGGGCTGCGGCTTTTCTTTGGGGGCTTCGGTGCAATTCTGGGTACGAGGACGACAGATTTCAGGGTATTGCCACGTGGGACAATCAGGTAGGCTTTCCCCACCTATGGACAGGGGAGCTGCACAGACCAAAGGTTTTTTAATCTGGCTTTGTGACATAAACACCTGTGATTTAAAAAATATAGTTCCTGCCATAGCCAGTTTGGTTCAGTGGTTAGAGCATTGGCCTGTGGACCGAAAGGTCCTGGGTTTGATTTCAGTCAAGGGCATGTACCTTGGTTGCAGGCTCAATCCCCAGCCCTGGTCGGGGCATGTGTGGGAGGCAACCAATTGATGTGTTTCTCTCACATCGATGTTTTTTTTCTCTCTGTCTCTCCCACGCCCTTCCACTCTCTCTAAAAATCAATGGAAAAATATCCTCGGGTGAAGATTAACAAAAATAAATAAATAAATAAACAAATAAATAAAATTAAAAATACAGTTCCTTGACCTCACTTCCAAATATTCTGTTTTAGTTGATCTGGAGGCAGGGCCTGCGAATGTGTATTTTTAAACCAGATCTCCAGATAATGCTGATGTTCAGCAGAGTCTGTGAACCCTGGCGTAGTGAGCCGGCCAAACACCCTTACAACGAACTGTGCCACAGCCTGCGCTTTTGTGGACAGTCTTATTTCAGGTATTCTGTTCCATTGCTCCCACGAACCACGGGAATGGTCCAGAAATCTGCAGGTTTTGTTACTCGGGGTGAATGTGTCAGCCCCCTCTCCGACGTGAAGAATGCAGTTCTGCAGACCTCAGGTCCTAGGTTAGGGTATGGGAAATGGGCACTTTCCCATAAAAACAATTTAATCTGGATGCACTTCAGTTTTAATTCTCTTGGGATCTAAGATTTAGCAAAAAAAGTCCTCTGCATGACCAGTCAGTGCTGGAGCAGTCCCAGCAGAGGAGCCCACCTGGTCCTGTGTCAATGACCCCGTGAGTGGCCGCACTTGTTAGACCTTCTCCGTTCCTGGAGTTGATACCTTCCTCTCTATCCCTTCCCACCACTGGTCTACTAGCCCCCCAGGGCAGTGTTTTCAACCCTGGCTGCATATTAGAACCACAGATCTGTATTCAGGCCCTTGCACTGAGACCAGTGGGGCTGGGTGAGGCGCTGGCCTTGGTCCTGATGGGCAGTTGGACTCGAGAAGCACGGGAACAAGCATGTGTGATCACACGCATGTGTGCAGTCCTGGGGAGTCAATTAGAGCGCCATTTAAGAAAACGTAAATACGTAGGCACAGTTTAGAACTCTCCTTACTGAACTTGAGTTCTAGCTCATTATGGAGGTTTCTTTTTCAGTTTTCCAGACGATTTGAAACAATACGATTGTAGCAGTTTATGTTTCAAAAATGACAGCTATGGTCTGCCCCCCCCCCCCCCCCAATTCTGGTTGCCAACTGGGGCTAGCTTCTGCTACTGACATGGTGGCTTTGCTTACTGCTTTTCCCTTAACTCTCCTTTGCACTGTCTGAGCCCCCTTTGATCCCTCACCTTTTTTTAATGACGGGAAGCTTAACTTCCTGCTCCTCGGGGGCAAGTAGGAGGCATATTAGTGCCAGGCTGTGTGTTCTCACTTCAGCAGGCTGTCGCTCCTGTTGGTGACTGGCTGGCCTCACAGCCCCTGCTGTGAGTTGTTTACCCCAGGACAGACAGCTTGTTTAGGAGGCTTTGCCCAGCCAGGGTTGGGGTTTGTGATAGGAGGGTGTGTGATTCCTGCACACTCCTGGATTCCCAAAAGAACCCCTTGTCTCTTTGGAATGGAATTACTCTTGCCCTGTGCAACTGATTTATGAAATTCATTAATTCTCCTATTAGCAGCAGATCCCTATTAAAGTCAGTTAATAAACTGTGATAGCCTCTTGGTGGACCTGGAGCCAGGAGATGCAGGAGCCTGAAAACAGCGATGCCGGTGGGGGCGGGGGCGGGGATGCTGCTGCTGCTGCTGGGGGAGGCTGGCTCCTACCATTTACACATGAATTCAAGGCAAAGCAAAGCCTCTGTTGCAGGAATTTAGGGGAAAGGAAGCAAAATCAATGCAGACTCTGTGTCTTAATCTTAATGAAGGAAAACCTGCATTGTGTAAGAAGATAGGAGAACAAAATGCGTCCCAGATTAGACATCATGCTTGTCTCCGGTCTACCACAGGTGCAGCTCCGTTACTCCAGACCCGCTCTGTCCAGTACAGTGGCTGCCAGCCACGTGTGGCTATTCAGCACGTAACATTTAGTCCAGATGGAGATTTTCCGGGTTCTATTGGGTTTCGTGGGCGTGGGGCAGAGGGGTGTAGAGTATCTTGCCTCTTGTGGCATTTGGGTTGTTACCAGCTCTGGGAGCTCTATCTTCTCCCCCAGCGGAGAAGCACAGAGGGGGCAGCTGGGTGAGATCCCAGCTGGCTTGTTGGGTCCTTGATGTCCTCTTTCAATGACTTTGGGAGAGGTGGGAGGGAAAACAATTCCAGAAGGCTCGACTTCACCATCTCGCTTTCAAAGTCATCCTGAAGGACACAAGCCAAGTTCGCATACTTAACTTTTCTTTTTAGTTAAAAATATTTTAATATTGCAAAGTTCACACTGAAGTCCCTTAACATCTGGTCTTCCAGCTGCAGGTGTTCCCCTTGGTGCCCAGCCCCACGCTGGCCTGCAAGCCTGGATGGGTTTGAGGGCAAGATGACGAGAGTCATGTCTGGTGGCAGTTAATTGGTTTGGACCATCAGGACTGGAGACTGAGTTTTGCCAGATGTGCCCCAGACCGAGGGACGTGATTTCATTCCATCTGAGCCTGCTGTGTCCTGGAGATGCTCCCTCTTCTGTGCACCCTCCCTCGCCCGGTCCTGGGCCTTCCATGTGCACCCGGCACCCTGGATGCTTAGGAAAGCCACGTCACGTTCTCTTAGAAATGGGCGGCCTTAAGGATGGCACAATCTTGCACCTTAATTTGGAGGAACAACACTTATAGAAGCTTAAATGCTGGGAGGAAAGTTAAATATGTGACTATTAAAAAATAAAACCTCAGCTGAGAATTTCATATTTTGTATCTTAGGAATGAAGTTCAGTGGGTAAGGATTTGAGGCTTTGTGGTGCAGAAACCCCTTCTTTTAAGGAGTTCATCATCTCTGTTGGGTGGGAGACAGAGCAGGGGGAAATCTGAGGTGACAAGGTGGTATCTGAGGGAGCCCTGGGCAGGAAGTCTGGGGGTGGATCTGGAGGAGTCATGGTGGAGATCTTGAAGGTTCTCCAAGAAGGTGCCATCGCGAGCATGATGAGCAGACATTCTCTCTACTATCAAAGGACGAGATGGGCTCATATGTTGTGACGGACGCTGTCTAAATGTGCGAGGAAGGCCTCTTTTAGTTTCATCTGGATTGTGCAGTGAGAGGACATGACTGTCTGTGGAAGCTTCTAGAGTCAGCCCCATGGTTCTTCTCCCCCCTGCACCTGTTCACCAAAGGCTGCTGGTTTCCACGGCATTGCGTCAACTGCCCATTGCGTCAACTGCCCACGTGTCTACCTCTTCTGATCACAAAACGTCTACCTCTCACTATCAGAGGCGACAGGCAGTTGGAGGAAAGAGAGGGACCAGGGATCCCAGGGAGAGAAGCAGCATGCCTGGCGTCCATAAATTTGAGCCTCCTCCTGGTTGGTTAAGCGTCTGTTTGTAGAACATCCTCTTTGATCATTCCATTTGTCCTCCATTTAAAACATGAGGAGCCCTCTTGCCCCCATACAACCAATCATAAAAGAATCCTTTAAGAAAAAGTACCTGAAGTAGACTTCTATCGACAGAAATGCCATTTGAACACCATCTCCATCTATACAGCCAGGGGAGGTGAGTGGCACTCATGGGGTCATGCTTATATTTGGGAGCGGCAGCTTTTCCCAAAAGGCACCAAGCATTTTAGTACATATTAGGAAATATTAGTCTGGCTGTCAGGAGACGGAGGAACAGAGAGGAGAAAAAGATGAAATGTGCACTTCCTTCCAGCCTCCTCTCCTGACCCAGCAGAACACTGGATGTTAAGAGGCTGTTTAACAACAGAAGGAATCCTGTTGGTGTGGTGAGGGTGATAGGATGTTGTGAGGATGCTCATGAATATCCATGACTCTTATGCATATTTATGGGGAGCAGGCGTGTGATTGACGGCCCACACTGGACAGGTATCTGGAGCTCTCTCAAAGGCCTCTCAGCCTCTCACCGGGCTGGGCTCTGCAAGGACCTGGCTCCTTCAGGTAACATCTGCTGGAGGATCACCTGGGGAGCTTGTCTCATTTATGCACAGTGGGTGCCCTCATTCGGGTTGTTGTAAGTCCTGCTTTGGGAAAATAAACAACGCCCCCCTCCCTGTGCTGTGACTCTCCAGCTATGGGCAGTATAACTGGTTAACACTCCTGGTGTGGCCAATCAAGCAGCACCTAGAAGCCCATTTCTCTCTGGGTCAGAGAAGGTAAGGACAGAGCTCTCCAGATTTCCTCATCAGGTTCAGTGAACCCTTGATTCTGCGGACCTCGATTTAACAGACTTCAGATATAATGGACAAAATGTCTGGTCCTTATGTCATATGTGAAAAGTAACACCCTGTTAATTTTAAAATGCTTTTAACCAAGATCTGCTTATAATTAAAATAGCAGGTTATTTTTTTAAAAGTAACACCCTGTTAATTTTAAAATGCTTTTAACTAAGATCTGCTTATAATTAAAATAGCAGGTTATTTTTTGGTATTAATTCACTGTTACTTTTGAAAAATTTTAGTGAATAGGCCATATGTTGGAAAAACACACTAGTAATTTCATAAATAAATATTATATATCTAAAACTATAGTCTACATATTTAAATCCAAGAGTCACTGCTCCTAAACAATGTTTGGCGAATGATTACCACGTGATCATCTAGAATAGTATTTGACCAACTATTTGGGTCCCATGATCTAGCCAAGCTGACACATAAAATTAACCATCACACTTGGCTGCCCTGACGTTTGATGCCAGAGGCTTGTTCTGACCTGGCCGTGTGACTGTGCCGCTCAGAACTCAGCGTGCCAGCTCTTCTGGGCACCAGCCTCTCAGCATGCATCTTTCAAGTTGTGCTTCATCCTGGAAGAAAAACCTTCCAGCGTGTGAGCCCCACTTTTAACCCGAGTGTATGGCAGAGGTGACGCTTCCTCACCTTGTTTTCTTCCCGTAGGACAGCTTCTTAGAGGCTGGGACCCGGCGGGCTCATCCTGCCCCTTCAGTCCCAGCACCAGACCTTGTGCAAAGGAGGAGCTTAATAAATATGCTGTGCTGACCCCTAGAGAGCAGCTCTGTGGGGAGTTCTCTTAGGGGTCATGGGGCATTCAGACGTCCATGCCTCTGGGCAGTGGGCAGGCCTGCTGCTGCCAGCAGCCCAGTCCTGTCCTGCATGATCGCCCTTGGCAGACCACCTGTAGGTTTTGCGGTCCCATTGCTTGGGCTGCTTGGCTCTGTCCCTAATTGGGTCCTTCAGGGACGGGGTGCTTCCTATCTCTCCAGGTAGCTTTAACTCTGGAGCAGGGTCCTGAACATGGAGCTCAGGAAAGGCTTGCTCCTGTTGCTGCTTGTTAGAGAGCCAGTCTGGAATGCTTTAATAGGAAAAGGTTGGCAAGAGGGGGCCAGAGGAGTGAATTCGTCACAGAGCTCTCTGTGTGGTAGAAGAACAAATAATCAGGACAAAATATACTTTGATAAAGAAGCCTGCCCTTTTTGTTTACTGACATGCATCTCTGCTTTAAGCTATTTTAAAAATGACTATTTCATTTGCAAGGTGATGAAAGAATGAATGAAAATTTACCCAAGAATGTCTCTGTAATTGAGGGCCTATCTGCAGGTGAATAGTGAAAGTAAATTATCCGCCATGGGCCAACTCTCTGCTTTCCTAGGACTGTGCATTCTATTCTTCCTTCTCAATAGAGGACGTTGTCTGCTCCACCAAATTAGCCAAACACAGATAATGTTGTCAAAGAATGGTTCCATTAGTTTTCTCAGATGCCTGACACCAATATAAAAGCCTCTACCCTCATAGCATTTCAACTTCAATTTTTTTCCTACATGACTCAAAAAATAAATTTGTTTTGTGGGCAGAGAGGATGAGTTTGACAGGTTGTTAGAACAGGATCTAAAGGAAAAGGTAGCAGTATTGGCTGGGGGGAATTCCAGCAAATTCCATTAGGCTGCATACCATAGATGGGGATGTAGGCAACTTGGTGACTTGGAAAGGACCTTCCGGTGGGTAGAGTGGTAGTGGGGGATGGAAAAGCCTGGGCTCCAGTCCAGACTGCAATGTTATGATGTTAACTTGGTTTGCACTTTCCTTCCCATGAAGATGATAATGTTGGGATCCAGAGCAAGCAACTTTGATCTTGAGCTAAGAAGTCTGGTAAGGAACCCAGGACCAGGGAGGGGCAATGTCCATAGTCTCCACATGATTCGACGTGTCTTGTAGAATTCAAAACACTGCTCAGATGACAGGCCTTTGGGAGAACTGAGCAGAGAGTAGGACACAGGGCATCCTGGAGGTGGGACAGCTATTCAGATAAGGGCTAATTTTGGCACCCATTTAAAGAAGACCTAAGAGACCCAACGATCTCTTTATATTTCTTTATTTTCACTTTATAGAAAAGTCTTATAACAGGGAATCTTATAAAATAATTCTGTAATCTCAGCACTCTAATAAAGCAGCAGTGGAGAGTGGAGCAGGAGCTCCAGTAAGTGCTCCCAGGCCTAGGAACTGGAAATCGTGGCTCCTATGTTCAGAGTTTCCTGAGTCCGGGGTGGGGAAACACAAGGCCTGCAGAGGGAGGTGTCTCTGGGTTGAGGCATAGCGACTGGGCTCAAACGGGATTTCTCTTCTGACTTACCATGGCATGGCCAGGTCTTACACTCAGACTGTAATCTTAGATACTTGGCCTGGAGTTGGAAGAGGCAAGTTTGTTTGCAGACACAGGGGGCAATCTTGGGAGCCCTGTATGAGGACGATATTCATCTGGATTCTTGATTGTAAACAACAGGCAGATCCCCTCCTGTTTGTTGACTTGTGTAGCTGAGGAATTCAGGGGTGTCTGTCTCAGGCAAGGCTGGATCCAGCAACATAAAGCTCTTTCTCTCGCTTTCTCCTTTTCTTGGCTCTGCTGTCTCTGATGTTTATTTGAATGTGGGTCTCATTCTCTCCTACTTCTAGTCGGGTTCCTGTATAAGATCAGGGAAGATGGCTCCTAGCAGCTCCAGGCTCCCATGACCTCAGCTTAGCCAATCAGTAGAAAGCAAGCTTCCTCTCCAAACGTGAAAACGGAAATGATTGGCTTCGCTGGGTTAAGTGTCCACCTTGTAGACACTGTACTATGTTTGGGAAGATGTGGTGCTCTAATCGCTTCAGCTTGGCACACTTGGCCACCCCTGTGGGCAGAGGCTGGGGCTGGGGCAGGGGAACTATGATGGATAGCCCCATGGACCACATGGTGAGCATGAGGCAGGGTTCCCCAAAGGAATAAAAGTTTCAGCTACAGCAACCTATTTCCAGAACTAAAGAGAACAGGAAGAGGCCTGGGCTGAGATGATGGTGACTCTAGGCTGAGAAGAGATGCCACGTGAGAGCCCTCAGCTTCGCCAGTGTCATCTCACAGGCACCTGGGCATCCAGCTGGCCCTACTCCAGCTGAGAGCGGCCAGATTCTCCCTGGCCCATTACAAGGTCCTTGCTCCCCTCGATTATGTTACATTTGCCATGAACTTATTTTAAATGCTGTTCTTGGTCTTTGTCTGGATATGGTGTCTGTGGCTAACTAGACCTCTCAGCTGCATGGGTTTTATGGTGAAACATACCCCGTCCAAGAGAGAGATCAACACTTTCCCTCCCTTGTTTTTCCTTGTTGGTTCTTTGGCTCCTGACACCCTCCTACTTAGTAATTGCAAAATTATGCATTTACTCAGAACCTACTGTGTGAGAACCTACTGTGTGAAAGGCCCTGAGGATTAGCCTTGAACCCTCATGGAACTTAAAGCCAAACAGGTTATAGACCCATTTGGTGAACACATTACCGGTGGCAATGGGCTATGGGCTTCAAAGGAGAAGCATCCGGTATTAGGACAGCTCAGGACTGACCTGGCTCATGGGCAGGGAGGCTTCCTTGAGAAGGGGATGTTAAACTGAGCTGAGGATGATGTGATTCTGAATTTTGATGAGGCCAAGGGGTGGGACACAGGTAAGTA
Organism: Myotis brandtii; assembly: GCF_000412655.1. NCBI lineage: Eukaryota > Metazoa > Chordata > Mammalia > Chiroptera > Vespertilionidae > Myotis > Myotis brandtii. The sequence continues at coordinate 5,926,408 of NW_005357764.1, read as the reverse complement.
TGCTTGAATGCCAGGGCTTGGTGCAGAGAAGTTGGGCTGGGGGAGTAGGCTGCAAGGGGCAACATTTGAAGGCCTGAAGGCCATGCTGGGGGGCTTGAATGCCAGGGCTTGGTGCAGAGAAGTTGGGCTGCTGCCTGGGAGGGGCTGGGGGAGTAGGCTGGAAGGGGCAACATTTGAAGGCCTGGAGGCCATGCTGGGGATTAGGGTCTCCAGCTCGGCAGGGGGTAGGAACTTGGTGCCATCCCACCAGAGCCCTCAGCTATGAGCGCGAGAGGAATGGCCACTCTCTGGCCCCCGTACCTCCTGTAAGTGCCGCTCACCCCCAGATCACTTGGCAGGAAGAATGAATTCCCCTAACTATACTTGAACCTTTCAAGTCGAGGTCTGGGCTGTTGGGGGTGAGGGCACGCTGCAGTTATGCTCCTGCGGGACAGCCCTCCTGGCGGCCGCACAGAGTGGAGTGGGAGGAGGCCGGGCGTTGGGCCGGGAGACGGTGGCACCTGGAAGGCTTTTAGCTGTGCAGGTGGCACCAAGTGTCAGATTCAGGATGTGCTTTGAAGGTAAAGCCACCCGGACCCATGGGCAGAGTCGGATGGGGGTGTGGTGTGAGGAGAAAAAGAACAAGGGCGATTGCGAGGCTGCAGCCTGGGTGGATGGGGGTGCCATTCACTGAGGCGCAGAAGCTGGGAGGAAACGGACTTGGAGGAAATAGACACAGGTACATGGTCTGTCTTGGAAATTCTGAGTTTGAGGAGATGCCAGGGAAGCCTGGGTATTGGGTCTGGGCTGGAGACCTGAGAGTGGGAGCTGTCATCTTGGAAATTCTGAGTTTGAGGAGATGCCAGGGAAGCTTGGGTATTGGGTCTGGGCTGGAGACCTGAGAGTTGGCTCAGAGGTGGGGTGTGACGTTGTAGGAGTAGGGCCTGTACGTGGGGTGGGGGGTTCCAGGCCTGGGTCCCTAGGAACCGCAGTGTGTGGAGGTCAGTTAGAGGAGAAGCACCCAGCAAACAGATAAACCCGATGGGAGAGGCGACAAGCTGCCCGAGATAAATCATGCCAGCGCTACCAGGCTGCAGATGTGCGCTCTGAGGACCCCCGGCACCAGGGGCCTGTCGCTGGTGATGGATGAAGGCTGCTCCCCCCACCCACCTCCCGCCAGCTTCTGCTTCCAGCCACCACCAGGCAGTCCCTCAGGAATAGAGAAAATAGCTGAGCCGCTCACCGTGACAGCCTTTTAAAAGTGACTTTTAAAACTTCTTATAATTGTTGATTAAAAGGCCCATTGCTCCAAAGGCTCTGTTTGTGGTGGAAGAAGGAAAGCCATTTTAGAAGAAATTTCTGGGGAGGTGAAGCATTCCAGCAAATTGGCTGGGCGGCATTTGTAGCTCCAGGCTTATATTTCATAAGCCATTAAAAGCCCCTCAAGAAAGTGCTGCACAGTCATCATTTTGAGAAAGGGAACTGCGTTTTGTGGGGGAAGGAGCAAGTGCCACTGGTGGGGCGGGCAGTGGGCAGTGGGAGGAGGAGGCGGGGCCCCTGTCCACCTGCCCCGTGGGGCAGGGCTGAGCTCTGCCCACCTGCCTGGCCCAGGTGGCTCCTCCACCTCCTGCCGGCCGGCGTATGCTCCCGCTCCGCCCGCACCCCTTCACCTTGCATCCACTGCTCCTCCATTTGGAATGACCACTTCTCAGCACCATCCTCTTTAAATTAACCTATTTGCTGACTCCTTTCTTCTAAATCTTCCTGGGCCCCACTAGCCCTCACTGATCTCCTGTGGCCCATTGACTCTTGCAGGACCCACGTGTGTTTGTGTCTGGGGACCCGAGTGCTGCTGTTTCATACATGTCTCTGGTTTCCCCCCATCCGCCTGTGATATATGCTGAGGGCAAAGGGCGCTCAGGGTGCTGGGGGTGGGATGAACTCCACAGACATCAAAGGCTCCCTTCCTCTTGGCTAAGTGGCCAAGGTGCTGGTACTCCGCACCTATCGTGTCTCTGTCCTGGGCCTTGTTACGTCCCACGTGAGGCCACCCCAGCAAATGCAGGCTGGGCGTGTGTGTGTGTGTGTGTGTGTGTGTGTGTGTGTGTTCTCTGTTTTCCTGTGAGGGCAGCTAGGCAAGCTGGTCAGGGGAGTGCTGCCCAGCAGAACCTCCTGGGGTTGAGGTGAGATCATGAAGAGTTTACATAGAGCACACAACCACCTGCAGCTGGGGCAGGGCAGGAGGGGAGACTTGGTGCCTCCCAGCCAGGGCACCAGTGTCTTTGCTCCCAGTGCCTCAGAGCCCTGTGCCCAGGGTGGGGTTGCAGACAGGCCAGCTGCTGGGAAGGCAGAGCTGCTCATCCATCAAGAGCTCAAAGAGGTGCAGAGATGAGAGGCAGTGCCTGTGGCTAGCAGCTCCAGTCCTGAAATCTCCGAGTCCAGCTCTGGGGCAACGTGGGATGCTTTAGCGATCTCATAAGTTCGTTTCTGCGGAGGCGAGCTCGAGTGCACCTTGGGCATGGGGGGCCATTTCCAGGGTGCCCAGCCAGGGAGATCCTCAGAGAGGGCTCACACCATCTCTGGGAAGGAACATGAGGACCTGGCGTTGGCTCCTGGTTTTGGAGCCGTGGGGCCATGCCCTCGGGGTGGGGGGTAAATCCCAGTGTTGAACACCTGTGGTCATTTAGTCCCAGCTCACCTTCTGAAGGGAAGAGGGGAAGGTGTGCCAGGCAAGGTCAAGGCTGGATTCCCTCTTTTTCTCCTTCCCCTTTCACTCCTCCCTCCCTCTTTCTTTTTTCTCTCCCCTCTTTCTCTCCTGTCAGTTCATCAGCCCATCCATGCACCCATCCATCCACCCACTTAACCTAGGCCTCATGTGAGGGGCTGGGGACACAATGGTTAGGTCTGTGGCCTTGGGTTGGGAGGAGGCAGACAGGAACCAGACAGCTACATGGCCAGCATGAAGGGTGCTGTGTTAGGATCCCATCCAGCTGGTGGGACCACAGGAAGCTCCTTGGAGTCTTGATCATTCCTAGTGGGACAGGGTGCAGCGCTGCAAGCTTTAGTGGCTGGGTCGGACGGAGTCTGTGAGCACAGCTTGACTAGAGAGGAGGGAGGTCTGAGGCGTGGTACCTGCCCTTGGTGGGTGTGGTTTCTGTCCTGCTTTCCCTGTGTAAATGCAGGTTTGTGTGACTGTTTTGGAAGTTCTCTCTCTGAACCTATCTCACTGCTGATAAAATCTGTTTGTTTTTTTTTTAAAAAAGTCCCTCTGCAGACCCCTCCTCTCAGAACTGCAGCCCCTCTCACCCTCTCAGCTCCTTTGGGAAATGAGGCAGCTGGATTAGTGGATTTTCAAGGATGTTTACATTCAGAACTTTTAGAACTATTTTTTTGGAATCCCAGAGTGCCCGCATTAAAGTACTTTTGCTTCTTTTCAGCCTGATGAGGAGAAACCTCTGCAGGACCCCATCCCCCTGGAAGGAGAGAACACGCTGAGCAACAGCACGGCGACCAGCCAGCTCCTGCGTGGGGAGCGGAAGGCAGGTAGGACTGCCTTGGGCCTGGTGCTGTTGGGCTGCCTCTCGTTCCGGTTCCGCTGCAGGTGTTGTTGGGACCCCACGTGAAGGGAGTGCTGGAGGGCCAGCGCTGTTCTTGGATGATGAGCAGCTGATGAGAAGTCTGGCATCTGTGGGTGGGTGCTGGGTTCAGGAGGTTGACGTCCCAGTTGCTGGGTCTCCATGGGGAGACTGGTCGACCTCAGGAGGTAACTAGGGAGCAGAGCCCTGCCCGAGGGACAGATGGGCTTTCGGAGCAGAGCAAAGGCATGAGGGCCGAGGTAGGGGACTTAGCAAGGGAGAGGTGCCGAGCCTTGGTGATAGGCAGGCTTGAGACTGACTCCTACAAACGACAGAACAGGAAGGGTTGTAAAGGGGACCAAGGAGTCTTGGGCTCAATGTGCCCAGGGATGGGCAGTATTAATTTCTAAGGTTGCTCAGGGATTTTTTGGCTTAATCTGGCAATGTGGATTTGTTTCTCTATGGTTATGAAAGAGATCTGTGTGCGTATCTGAGAGACAGTACAAGGGGCACATTGAAGATGGTTGGGGAGGGAGGGGGAGGGCTGGTAAGCAGAGAAGAAGGATGGGGACCAGGGAGAGAAGAGGTGAGGGGTGCACGGGGCAGGGGCTCAGGGGATGGTCAGGCTCTTTAGGGCTTGGGAGCCCCTGTGAGTCCACAGAGGAGCCCCGGTGACTGGTCCCCTTGCATGCCTACATTCACACACCACGTGTCCGCGTGAACACTGGGCTATTTATTCATCTGTGGTTCCCAGGAGGGAAATGTAGGCCTCCTAGAAGAGGAGGCTGTGTCTCCCAAGCCCTCACTGAGGCTTGGCTCCGGTGAACATTTGTGTCTCTCTCTGGAGCATCCTCCAAACACCATTTCACTCCATTTCATTCCTATTGGGTACAAGTCCTCTGAGATGCTCTATTAAAGCTGCCTGTGGCCCACGGAATAATATCAGGAAACACCACATTCGATGCTTCCTTCTTGGAGATTTCCAATGAACATTAGCATTTCAAAGGCTACAAACTATTCTCTGCAAAAGGAATCTGTTAAACTTTCTTTAGTGCCATGTTTCCTAAACGCGTTTGACCACAGATCCCTTTTGTTACAGAAAGCCTATTAAAGTCCTATGCCAGGCTCCTCATCGCCCCCGCCCCCACACATACACCGTGGGCACTTTGATTACTCTGTATTCTCATGCTAGCTACCTGTGGACTCACAGGCTCTGAATTTAAAAGCAGGCAGGGAGTTTGTCATCTGGCCTGCTGTGGCCTCCTCTGAGCTCGGAGGGGGCCTGCCAGGGCCAGCGTGCAGACACATCTGTTTACGCCGCACCACTCAGTGACCTGATGTGCCCACTGATTGCTTCCTGGTTTAGCAGGAGCATTTGGCATGATGGCCAGTCTGTACACGTTCTTCTTCACGGCCAAATGAAGCTCACCTGGGCCCAGAAAGCTCCGCGAAGGACAGGATGTGAGCAGAAACACTCCATCTGTTGAATCCCCTCTCCCCTGCAGTAGCGCAGGCCCTGGGCTGTTCTGACTGCCCTGTTTTGCATATAGCAATGAAATATTAAGGGAAATTCTTCCGTTTTGAAAACCTATTTGTCGAGGCTCCAGGGATAGCCTGAACACGTGACAGGACCCCCGGTGCTTGGAGAGAGAAGCAGAGGGACAGAGAGAGGGAGCAGAAACCATTCCAGAGGTTGGAGCTTCCTTGAGAGGGGCCAGGGATGGCCATCTTCTCCCGTCTTCTCCCTGCCGGCTGTTCAAGGCGGGCACTGCTGAACCAGAGCCTGGGAGAGCATGGTTCTAGTGAGAGGCTTGTAGTGTGTCCTTGGGCAGGTAGTTGGCTTTCTCAGGGCTTGGGTTTCTCCACTGATAAAACTAGGTGGTAGACCAGATGGTCTGGGGCTTGGCAAGCTTTAGGTAATAGGATTCTACTTGGAGTTGGTTTGTCTTTCACACATTTGTTGCCTATGCTGCCTTGATTCTTAGTGTGACAAACTGAGCCAGTGGCTGTCCTGGAAGGAAGGCTGCACTGAGAGAGTCTGCTGAATGTGGATTGCTGTTGCTTGAACAGCCCCAGGATTTCCTGTCCACAGAGACAGTGTAAGAGCTGGGCAGCCACATGTAAGGGTTAGCATTGGCCAGCACACTTCTGAGCTGGCCTCCTGGCATCCCCCATGTCTTAACTCCTGCTGGGTACCTGCACAGGATTGTGTCTGCATCCCTGTCTGTGTGTGACCTGGGGTCTGCTCAGGGCATGGACTCAGGGGCGGCCCCTGGCATTTCTGATTCAAAGTGTCTACCTCTCCAAGGCCTTGCCTGGCCCTCTGTCCAGGACTGCTCTGGCCCCTGGCTTGGACAGACATGACCTGACCTGACCCAAGTCTGGGATGACCCTGGAATGGCCAGGGCATCTGCAGAGCCCGGACCTGTGCCTCTCTGGCGATGTAGGCTCTGTGCCAAGGGCCTGAGCTCACCCACCTCCCAGGGAGCAGTGAGCAGCTCCCCCCAGATGATTGATTAGCATCCTTTGCTAACGCGTCTCAGAAGCACACAAGCAGATGGCTTCTTGGGAGAATTCCTGTGGGGAACTGGGCTTCTACAAATCCAATATTCAAATGAGAGAAGAAACTGGGAAAGAAAATAAGTTTTCTCTCCCTACCTCTCAGTTAAAACCTGGATCTAGAGCCGGAGGGGGTCAGAAGCAGCCTCCACTCTCTTGTGGTTGAACTCCCAGCTAGAAGGAGAAAAACAGGCCTGGGGCTGCTGCTAACCAGCCTGGAAACAGGCCTCTGAAGGGCTGCCGGCAGATGCGTGGCCAAGGCAGTGGGCTTCGATCCAAATGAACAGGCTTAGCTTAAGCAGCTACTGTGTGTTAGGCCTGGCCCGACACTGTGTGGAATGAGGTCCGATAGATTATGGCTTAAAAAGCACAGACCCCTGATGTAGACCTGGGCTTTGATCCTGGCTTTGTCACATTCCTGCTGTGAGACCTTGAACCAGGAACTTAGGGTCGCATGTTCTCAATCTGTTTGTAGGATTGTTGGTAGCGATGCAAATGAGTTAGTGCATATAAAGAACTCAGCAGGGGCCAACTCAGAACACTCTCATTAATCACAGGGCTCCAGGCCCATGCAGCAGGCAGAGGGGGTGTGCCCCCTGGTAGAGATGACAAAGTGGAGGCCGAGAGAGATTGTATGAGTTTTGCTAAAATCACCTGGGTTGTTACTGATAAGGCCGGGGATTTGGGACTGTGGTCTCTCCATTGTCCAGTGGGACCTGCTGCCTCTGCTCCCAGCTTGGGGTCCCTCCCCAGGTCTCAGGCTGGTTTGGGATGAAGACGAGTCTGCTGGGAAGGGGTGACCTCCATTCTTAGGGCCCTTTAAGTCTTTTCTTTTCCCTAAGAAAAGCGTTTTATAGAAGTCCAAGGAATTAGATAAGCTACCCAGATCCGTCCTCCTCAATGGGCAGAGACAGTCCTCTGTGGGGGGGGGAAATCGGAGCCCCCTTCCCGAGAGCCCAGACTTCCCGCCGCTCCGCCCCCATGTTTTACGGCACCTGCTGTCTGGCATTTGGCTTTTCCCTTTCTTCTCCCTGAAGTTTGGTCCCATTAATGTTTATGAGCAAATAAAACCTGGACGGCTGCGTTGGGCCGTGGATCACTGCTGATTTGGGGAGGAATGTCTAATTTAACATAATCCTGCTCCCTCGGCTTTCCATGACTGCCACTGCATCCTCCTCCATGACACTGAGCAAAGGGAGTAGAAATGTGATTAGAGCAGAGGCCGTGCCTCCCCCTCCTAACCGCAGCGGCATCGGTCCCCTGCTAGGAGTGGGAGGAGAGTCGGACGGAGTATTGCCAACACAGATGTTTTTATGTTCATCCCTATGTGGACATGCAAGGATGACCAACCTCTGGGGACACCCGAGCTCCAGGGTGACACGGGTAGTATGTGAGCTAGTTTCCCACAGAATGAGCTCTCAGACAGGGCTGGTGGATATGTTTTTTTCTTTTTTAAAGACATTTTAAAATTGATTTTTAGGGAGAGAGGAATAGAGAAGGAACAGGGCTGGTGGATATGTTTTTTTCTTTTTTAAAGATATTTTAAAATTGATTTTTAGGGAGAGAGGAATGGAGAAGGAGAGAGAGAGAGAGAAACATACATGTGAGAGCAAAACATTGATCAGTTGCCTTCTGCACACCCCCTTATCGGTGATCAAACTCGGGCATGTGCTCTGACCAGGAATCAAACCAGCAACCTTTCGGTGCATGGGACAATGCCCAGCCAACTCAGCCCCACTGGCCAGGCATGATATGTTTTTGTTTGTACGCATGAGGATGCCCTTACCTTCTTTGGAGCAGAGGATTGAGCCATTTATTACTTCAAGGATAAAACCTTGTTGAACTGGTGTGGTGCCTTGTATTTCCCCCTTGTTTGTATCAAATGTGTCATTTCCCTTCTCCTGAATGCACAGGTTCTTGTATGGGTTTCTTTTTAATGGGCGTGGAGGGGCTGTCTTGGGGGGCCGAGGGGAGGGTGAGAGGCTGCACGTGGGCTGCATTATGGAGATGCACCTCCAGGAAGGGCAGCGTATTTCTGCTGGGGCTGTCGACGAGGCTGAGAGCCAGGCAGGAGGAAGGTAATTATATCATTACATGTCACTCTTGTCTCAAGGGGCCACGTTAGCTGATGCTCCAAAACTAGGGTTTACTTTGACTTTTTAATTTACAGACTGATTCAGATGCACGCTAGTTCACTCCTGAATCTTCCTGGAATAGCGGAGGTGTGCCTGGCACAGAGGGTGAGACAATGGTCCTGACATTAGGGCTATTACAGGTTAGCTGAGCGTACAGGACAGACCACCATCCATGGCGATGCCCAGCAGGATGGGAAAAGGGCAGAGGAAGGGCATAGAGAAGCTCAAGGGCAAGCACCCCACACTGGATACACAGGCTTCAGTGCAGGCTGGGGAAGTGGGCTGGCCCTTGGAGGAGGAATAGGATTTCCACACGTGGTGATGGGCTCGGCAAGGCTTCAGGGGAAAGGCCATCCAAACATGGGTGTGTAAACAGAGACGCGGGCCATTCGGTGGAGGGAGGTCCTGAGAAAGTGGTTGGAAAGCCTGAGTGAGGCCCTAATGGGCTTTGAAGGTGCTTAGTGGGTGTTAGTTTAATAAATGTGTGAGGTAACAGCTGAGCCTTCGTTCATCTGACAAATATTTACTGGGTGACTACTATGTGCTAAACACTCTGCTAGGGGCTGGATATGCAGCTGTGAGCAAAAGAGAAAGATACCACTTCCTTGTGAGTTTACATGCAACAGAGGAAGACAGACAGTAAACAAACGTAATACATGAGCACTGTATGCAGTATGTTAGGAGGAGGTAGGTGCAGGGGGAAAGAATGAATGGAACTGGGTAGCGATGGGGACACGGGGTGTATGAGTGTGTTTTGGGGGGACATTGTAATGTTGACCAGGGTCGCAGAATAGGCCTCTTTAAGAGGATGACCTTTGAGCAATTTGAAAGGGAGGGAAGGAGTCGACTGGGTGGATCATTGGGAGAAGAACATTCTAGACACAGCGACTCGGAAGGGTATAAGACGCTGATGCAAGAGTGTGCCTGGCGTGCTCAAGGAACAGCAGGGAGCAGTGTGGCTGCGGTGGGGTGAGCGAGGGGTCAGTAGGAGGAAGGGGGTCTCGTAAGTCAGCAAAGGACTTTGGGCTTGACCCTCAGTGACAAGGGGGCTCCTGGGGGATTTTGAGTAGAGGAGAATTATGATGTGACTTCCGTCTTAAAAGTCTCATTCTGTGTGTTATGTGAAAACCTAACCATTTTGGAGTCAAGGGTGGAGGCAAGGAGACCAGTTGAGAGGCTCTGCAGCCTCCAGGTGAGAAGTGATGGTGGCCTGGAGCCAGAGCCATGTCGTGGAGGTGGTGAGAAGTGCTTCCATTCTGGACATTGAAGATTTCTTTTCTTTTCTTTTTTTTAATATATTTTTATTGATTTCAGAGAGGAAGGGAGAGGGAGAGAGAGAGATAGAAACACCAACGATGAGAGACACTCATTGATTGGTTGCCTTCTGCATGCCCCCTACTGGGGATTAGGCCCACAACCTGGGCATATGTCCTTGACATGAATCGAACTGGGAACCCTGCAGTCTGCAGGCTGACGCTCCATCCACTGAGCCAAAGCGGCCAGGGCTGGACATTGACGGAAGGGAGAGGGAGAGAGAGAGATAGAAACACCAACGATGAGAGACACTCATTGATTGGTTGCCTTCTGCATGCCCCCTACTGGGGATTAGGCCCACAACCTGGGCATATGTCCTTGACATGAATCGAACTGGGAACCCTGCAGTCTGCAGGCTGACGCTCCATCCACTGAGCCAAACCGGCCAGGGCTGGACATTGAAAATTTCTTAATAGACTACATGTGGGTGTGAGAGGTGGGGAACCAAAGTAATGCCGCAGTTTCAGCCCCAGCAGTTGGACTGGGAAGGCTGTGGTGGAGCAGGCTGGGGTTGGATCAGGAGCTGTTTCAGACATGATGAGCCTGAGATGCCTGTTGACATCTGTGTGGAGATGTGAGGGGCAGCTGGCTTTCCTCGTCTGGAGAGAGGCTGGGGCTGGGGATGTAAATTTCGGGGCCGTTGGCTTCTGGATGGTGTTAAAGCTGTGAGATGGGACGAGATCACCATGGGGTTGATGGAGAGCATAATGCCAATCAGGGCTCACCTTTTATTTAGTTTTGAGTGCCAGGCATTCTGGCAAGCACGTCCCAGCGTTCCCCCTCTTTGTCTCTCCCCCGCCCTGACGAAGTAGGAGCGGTTATTTCCCCCATTTTACAGAAGAGGGACCTGCGGACCAGAGGGGTGAAGTGGGTTACCCAGGATCATGCAGCTACTAAGGCCAGAGCCAGAACTTGCACGTAGGTCTGTCTGACTCCAAGTGTTTAATCAGTCCATTTACTGACTTTCTAAATTAGGGACCTAATTCCGTGCATGGTCAGGGAGCCACTGAAGTTTTTGAGCAGAGAGAGGACTCAGAGTTGTGGGTTAGGAAGAGGCATCTGGAACCTGGGGGCTCCTGAAGAAGGTACTGGGTTGGGGAGAGGTAGACACTAGTGGCAGGGAGTACTGAGAAGGCGAGGGCTGAAAACAGCCTGGAGAAGGGGTTTCCTGAAAAGGAGAGAACCCCATGGTGGCAAGTCCAGTGTAATGAACTTAATGTTTGTGTTTCTCCCAAATTCATGTGTTGAAGGTCTAATGCCCAGTGTGGCTGTGTTTGGATTTGGGACATATAAGGAAGTAATTAAGGTTAAATGGGGTAATAAAGGCGGGGCCCTGGTCCAACAGGATTAGTGTCCTTCTAGGAAGTGACATCAGAGAGCTGTCTCTCTGTGTACACTCAGCAAGGAAAGGCCATGTGATGACATAGCAAGGCGGCTGCCCGCCCGCCAGGAAGAGGGCCTTGGCCAGAAAACGAATTTAGCCAGAACCTTGATCTTGGACTTCCAGTCTCCAGAACTGTGAGAAAATAAATGTCTGTTTGTTAATGTCAGTGTGTGGTATTTTGTTATGGCAGCCCTAGAAGACTAATACACCTGACTCTTTGGTAGACTGGCTTTTTCCAGAACGGTGTCTTTTTGCCAGGTTGCAGGGCCCAGCAGTTTGGTAACTGGTCTCTGAAGGGACTTCTCCCTCCCTCTTTACGAACACGAACAGACCAGAAGAGTCATTGAACAATTACCTAGTGATTAGCTTCCCTGTGGAGTCCAGAGAGAAATGCTGGAAGAAAATTGGTAAATTCTTTTCATTCTTAATAAAACCTAACATTATCTTGCTAATGCCTGATATTAAGAGTTCAAAGTCATCTGTACCATTGATCTTCAAAGGAAGAGCTTTCCTAATTTATTTGACAAGGCCGGAAGAAAATGTAGGAGAGATTCCTTTCAGATGGGAATTTTATTTTTGTTTTTTAAAAAAATCTTTTAAGTGTTTCTGTAAAAAAAAAAAAAGGGTGTAATTTTGTTTTTCATTTTAGAACAGAGTGTCGGGGAAGAATGTAAGCAAATAACAAAAAAAATGCGTTTACAACACGATTTTCACTGTTTAGAAAGGAAAGGAAACATTCTAATCGTATTGAAAAGTGCAGAGATGAGATAATTTCATGTTCTTCTCTAAAGGCTTGTAAAAGCCCTTTGATTCCACGTCTGGTGTCCAGTGGAGCCACGTGACTGTTCAGTGGCTCCGGGGTTCACATGCATAGAGATCAGCCAGGCTCCTGGGCACGTGGCCTGAACAGAAAGGGGTGTGTGTCAGGGGATTAAATACTCCATGGAAGTGTTGTGGGCAGGAAGCGACTTCCTGAGCCCAGGAGTGGACAGTGCCACACCCAGGGCAGAGGAGGACAGGCGGGGGGGGGGGGCAGAGCCCTGGGTGGCCCACTTCTGTCTCCATTTTCTTTCCAGAAGACTGAAAAAAAAAAGTCAGAATGATATGCCTGTGAAGAAAGTAAAAATGACATATGTTTAGAAACACGGTGGCGGGAAGCACGTTAGGAGTAAGAAAAGCTTGGCCAGCTTTTACTGCACGTGGGAGAAGAACGCCATCAGGGAGATCCCACCGGGAGATAAACAGACTTGCCTTTTCTGGAACCCCGCTAGCATTTTCAGTTTCCCTTTGCGACGGGCTGGACTCCTGGATTAGGGCTATGTATGGATTGATAACTCCAAGACCACAGTCCAGGGCCTGATTCAGCTATAAAATCACCCCAATGCCAACAACTGATGTGATGGGACCTTGTAATTCTGTGATGGGGAAATCTCACATGTTTTCAGGTGGCAAATTTAGAACATCACATACACTGCCAACACGGTCGGTCGCTCCCACTGCTCCTGCCCCCTCCCCGCTCTTGTCTTCCTTTGACTGTCTGGGTTGTTATGGCATGTGTCTCCCTGAGAGACCCCCCCCCCGCCCC
>NW_005357764.1:5896450-5913594 GCF_000412655.1 Myotis brandtii | reverse complement strand
CGCCCTCGAGGAGGCTGGCATCCTTGTCTCTGTGCCTGGTCTGAGGAGGAGCAGGCTCGTGCTATTGGATGGAGCAGTTGTAAAGGAGATGCAGAGAGGTGCGCCCCATGCGGTCAGCCTCTTGGGAAGCAATGTTTCTGGAATCTTAACATTTTCTCCCCCTGCCCCCGAGAAAACTCTGTCTCAATAAAAATGAGTGGTCAGCTGCTCTTGAGTTTTTATAAATTGATTTTGGCTCTGTCCATTACCGGTAGCTTCTGTGTGAAGAACTTGTATAAATCTTGCTCAGAAGGGAGTGTTTAAAATGGCAAATTTCAGAGTAAAGATTTAACAAAACCATAAATAAAACTTCAGAAGTAATGGAAGTGTTTATAAGCATCTGCGGAATTCCACACAAGAACAATGAGTGTGGTGTGGGTGCCAAGAACTGACTGAGGTGTTGTGTTTGCTGCGAGAGAGAAACTATTCATCTTTATTTGGCCTCTGTTCAGAGAGGCCGGACTTGGGCAGCACAGATGTGAGCAGGGCTCCGTGGCTGGGCTGTGAGAGCGAGTTTATCATTGTCAGGGGCACGGAGAGGCCAGCTCGGGAGGCAGCCAGTGGGAGTGCCACTTGAGCTTGCCAAGGACCGGGGCCTGGTGTCCACCCTGCTTCCAGGCCTACTGTGTGCCTCTTGCTGTGGGAAGGTACTAATATCATAGTGATCGCGTGATTCCAGCACAAGCTACGAGGCAGTGGGAGCACGGTGTTGGTGTCTGTTTCCCAGCTAAGGAAACCGAAGCAGCGAGGTAGGTGACTTGTCCAAGCCCCAGAGTAGCCTCATACGAAGCCTCATTCAAAGCCGGAGGAGAGCCAGTGGTTGCCAGGCCTGCACTCTCCCACCCGTTTCCTTCCTCCTCATCTTAACTTCACCTCTCCGTGGGCAGGTATTGAATCTGCTCCAGGCCAGAACCTGGGCTGGGTACAGGGTTGTGAGAAGACACATCAGTGTGCGAAGGTTTTTACTTTAATTCCTCTGGGATGCCCTCTGTCCGGCTGAGAACTGCACATGTGGAAGTTAGCATGCAGGACAAAGATATAGTAACTATCATTCATTCATTCATATATTCACCAAGCACTTACTGAGCACAAAATAAATGCTTGCTGCTCAATAAATAATATTATTTATGTCCCAGGCTCTATGCTAGGTGCTCAATAAATAATGAAATGTGCAAATGTTTGGTACAAGGGGTCAGTTCTAAGGATGGCCCAGCAGGGGTGAGACTGGCAGGTGGGCAGGGTGGGTGCAGGCTTCCTAGAGAAGGTGGGGCTGAGTTGGATCCTCCTGGAAGGCGGGGCTTGGGGAGGACAGGCAGCTTCCAGGTGGGAGGGCAGAGGAAGCAAAGGCCCAGGGGTGTGATTCTCCAAGCCTCAGTGTTCTTATCTGTGAAGTGGGAATGGTGATGGTCTCTACCTCATGAGTGAGGAATAAGTGAGGTAATGCCTGGAAGGTGTGAGCACAGTGCCTGGTAGCCCCCATTATTATTATTATTAAACTGTTGTTGTTGTCCTTCACCTGACGGGGCCACACAGCTGCCTCCATAGCTGCCCCACGAAGTGCTTTCTGCTCCCTCACCTTCTGCTCTCTTCCTTGAGACTGGCCTCTCTGGGGTCCCCCTGGCCTCCCCTGTCCCGTGAGGGTGCATTCCAAGTGAAACATAGTAGATTCTCTCAGACCCATCGGGCCTTCATCCCTGCTGGCAACAATCGAGTGCAGCTTGAGTTAAGCTTACAGACGTGGCTTGGGTAGCAAAGTCCTTCGGCAGACTTTATAATGGGACATAGATCGTTACAGATGGGACTCAGATTTTACAAAATATTTTAGGAGGTAGATAAATTAGATCATGAAAAGTGCATAAGGATATCAATTATGTAGGAGCCAGAAGAACGATTATAAAGTGATCTGGCCTCTACCTCCCTCCCCCAGTCCAACCGACCTACCCTGGTTGTCAAGCTTCTGAGCAATCAGTTGTGACCCACAGGACGCTGGCAGTCAGGGCAGAGCTGTGAGCCCAATGCAGCCAGGGAAGGCCAGCTGCCTGCCACCGCATCCACCTTCCAGCGGAGCCTGGCAATTTCTGTGAGCTCGAGACGCGTCCCAGGTCTCCCTGCTCTCCCCTGGGTCATCCTGTTGGGCGCTCTGGTGGTGGTGTCTGTGACAGTAAAGAGATGACACACTTCAAGAAGGTAAAAGGTGTTCTGCCCATGATGAAGTCTGTGGACGATGTAGGGCAAGCATGTCAAACTCACGTCCTGCAGGCCACATGCCTCATTTATTTGGCCCATGTTAGCCTTTGAGTTTGACGTGCTTGATGTAGGGAGACTATTGAACCAATGACATAAGCCAATGATGCCTTCAAGTCACCTGGAGTGGAGGCCAGTCCTCCCTCGTTACAGACCTTGCGCTTATCGGCATTGAATGCACACCTGAGCAGGTTGGCACTTTAGGACATGGTCGACTTACTGAAAAAAGCAACGAAGAGCCAGCCTCCTAAACTTTCCCAAGTGACTGATGGAAAGCCCATCTCAAAAGCACTGGTGAGAGTTGGAGAACAACTTCAGAAGAACATAATGGATGATTTGAATGAAAACACTAATTACTGATTTTCCAGAAAGTCCAGAACTGCTCCATGAAGAAATTATGATATAGCGGCAGAAAAATCCAGGAAGCAGAGGAGAAAGAAAGGCTGGAGCAGTCAAATGCAGGAATAGAACGGGTCTTGAGAAATAAAGTCAGCCAAGCAATGTCAGTGGCTGAAAACCTGCCTCATACCATCCGCAAGTCTGCCGACCTTGGAGGTCAGGTGGGTGATGAGAACTTGGAATTCCTGCAAAAGAGGGAAGCAGAAAAAGGAGATCAGTTCTCCATCGGCCAGAAGATGATTTGAAGGATATAAGCGATGATGCCGACGTCCATGTGTCCCTTCAAGGTGCCGAAGAGGAAAAGCAGGAAGTAGCCAGACAATCGGAGGAGGAAAAGCAAATAAAGAACTTACAGCACAAATAACGAGTCTGCAAACCGAGGAAGCATCTTTGCAGCATGAAAATTCAAACATAAAAAGTGAGCGGAAGCTGAAGCTTCAAATTCTACCTGATATACACGGAGATCATTGAAAACAACTGGAGGAGAGCCTGTGTAAGGAGGAAATGTACTACTCAGAAACGAAGAAGGAACTTCTCAACATGCAGAGAAGCATGAACTCCATGGATCTGATTTGAAACATATATAAGAAGATGGCAGGAGGGGCCCAACTCTGGCCATTTGCAGTCCCTGGGGTGACAGAAAGAGAACATGGCAGCTCCACATCCTCCCATATTTCTGCAGAAGCGGGAGGACCGTTCCTGGCAGGAGGACTGCATTTTCCAGAAGAGGAGAAGAATGGGGCAGAGAGGCTGTGTGGCCTGCACACGTGTTTACCAGCAGCTGCAGAGCTATAGTTGTAAGCCTCCGCTGATGAGATGGAAGAGACGTGTCTGATTGAAATGTGTGTTTCTTGATTACTAGTGGGACTAGCTGTTTTCCCAGGATTTGTGGGCCATTTGAATTTTCTTCTTTTGAGAATTGCCTGCCTGTGGCCTTTGCCCATTTTTTTCTTTTTGTAGCTGGTACTATTTCAGAGCAGTGGGGGCGGTTGAATCTGAGGTTGCTGTTTTCCATGGCCTTCGGTGGGTAATTATATTGACTGTTTACTGCTGCTTAGAAGGAACCCAGCTGAGCCTTTGGGAGACCAATGTGGAAATCCAAGAAAAATGCTCACTCCTTAATGAAATTTCTTGTATTATGAATGGTTATTAAATGTTTTATGTGGAAATTGTAATTACTGATTAAGGCCAGTATCAATAGCGTCAGATAATCAGTGCCTAACGCTAATTAGAAGGTACTGAGCAGCCCCGGCGAGCTGTCTAGTGCACTTTGGGAATTGCCATCATTGTTGGCAAGCTGAGCTGGGAGGTGAGCATGCTGGCTGGGCGGGTGCCCATGTGTCCGTGTCAAAGCCAAGTCTTGAGGGGCAGGGTAAACGCAGCGGGGCAGTCATCACCCTGCTGATTCAGTGGGCTCCCTTCAGGCGAGCTGTCTTACCTGGAGGGCATGGGGGCCTACTGCACCCTCCGGTCTCCGGACGTGTGAGGTCGGGGTTAATGAAGACTCACTCTGAGTGGTGCAAGGTTTTCAGCCTGAGAGGTGGACCTCCAATCACATGCCTCCAGCCCTCCTACCCTTCTCTCTCTCTCTCTCTCTCTCTCTCTCTCGCTGAACCATTAGCTGGCTTTGTTTGTTGGGAATGTTCTTTTTGAGGATTTTGTTCTACCTCTTGGGGGCAGCCGATGATGCTGCACGAGGGTTTCTGGCTGCAGAATATCAGGGTCATGTTATCATTCCACTCGGGCCACCCAATGGCATTGTAGTTTGTAGGAGAAGGGATGGGCTTTGGTTCGGGGCCTGATGTCTGGGTGGGCGTCATGCTGGTTTATTCCTTCCTGAGCCCTGGGACAGTGCCTGCCTCCACCCTGGGAAGTGGCCTAGACAAAGTCATTTGAGAGGCAGCCTAGGCCTGTGTAGGGCACAGCCTCTGGAGCCCCTGGGCTGGCCTGACTCCCTGTCTGTGCCTCTCCCCAGCTGTGCTTCTGTGACCAAGTTATTTAACCTCTGATCTCAGCTTCCTAACGTGTACAGTGAGGATGATAACAGTCCCTACCTCACTGGATTACTGGGAAGACTGGATGAGTTGTGAGGAACTTAGAACAATAAATACTACCAAGTGTTTGTTAAATATAAGTAAATCAAAAGTTATGTAAGTTGCCTGAGGGGTGCCAGGAAGCACTAAAGTGCTCAAAAGTCCCCCTGTGCTGAGGGCTGGGACACAAGGGCTAGTGCAGTCTAGCAGGAGACACAAGGAGCCCAGCAAATGAGCAGGACCAGTGCGGATGGTGGTTTGTGCCAGGAAGAAAACTGCAGCCGGGGACGGTGGGAAAGCATGACGAGGTGGGAGGGAGGTGAGTTCCAGTAGATGGAGCCGGTGACATCTGAGTGGACACCTTAAGGAAAGGAGGAGTGAGTCATGCGGAGGCAGAGGTAGAGGCAGGCACAGAGACCTTAGCGGGTGCTGCGGCTGCTCTGCCCATGTCTCCGCACTGTCCTTCCCCCCATGCACACTTCTCCCCGTGCCTTCCCTCCCATCGGCATGTGCCTGTGGCTCTTGTTGCTGAACTGACCTCAGGCTTCTGGAGCTGCCCTCCCTCCACACGGACAGCAGGAGGGATTTGGGGGTTTCATCTCCCTCTGGGGCAGCCCATCACCAATGATTGATGGGTGCAGGGTGTGCCCACAGGCCCCTCTGCCCCTGGTAGGGAGTGATCTACACTGTTCCCCTGGCTTCCCAGCGACGTTGTGTCACAGCCATGCTCTGTGGGACTTCACTAGACTGCACTTGCTCACCTGGCCTCGTCCCCTCCTGGTCCATCACTTCCCTGCTGGCTTTCTGTGGGAACATTTCCCCAGTGACTCACTTTCTCACGACCCTCCTCTCAGCTTCTGGGGAACCTAAGGCAGACCCCGAGTTGGGAACAAGTGTGACATGTTGAAGGGACAATGAAAAGACCTGCTGAGAGCAGGGAGAGGTTGGATGTTGGAGAGGCTGCAGGGGAGGCAGAGCTGGGTCCTCAGGCACCTGTTGGCTGTGATAGATTGGAATTTTTCCCACGAGCAATAGGAAGTGATTGGAAGTTTCTAGGCAGAGAGGTAACACTATATCATTCATTTCATAAGCACTCTGGCCACTGTGTAGAGAAGAGGCAATAAGGGGACAAGAGTGGAAGCAGAGAGCCCAGGCAGGAAGTTGCCACAGTCATGGAGGAGAGAGAGGACGCACTTGAACTAGGAAGGTAGCCAAGGGGATGGATTTGGGACTTGTTCTGAGGATTGGTAGGTGATCGGGACACATGGACTCAGTTATATAGTTTGCCCAAAGTCACTGCAGTCCTCCAAGTAATCCAGTGAGGTAGGCACTGTTACTATCCTCATTGTACGTTGTTGGTGCCTTCTGTGACGTCACCTGGTACTGGTCCCAGCTGCCTGTGCCCTGCCTTCGTTCCTGCTGCCAGGCTGTGCCCACGAGGCCGTGTTGGAGGGGCCACGTGGGAGGAGTCCTGGGTGGGCAGATCCTGTTCCTACCTGGGCCTGGCTCCTTGCCTTGGAATAAAGGGGTCAGAGGTGGGAGCTCCACAGCCCTGCTGAGCCCGATTCAGGGCCCTTTTGAAGGCAGCTTTGCTGAGAGCTTTGTGTGGATGTGAAAGGCCCAGGGCTTCCTCTGCCCCAGAAGCACCTGCTGAGACCCAGTCTCTGTAGGATGGACGGGGTGGACCAGCGTGCAGCCCAGCCTCCCACGGGCTCGGAGTTCCATGGTCCCTTCCGGGGACCCTCCTTTGAGGGCAAGGGCTGGACAGAGCCCACTTTAGCTGTGACTGGGTTGAATTGGAATCCATTTTGCTTCCACAAGTAAAGATAGCATTTCTTCAGAGAGCAAGACAGTCATTCTAAGTTTCGTTTCTTCCAGAAATTATCTGAAATGTTAAATGCTTAGCTGTGACTTTCAGTTCTTAGGGGGAAATAAACTCCTTTCTGCCTGAGATAGAAACATCCATGGTGAGGTTCAGTGGGTGGTGGGCTTCTTTGAGAAACCCCTTTCCCTAGCTGTACATCTTGTCATGATCTAAATACTAAACAGGATGCTGCTGGTGGCTGGAACCAGGCAGGTCCTATGGCTGATCCCCGGGCACATGTGGTGGGCAGATGTGGAGTTTGTATGTACCTGGGTGTTGGACAACCCCTCAGTGACCCCAAGGACCCCTGGGAGGCTAGGTCAGCGCAGCCCTAGGACCCACTGACCAGCTGAGACCCTGTTTCCCCAGAAGCAGCCAGTGGTGTCTGAGGGTGGGGGTGGGAATCTGATCTGTCTATGGGACTTTTAACATGAAACTATCCAAACCTTCCATCGAAATCCACTTCTTAGTGTTCGCTCTAATGTGGGCAAAGAGGCATTTGTATGGCTGGTCGCTGCGGTTTGTTCTGAACAGTGACAAAATGGAAACAGCCGTAAGTGCCCTGCGTATGGAGCGAGCTCTGGAAGAGTTTGTGGGCCCGTATTCGGACCTAGTTTTCGGGGCTAAAATTCCTTAAGCTGATCTGTATGCGTTGTTGTGGAAAGATCCCGAGGCATTATTACTAAGCAACAAGAGTAAGTTGCAGAATAATTTGTAAACATGTCATTTATGTTAAAACACTCCTAGAAGTGAGAACCTTATTTCTCTACATAATAGGAAGCCAGGCAGAGCGAAATGAAACAGTGGTTGTCTTGGAAGGGGACAGGGGTCGGGGGTGGCATCCTCCAGGGAGATTGTGATGCCTCGCCTCCACAGCTGAGTATTTTAAAAAATGATAACATTTTCTCACTTGTGTAATTAAGAAGGTTATAACGGGACATAAGGTAATTGATGCCTATTATAAGAGATTTGTTAAGCACAGAGAAATGTCAGCCTGCTTCCCACTGCTAGCGTTTGGCGCATTTCCCTCCAGGCTCCCTTTCCTCGGGCATTTTACATGGTGTGAAGCGTACTGTATGCGTATAATTTGTACCCTGCTTTTTCCTCTTAGCATTTGTCCTAAACACTTTCTGCACTGTTTCAAGCTCTTTGTAAATATCTTTAATAGCTGCATAATTTTCTATTGTGGGTATTTAGCCCATTTCCCACTTTTCCTTCCCATTTAAAAAGGGATCTCTGTTTGGCTAGAAAATCTTCCCCCAGTCTGTGAGACAACCAAAATCGTTATTCCCATGTGTGGTGCCGTGCCACTCCATGGGGTGTGACCAGTGTGTGTGCATGTGTGTGAGTGTACATGTGAGCGTTTGCATGTGTGTGTGTGTGTGTGTGTGAATGTGTGAATGAGAGTGGTGGGAAACTGAGGCGCTGCCTGAGGGAGGGCCTGGCTATGGCTCTCCCAGGGCAATTCAGGCGGAAGAGGCTGGGCCACACGTTCAAGCCAGAGGCTGGGAAGTCAGGTCAGTGGCACCTTTGGACCCTCTTTTGTGAAATAATTGACAGCCGACGGCCTGGGGGTATTCTGCACTGGGGCACGGGTTGGAGACCCAGCTCTGCACGAACCGCCTTCCTTCCTCTGGAAAACCTCTCCCCCAGCCTGCTAACCACTGTATGGTCTGAATCCCGAAAAGGAGGTTCCGGAGGTGTGTCCTCTGGGTGGTCAGGTCCAGGCAGGGCCTGTGGTTTGGCCCGTAGAGGCTCTTGTGGGAGGTCCAGGAGCAGCCCCTAGGCCGTGTTCTGCTCTGAGAAACGAAGCTGCCTGGAGCACAAAGAGACAGAATCCTAAAGGTACTGTAAGAGGCTGAGAGGGGACTGTTTATAATGATGTGGGCAGGATCAAGGGAGCCAGCAGGAGATGGTGATGCTCCACCTCTCCTCCCGCCTCCCCCTACCCCACTCCACCTCATGGTGGAGCAGGTGAGTGGGGGGCGCTAGGCAAAGGTGGGTGCGAGTGGGGCTCTGATCACCCCGCCGATCACCCCTCAGACGTCAACCAGCGGCGACCAGGCATTGAGGGAGCTGGGCCGGGGGCCCGGCCCCAATCGATCGCTATGCAGGTGGGATGGTGGAGCAGGTGAGGGGCAGCGCCAGGCCAAGGCGGGGTGCCAGGAGGGGCTGCGGGGCTGTGAGGCTGGGGGTGTGAGCTGGGGCCCGATCTCTGCAGGCCACCCTGAGGGACCCCACCTGCGCACAAATTCATGCACTGGGCCTCTAGTTCTAGTATAATTGGATATGCTGGTTCACCAAATAACACTTTATATGGAATATACCTATACGTTCTGGATGACAGTACCCTTAGAAACTTCACTTATGTGTCAGGTCCTTGACTTTTTGCAGGGTTTATTACCCATTTCTGGCATGCAAATATATGGTGCTTACTTATTCTTTCTCAACAGGTCCCATTTGCATAATTATATCAATGTAATAGACTATTGCGATTTTCTATGGGATATTAAGACAATTAAGACTACATTGTGACAGAGAACTGATGATATCAGAACAGAACAGGAGAGTTGACATAACTTTGAGATAAGACAGTGAAGGTATACTGCTATGCCTGCCATGTAAAAACAAATGACTTCTGATTATTTTTATTGACTAAGATTTGTTAGATCAATAATTGCATATGAGATATTTATGCGAGGGAAATCTGGTTTCTTTGTATGAGGATGAAGATCTGCTTCAACCAGTAAGGAATTTCAAGAGGATTTAGGGGTTCAAAGTTCACACTCACCTAAATGTCCCCATTTCATGTATCAGGGTTTTATATCTTCTCTACCAGTGCCTGTACCTTAGGACATTGTTGCTCAACCTCACCACTACTGAATTTTGGGCTAAATAATTGTTCTCTGTGTGTGTGGCTATCCTGTAAATTGTGGGATGTTTATAGCATCTGTGGCCTCTACCCCCCAGATACCAGTAGTATCCCCACAGGGTGGCAACCCAAAATGTCTCCAGACATTGCCCAGTGTTCCCTGAGAGGCAAATTGTGCCCAGTTTAAGAACCACCACCTTGCCCTAACCAGTTTGGCTCAGTGGATAGAGCGTCAGCCTGCAGACTGAAAGGTCCCAGGTTCGAGTCTGGTCAAGGGCATGTACCTTGGTTGCAGGCACATCCCCAGTAGGAGGTGTGTAAGAGGCAGCTAATCGATGTTTCTCTCTCATCGATGTTTCTAACTCTCTATCCCTCTCCCTTTCTCTCTGTAAAATATCCATAAAATATATTTTTAAAAAAGTTGTCTCATGAGAGAAACAGCTTTAAAAAAAAACAAAACAAAGAACCACCACCTTAGCATCAGTTACCTGGCAAAGATTATATTCATTGGTACTTGAACTCTGTAATGTATATACTTAGGTTTTATACCTGATCTTTAGCCATATCTGCTCTGCAACTAACCTTAGATGATAAGAAACTCCTTCAGAAACTGCCATGAAGTTGTCCTGATTTTCCACCTGTTCTTTTACTCAGGAATTCAAGGCTTTCATTTTGTCTCTTCTGTGGGTATTCCACCGACAGCAGTCAGAAGCAGTTGCCCCATCCCAGGGTCGTTGTGATTACCATTGTCACTAAGCTCTCAGCGCTTGGTCGTCTTCCTGTGCTTCACCATATGCCATCACCGGTGACTTGAATAATTGTAATGCCACTGTTTACCCCAGATTAGCACTATCCCATCCACCCTTAGAAAGCTTATCCGTGATCTCATCAAATAGGTGAGTAGCCCAATCCCCAAATCCCATTTTTTAGTGCTTATTTCCTGAGGTCACTTCCAGTACCAGTTACTGTAAAAAGTCAAGAAAAAAACCGGCACATTCAGAAGAGTAACTAAAGAGAGGTTAATGTAAGGACTGTTTATAAAGGTGTGAGAAGGATGAAAGGAACCAAGAAAAGGATGGTGACCACCCAGTGACTAGCAAGACCAGAAAGTCATTACCCCCCTGGAGGGGAAGAGGAAAGGGAAGGAGCTGTTCCTGGAATGAGGTAACAGCTGCAGGCAAGAGAGAAGATCTCTGAAGTTGTAGCCTCAGGTAGAAATGTGACTACTGCTAAATTGCTGCCTGGAAGGAGAGGAGATGGCGGGTTATATTCCAATTTCTCTCCCTTCCTACCTTCTCATTTTGGAGTGCTTCCTAGTGGCTGAGTTGGAAGCCAGAGGAAGGAAGGAAACCCATTTATGTAATTTACATAGGTCAGCCTCCCGGGATACAGAGCAAGAGTGGGGAGGAATGTGGAAGACAAACCAGGACAGTGGTTGAGCAGGATATATATTACATATCCTATATAATAAAAGCCTAATATGCTAAGTGTCTGTTCGTCCAGTCGGCCATTCAACCAATCAAAGCATAATATGCTAATGATTTGCTAAGGCCGCCCAACCGCTAGCTATGACATGCACTGACCACCAGGGGACAGATGCTCCAACTGGTAGGTTAGCTTGCTGCTGGGGTCTGGCCAATTGGGACTGAGCGAGATGGGCTGGACATGCCCTGGAGCCCTCCCTTGGTCCCTCCCTGGCCCCCAATCATGCACCAGTAGAGTCCCTTGGCCTGGCCTGCACCCTCTCTCAATCTGGGACCCCTCGGGGGATGTCAGAGAGCCAGTTTTGTCTTGATGGTGGAACGACTGGTTGCTATGACGTGCAATGACCACCAGGGGGCATACGGTCAATGCAGGAGCTGCCCCCTGGTGGTCAGTGTGCTCCCACAGGGGCAGCGCCGCTCAGCCAGAAGCTGGGCTCACTGTGGACGAGTGCAGCGGCTGTGATGGGAGCCTCTCCCGCCTTCACGGCAGCGCTAAGGATGTCCGACTGATGACTTAGACCAGTGATGGCGAACCTATGACACGCGTGTCAGAGGTGACACGCAAACTCATTTTTTGGTTGATTTTTCTTTGTTAAATGGAGGGGGCAGCGCCCCAACCCCCTGATTGGCCCTGCTCTGTGAGTGACAGGGGGCAGCGCCCCAACCCCCTGATTGGCCCTGCTCTGTGAGTGACAGGGGGCAGCGCCCCAACCCCCTGATTGGCCCTGCTCTGTGAGTGACAGGGGGCAGCGCCCCAACCCCCTGATTGGCCCTGCTCTGTGAGTGACAGGGGGCAGCGCCCCAACCCCCTGATTGGCCCTGCTCTGTGAGTGACAGGGGGCAGCGCCCCAACCCCCTGATTGGCCCTGCTCTGTGAGTGACAGGGGGCAGCGCCCCAACCCCCTGATTGGCCCTGCTCTGTGAGTGACAGGGGGCAGCGCCCCAACCCCCTGATTGGCCCTGCTCTGTGAGTGACAGGGGGCAGCGCCCCAACCCCCTGATTGGCCCTGCTCTGTGAGTGACAGGGGGCAGCGCCCCAACCCCCTGATTGGCCCTGCTCTGTGAGTGACAGGGGGCAGCGCCCCAACCCCCTGATTGGCCCTGCTCTGTGAGTGACAGGGGGCAGCGCCCCAACCCCCTGATTGGCCCTGCTCTGTGAGTGACAGGGGGCAGCGCCCCAACCCCCTGATTGGCCCTGCTCTGTGAGTGACAGGGGGCAGCGCCCCAACCCCCTGATTGGCCCTGCTCTGTGAGTGACAGGGGGCAGCGCCCCAACCCCCTGATTGGCCCTGCTCTGTGAGTGACAGGGGGCAGCGCCCCAACCCCCTGATTGGCCCTGCTCTGTGAGTGACAGGGGGCAGCGCCCCAACCCCCTGATTGGCCCTGCTCTGTGAGTGACAGGGGGCAGCGCCCCAAACCCCTGATTGGCCCTGCTCTGTGAGTGACAGGGGGCAGCGCCCCAAACCCCTGATTGGCCCTGCTCTGTGAGTGACAGGGGGCAGCGCCCCAACCCCCTGATTGGCCCTGCTCTGTGAGTGACAGGGGGCAGCGCCCCAACCCCCTGATTGGCCCTGCTCTGTGAGTGACAGGGGGCAGCGCCCCAACCCCCTGATTGGCCCTGCTCTGTGAGTGACAGGGGGGAGCGCCCCAACCCCCTGATCGGCCCTGCTCTGTGCGTGACAGGGGGTGGCGCCGCAACCTCCCCATCGACCCTGCCTTGAGTGTGACGGGGCGGTGCCCCAACCCCCCAATCGGCCCTACCCTGAGCGTGACTGAGGGTGGCATCGCAACCTCCCAATCCGCCCTGCTCTGTGCATGACAGGGGGCGGCGCCCCAACTCCCCAATCAGCCCTGCTCTGAGCCCAACCAGGGGCTCCTACTAGGGATTGGGCCTGCCCTCTGCCACCCTGGAGCAGGCCTAAGCCAGCAGGTCGTTATCTCCCGAGGGGTCCCAGACTGGAGGGCACAGTTGGTTGATTTTTCTTTGTTAAATGGCATTTAAATATATAAAATAAATATCAAAAATATAAGTCTTTGTTTTACTATGGTTGCAAATATCAAAAAATTTCTATATGTGACACGGCACCAGAGTTAAGTTAGGGTTTTTCAAAATGCTGACACGCCGAGCTCAAAAGGTTCGCCATCACTGACTTAGACCTACTCCCCATCCTAAGCCAGCAGTCGGACATCCCCTGAGGGCTCCTGGACTGCGAGAGGGCGCAGGCCAGGCTGAGAGAACCCCCTGAGTGCACAATTTTGTGCAGAAACTTCTGCAGCAATTTAATCTCTCAGACACCAAAAGAATTTTAAAAAATTACTCAATCACCTTTGAGTGATATTGTAATAAGTTATTAATATTTATTTTACAATTTTAATTTTAAAAATTAAACATTTAAATTTATAGTATTAATTTATAATTATAATTAACTTAAATTTAAAAATTTATAATTAAAATTAATTCATAATTTTAATTAAAAATTGAGATCAGTATTGTTAAAGTTTATTTCACAAATGACATTCAATATATAAAGTATATTAGAACAAATTAAATTTTTCCCATTTAACTGATAATTTAATAGTAAAAATAATGGCTAACATTTATTTTGTGCTTTTTATATATTTGGTACCATAAGAGGTGCTTTGCAGGCATTAATCTAATTAATTTTTAATTAGTTATGCAAGAAAAAGCGTGCTTTGTTAAGAGATAAATTACATCCATCATGTTTGTTGGGGACTCTATATACAAGGTGTCCCAAAAAATGTATACATACTTTGAATAATTATAAAGGCAGTGTTTATTAAAACACATTTCATTTTCTAAATGCAATAGAATCAGCATTAAAGAGTATACATTTTTGGGGGACACGCTGTATATAATGAAATTGGAATTTAACTATGTGATTTAACATCAAACGCACTAAAGCTTCTTTCATGACCTGGTGTTTTGGACTCTTACATTTTGCACTAAAAAACACAAATGGTGTATTTTGACAATGTTTGTCAAAATGTTTTAAATGACAAGATAAGAGAGATGACCTCATTCTGTTATTTGTAAGCACTTTGCTAGAAACAACATATTGTGTGTTATTTCTTTATTCTTTATTCTCAACAAATGAAAAGCCAAATTGGATATAATTGTTACCGCATTAAAAAAACCCCATTCACACTTGAAGTACTACAACTTTCTAGGTGTGTTATGTGTGATTTCTCATCAGATGGGTGCAACTTACTTAACTGGCAGAAATCATCCAAGGGTGATTTTACAGAATTATCATTTTTTACAGTCTTCATTAATTTGTTGTATTTTAACATCAGTGTTTCTTATGCTTCCTGACTTTAAACCAATGGCCCAGTATGAGTATAAATGAACTAATGTATGGCTAGGAATACGAATTTAAAAAGAGTATAATGATCAAGCCTGCTATGGCAGTTAGTACTCAAGCAGCTAAGTTACAAATAGATTAAGAAACCGACCTATTAACAGGTTCATTTGATCTTTACTAACTGCCATTCTTGTTCTCTTAATGCACACTAAGGAGTTCTTTAAGTTTATTTTATGTAATTATTTTTTTAAAATGGAAATGGATATCCTTGCTTATGGACACGAACTCTTGCTACCGTCCCTAACCCCCAGAAGGTTTGTAGGTGGCTATTTGTGTCAGGCGGAGAAAAAGGCACCTTTGGTCCACTCTGGTTTTGCTGCTGTTGCTGCTGTGGGCCATAGTAGCTTTGCAGGAGGCAGGGCAGGAATGACTGGGCTCCGGAGAGTGGAGAATTGGCTCCCAGAAGGCCAGAACCAAGTGTCCAGCATGTCTGTGCTGAAAGAGACATTGGGGTCATATGGTCCAGACATCTATACTAATAAAAGGGTAATATGCTAATTAGACTGGACGTCTTCCGGATGTCCTTCTGGACAAAGCCACAGTGGCTGCCTGAGCCTTGGCCCTCACAGCTGAGGCTCAGGCAGCCACGGCGGCTGGCAGTGGCAGCAGCAGCGGCATGATGGGGGCATCGCCTTTCCCTGATCGGCCCGGTCACCTCCTGCAGAGTGGGGAGCGTGCCTAAGCCGTCAGTAGACATCCCCTGAGGGCTCCCGGACTGTGAGAGAGGGCAGGCCAGGCTGAGGGACCCCCCCACCAGTGCATGAATTTTCATGCACCGGGCCTCTAGTCCTTTAATATTCTGTATTGAGGAGGAAGCAATCTAAGAGATTTACAGTGTCAGAGCCATAAGAAGAGCAGGCACAGCTTCTTCTCTCCTTATAAACGACTCTAGAGAATGTTTGCTTTTGAGCACATTTCCCAGTGCCCCTGGGGGTCACAGATCCTCATTTCCTGTGGCAGGAGAGATGGTTTCGGGGACAGCTATGCCAGGTGGCCTGCTGAGGCTCGGTGAATGGCAAAGATGGGCATTTGTCTCTGGAGTCCAGGAAGGATTTCCAGTCCTGACCTCTGGTGTGTACCTGGGGCCTATCAACTAGGTTTAGTTACATATGGTTCTCTTGGGGATTTAGAAGCCAACACCCCCAAAACCTTCTTTGAAGCCAGGAGCTGCTGGTAAAGCTGGCAAGCAGCAGTTGAGATGCACGGGCTCGGTGTCCTATTTGGAGAAGCAGTGTGGCTTTCCACACGACAGTCTATGTGACCCACAGGACACACCCAGAGAGTCCTGAACACCTGGTATAAAATGCAGGTGACTTTGGCTCTGTGTCTTGAGCATCAAGGTGCCCCCGCAGAGGCACTAACTTCCTTGTACTGAGATGTCTCTCAAAGCCTTTTAAGTTGGAGCCTTATTCTCTTTTCCCTTTTTTCCATAACAGAGACTCTCTGTTCTCCGAGGGAAGGTTGGGGTAATCAGTGTGCTGGCTGGTGGCTCTGTCTGCAGCCCTGCATAGCAGGCACAGAGCAAACTTTCCACAAAGAACAACTCTGGCTCGCTGATGTGCCGGCAGCAATGGCAGGTCGGGGATTTTGGTCTTGATGGTTTTCTCCTGTGAAGGGTAGGGAGAATTCCATGCTCATTTATTCAGGAGGTCTCTGTCTCCCTCTTGCTATCCCACCTCAGGCTCAGGCTGAACTCTGGCTCTGAGGGGCTGATGCCTCACTGGTTACCCAGAGCTGTGCTTCTTTCCTTTGCGGGTTTACAGGACCCTTTGGGAATCATTGAACGTGTTGGCTCATCTGCTCCACAAAATGCCTGCTGCACAGGCACACTGAGCTCTGAGAACCCTGGCGGTGGGGGGCCGTGTTCACAGACCATCCAGAAATCCATGCACTTGGGGTGTAGGATGCTGAAGTTGACAACATTTGTGGTCTTGGCTGGAGCAGAGTCAGAGCCCAGCTCGTTGCCTGTGGAGAGGTGGGTGCAGGCTGGGACTCAAACCCCGCATGGAGGATCACCTCATGCCGGCAAGATTTAGCTGTTGAAACTCCTCTACGTGTGTTTCTGACTTGGGTTCCCAACATGTTTCTCCTGCTTCTCTGACTCATATTCCTCCTCCTCTTCCATCAAATACAAGTATTTTTCAAAGCTGATCTTGGCCTTTGTCTCTTCTCTCTAATCCCCTCCCTGAATAACCTTGACTTTTGTGCCAATGATTTTCCAGTCAGTTTTCAGTCCTGCATTCTCTCTTGAGCTCCAGACTAATTTCCAGCTGCCATGAAGAAGCCTCTGAAACCCAGCACCCCTGCAGACTCCCCACCCCTCCTGTACCCGCCCACTATACTCCTCTGTGCTGCTTCTCCCGCTGCCTGTCTGCTAGAACCTCGGGGTCACCATTGTTGGCCTCCAGATCGTCACTGGGTGTATGTGTGCATGTGTTCCCATCTCTCCAGTCCCAATATTATGGCCTGGTTCTGGCCCCATTATCACCCTTCTGGGAGGTTACATAATTCTTGCATGGGCCTCAGCTTATTTGTCTCTTGAATCATATTCTAAATTGTAGCCCTGCTACCTCCAGGCTTAGAAGCCTCGTTTGCTCCCATTCCCTATAGACCAACAGATCCCACTAGAGACACACTCAAGGCTTCACAGTCAGGACCCACCTGCGGTGAATGCTGTGAGGCCCTGCTCACATCCCTCAGGTCCCATCTCAGTACACACAGTACTGCGCCTGCCAGTACCTGCATCTCTGTGTCTCAGGGCCCACTGCATAGATGTGCAAATACTGGTTAGGGGACAGGTTAGGCTAGAACTGCCTGTCATCCTCC
>NW_005357764.1:5866297-5896362 GCF_000412655.1 Myotis brandtii | reverse complement strand
CCGAGCAATCCTCCGGAGATAAATGACTGATGGGAAGTGAGATATAAGTGGCCCAGCTTCCTTGTCTGTTGAGTAGGGTAACTCTGAGTGCATGCTCCGCCTTGGCTCCCAGAGTTGCCAATTGGGCTGACCTCCCACAGCCCTCAGAGCTGGTGTTTCCTGGGACCACCTCCCAAATATACTACTTACACCCAAGTCTTCATTTCCGAGTCTGCTTCTGGGGGAACCTAAATTAAGTTACCAGCTCACCTTTTCCCATCCTCCCCACACCGTGCCCTCCCACTCCCCACCCAGAATCTCCGCCTTTCCTTGCCCATCTCCTGGTTCCATCTGTCTTTGTACCTTTGCTCAAGCCAGGTCCTCCCCCTGGGATGTGTTCCCATCTCTTCCTTCTGGAATCCTGCTCTCTTTAGGTTCACCTGAAAGGTGGCCTCTTCTGGGAAGCCTTTCCAAGGACTCCGCCCACGTCCTGTCTTCTCTGGAGGAAACGATGTATTTTAAAAACGTTTTTATTCCCTGCAGCACCCAACCGAAAGCTTGGGCACTGGGACCTTCCACAAACACTTGTTGAATTAAACTCCCTTTTCTCACAAATTGGTGTGACCCTTATGTCCTCTTTGCCAAGACGCGCATTCTGAGACTCAGTGGCAGAGTGCCCTGCAGTCTTTCGTTGGAGGCATTGGACCTCCTCTTCTGAACTGTCCTCCAGACCAGAGGCCAAGAAGGGCTGTTAAAACTCACCAGGCAGCCAGTACACTCAGTGACCCGTGCATCAGGCAGAGTGCCTAAGGGGCTAGAAAAATACAAGGGCGAGTCTCAAATTCAAAATGCTTACTGTTAAGCCATTATTAGTTCAGGGGTCGGCAAACGTTTTCTGTACACGTCTGATATTAAATAGCGTAGGCTTCTGTCATATATTCTCTTCCTCCTCCTCCTTTTCTAAACCCTTAAAAATTTAAAACAGTGTTCTTATTTCCAGGCAGCATGAAAACAGGTTGTGGGTTGATCCCTGCATTAGTTCAATGATTCATCCAGCCAGCGTTTACTGAGCACCTACTGTGTGCCTGGCACCTCTTTGGCAAAGTTTCGCCTTCCGACTGGTCCCCTCTCAGGCTGGACATGCATCTGGCAGGGAATAGAATACTCCTGAGAAGGTGGGATGAGCTGACCACAGCGCCGACCGTAGTCTGGGCTGGGGAACCGGGGAGGGTTGTCCTTTTCTGCACCATCCTTGCTTCCTCTCTGCATGGCTGCTCTCTAACAACGTGGCTCTCTCAACTCGATTGCAATTTTAATTTCAGCCAGAGGTCAGCTGTCTCTTCCTTCCTAAATGGCTGCCCCTCCTGATTGAATTTTCTGGGTAATGGCGTAATCTTATTTCTGCTTTTACTTTGGAAACTGACTCTGTATTAACCTCCTAACAGGCCCCAGCCCTTCTCCTCTTCCCGCCACGTTTGCTACCTGCCCTTCTCTGGTTATCATTGCTTCCCTCCCTCCTCCACGGTGCTGGGCCTCCGGCTTCATCCAGCTCATCCCCCTTCCTGCCTGTCGGGGGCCTGCCCAAGGACCACTGATGGCTTCTTTGTCTCTCATACATCCAGTCAATCTCGCCCACTGCTGGTTTTCAGGGCTCTGCATGGCACAGGCCCCACATCAGCCTGACGTCACCGCCAGTGAGTGGCTGATGAGGTGTCTGATTGCTGGCTGCAACCCAGAGCTGGGTATTTAAAAAAAATTCATTAATTAACATTATTTAAGTATAGTTGTGAAATTGTTGTAATTAACCTAGTTATTAATAACAGGAAAGGAGCAAAGGGAAGGCCAAATGTTACAGGTGTGTCACTTGGGCAGCTTTGCCAGGAAGCTGCAGTTTAACACTCCCCAGGGAGCCACCGGTCTATTCCCCACAGATTGCTGGGGGAAGGGACTGAACAGGGTGGAGAACAGACACATGCCCAGTAAAGTCTGGGTGACACAGGAAAGGTACCTGCCTGTCAGTCATACCTGGGAGCAGGTCATTGGCCACTGCAAGCACGGGAAGATTTGGAATATTTAATGCCTTAAACAAAGAAGTTCACTTCTTTGGTTCATGATCTCTTGGTTCCTCTTGGTCTCTTTTGGTTCCTCTTGGTTGACTCCTTGCTTGTGGGGGCTCTCACGCTCCTGCTCTCTTGCATTAGCTCACATAGCCCACAGTCACCCATGAGGGCCCCACACAATGGACTAGTGCAGCGGTTCTCAACCTGTGGGTCGCGACCCCTTTGGCGGTCGAACAACCCTTTCCCAGGGGTCGCCTAAGACCATCCTGCATATCAGATATTTACATTACGATTCATAACAGTAGTAACATTACAGTTATGAAGTAGCAACGAAAATAATTTTATGGTTGGGTCACAACATGAGGAACTGTATTTAAAGGGCCAGAAGGTTGAGAAGCACTGGACTAGTGGATTGCAGCTAGCCTGATGCTAAACCAGACCCAGTTTCAACATGGAACAGAAACGCCGGACACTGGCCTTGCTTCTATCTCTACTGAGTCCCCACCTGCACTTCTTCCAGGACTGGATTAAGGGAAATGGAACGTTGGGAACCCAGGGATGTAATTCCATGCAAATAAAAACCACTCATCCTCCAGTGCAAGTCTCAGAAAATTCTTTTTCTTGAGACATTGTAAGGATCTGACCCCCAGCACTCAGTGGGGAAAGGGATACCCCACTCTCACCAATAACAGTTGGTACACAGTATTAGTTTCAGGTATACAATACAGTGACTTGATATTTACATACCTTACATTGTGATCACCACACTAAGTCTAGTAGCCATTGGTCACCATGGAAACTTATCACAATATTATTGACTATTTTCCCCTTATCTTTTCACCCATCCCTCACCCCCTCTCCTCTGGCATCCATCATCAGTTCGATCTCTGTTTCTATGAGTCTGTTTTTGTTTTGTTCATTCATTTTGGTTTTTTTTTTAGATTCCACATATAAGTGAAACCATACAGTATTTGTCTTTCTCAGTCTGACTTATTTAACTTAGCATAATGCCCTCCAAGTCCATCCATGTTGTCTCAAATGGTAAGATTTTATCCTTTTTTATGGCTGAGTAGTATTCCATTGTGTGTGTGTGTGTGTGTGTGTGTGTGTGTGTGTGTGTTGTGTGTACACACACATATGTCATATCTTTATCCATTTGTTTATTGATGGACACCTAGGTTGCTTCCATATCTTGGCTATCCTATATAATAAAAGCCTAATATGCTAAGTGTCTGACCATTCGTTCGACTGTTTGACTGGTCGCTGTGATGTGCACTGATTACCAGGGGGCAGACGCTCTGACCAGTAGGTTAGCTTACTGCTGGGGTCTGGCTGATCAGGACTGTGTGAGATGGGCTAGACATACCCTAGAGCCCTCCTGCAGTCCCTCCCCAGCCCCAATTGTGCACCGGTGGGGTCCCTCAGCCTGGCCTGTGCCCTCGCACAATCCGGGACCCCTCAGGGGATGTTGGAGAGCCAGTTTTGGCCCGATCCCCGCAGGCCAGGCTGAGGGACCCCCACCAGTGCATGAATCCGTGCACGGGGCCTCTAGTTGTAAATAATGCTGCAATGCACATAAGGGTGCATATGTCTTTTGGAATTAGTGTTTTAATGTTCTTTGTACCTATTGCTGTTTTGGACTCAGAGTTTCCTGAGTGTCCTAGCCCTGTCCTGCACTATCCACCATGGCAGAGGCCTTCATGATGAATTAGGCCCCTTGGTGTCCTTGTCCTCTTCACCTCAAAGGATTTAGTCATGCGTTGGTTAATTTGGCCTTGCATTAGATAACAAAAAAATAACATTTTCTATAAAAAATCCTTCTTAGAGACATACATACACAATAAATAGAAAGCTTATGCCTTAGATCTCCCTGCCCCCACTGGCATCTTTCACTTACAGTTACCCATTTTATAGCAATCCACTCTAACAAAGAGGGGAAATAATTTGCACATTCCAAAGTTTCTCTTGGTTTGCAAAAGAATTCATTGCCAGCTTTTATAAAGTAGCGAGCTCCCTTAGTGCATTTTCAGTGGTTTTATTTGCAAGGTTTTGATTGAGGTTTAACTTTTGGGGAACATAGGGAGCGCAGAAGCACGCGGCATATTCATGCTCACCTGGAGCAAATTGTTACCTCACCTAGGTGAGGAGAAAATCATTTGCAAGTCTGATGTGAATGCTCTACCCCAAGTCCCACAGGGCAGTGAGTTCACATTCCAGAATGCAGATGACTCCTAGTCTTTTATCTTAAGCTCACCTGTAAGAAGCTGTCTTTGGGATGCAGGAAAGTCAAGATCTGAGGATTTGGGTCGAACGTGATTATGA
This sequence comes from Myotis brandtii, assembly GCF_000412655.1. Classification (NCBI taxonomy): domain Eukaryota; kingdom Metazoa; phylum Chordata; class Mammalia; order Chiroptera; family Vespertilionidae; genus Myotis; species Myotis brandtii. The sequence continues at coordinate 5,892,001 of NW_005357764.1, read as the reverse complement.
TCCACTGAAAGACTTCTACAGATCATGGTGGTATTTGAACAAATCCCTCAGCCAGCTCTACCCACTGAACAGGGCCTTGTATCAGCTTTCTCTTTGCTCCAGGTTCCTGACCTGGTGTTCTCAGACCCCTGGGGTCCACCTGTGGCCTTGAGGGAGCCACCGGCCCTGTGAAAAGGCATCCAGTGTTGCCTGCCATTGCTTGTGTGCATTCCTTTGGAGGTTTGCAAAAGATTTGGGATCCGCCCAAAGGCCCACCTGTGGTGTGTACTCAGGAGATGAGATGGTTCTTAAAGGTAGATCCTCTGGCTTGTTCTCTGCTGGGTCCCAAGTCCTGGAGCAGAAACTAGTGCACAGTTGTTGCTCAATGTGTGTTTGTGAGTTGAATGATTCAGTAAGTGAATGAATAAGATGATAGCACCAGGACTTGACCCTGGACTGCTCTGATCCCGAGGCACTCTGCCACGCACCCTCTCAGAGGAAAGAGGCTACTTCGGTTTTCCAGAAAGGCTGGGCTGGGAGCTGGGCACAGAAGAGGGAGGAAAAGGCAGTTTTCACCGAAGACCCAAAGTGTGAACCAAAGACCCAGGTCACTGCAAAAGAAATCTCAAAGCAATAACCAGAACAAAGGCTGTAAGAGGAAAGACAAATTGGATTTTCTGAGGCTGTCTCTCTCGGAGCAGTTACCTCTGAGCCTGGGGAGGGTTTGGGCTCTGGCCAGCCCTGGTTGCCGGCAGGCAAAGCACTTCTGAGGCCCCTGTTGTGGGGAGCAGCTGCTCTGGGCTGCCTTGGGCTCTGGCTGAGGAGCAGAGCATGAGCCAGGCTGCTACCATGTTCTTCTGTTACCGATGCACTGCCAGCGGCTGCCTCGGGCACTGAGGAAGGTTGCCCGCCGGTGAAGAGTCACTGGATCAAGGGTCAGAGGGCCTGGCCTTGGGGCATGACTCTGGCTCTTGGCACCCCTTGGGTCTCCTGCTTTCCCTCCTGGATTTCAGTCTCTATGTAGAAGAATTAACAGTGTCTGATCTTGTTCTTCCCAGCTTAGTTGGGGCAGATGCTGAGGAATTATAAATGGGTTTTATAAACTATAAAATACAGAAGGCAGAAGGCATGCAGGGAGACAGAGACCCAGCTGAATGAGCTGTCAGGGTCCTCCTGTCTGGGGTCCGGTCTGTGTGGCCAGACCCTGTGGTCAGCTGGTCAGGCAGATGCTCCTGGTGAGCAAGGGCTACCTGGGAGTCAGAGTTGGCAGTAGCCCAGGACTGCATGCAGGAGGCTCCGAGGGTGTGGTCCTGTCATAAGAGACTCATCGCTGACTCAGGTGAGTGTGTAAGGAGAGTCATTGGTCAAGAAAGCAAGAAGGAGGAGTTGGTGCTCCACTTGTGCCCTAAGCTGATGATCTGGGCCTCTTTAGACAATGTCAGCTACTAGAGCCACTTAATTAATTCTAAGATGCTGAGGTTGGCCCACTCTCGACAGCACAGCAGGCTCACATGGCCAGTGACCCATCCCAGAGTTAATAAAGAATCGATGGACAGAGTTGCTGGGAGTCCCGACTCAATCCCGGATGGGAGATGAGGATTCTCGGAGTTCTGGGACTCCTGGGGATTGCTTTAGATCAGTGATTCCCAAAGTGGGCGCTACCACCCCCCAGTGGGCGCTGCAGCGATCCAGGGGGGCAGTGACGGCCACAGGTGCATTTGGGGGCGATGAGTAACTGCTATTAAAATTAAAAAAAAATTAATTTCCAGGGGCTGAGTAATATTTTTTCTGGAAAGGGGGCGGTAGGCCAAATAAGTTTGGGAACCACTGCTTTAGATCAAATGGCAGTGAAAACAGTGCTCCTGGACCCTGAGGCCATTTTCAAGGGAGAGAGCAGAACTTTGAGGAATGGGTGAGGAGCAGGAGGAAATGGACATTGTGACCGCCTTGCTCCATACTCTCCCAGGTCTAGCAGCCTCATGATTTGAGTGGCCCTGATTGGTCCAAGTCAGTTAGGGAAATCCCACTCTCCCCTTACTGGAGGAGTAGCTGGAGAAAAGGTCCAATCAGAACAAAGCTTTAGTGGTCTGAGAAATGATCCTCTCCCTCTGGATGTGAAAAGGGGGGCATGGAGTTCTGACAGCTGTTTTGTGACCATGAGGATAACTGATCTGAAGCCAAAATGAACACATGGAGGGTAACAGAGCAGAGAGGATCACAAAAAAATGGAGCTGGACTTTCCGGAGATATGAGGCGATGAATTTCCTTTATTGTTTAAGCCGATTTGAGTTGGCTATTTTGGTTTGTGTGTTGAGTACTTTCTGACACATAGGACATGTTGGTTTCTCACAATCCTCTCAATCCTAGAAGTCAGTAATTCAACTTCATAGTTTTGTGTCCTGGAGCTAGAGCCCAAAGCAGGTAGAAATGGAAATTTGGAGGGAAGGTTTTATTTGGATACCTAAGCTTTGTGGTGGAGGTTGGAATGCTAGATGCTGCCTTGTGCTGGGTATCTCTTCAGGCCAGTCATCACAGGTCCCTTTAAAAGCATGGAGAGGCCCTCTTTGCATTTTGGGGGCACATAAGTCTAGCCCAGTGATGGCGAACCTATGACACGCATGTCAGAGGTGACACACGAACTCATTTTTTTGGTTGATTTTTCTTTGTTAAATGGCATTTAAATATATAAAATAAATATCAAAAATATAAGTCTTTGTTTTACTATGTTTGCAAATATCAAAAAATTTCTATATGTGACACGGCACCAGAGTTAAGTTAGGGTTTTTCAAAATGCTGACACGCTGAGCTCAAAAGGTTCGCCATCACTGGTCTAGCCTGTAGTTTGTTGGGAGTTGGAGATGGTCTAGATCTAGAAGAATCCAATCTGAAAATTTAGATTTGTTCTTCATATGGTCCGTGGCTTGGAAACTACTAAGTTGAGAAAACGATCTCTTCTCAGTTGTGTTCTTAGCTCCTGGAGTCAATTATCTGCAAGTCTTAGAGCCCACCCGCTACTGAAAATTGCCCAATTTCTAAGCCTGTATGTCAGGGGCAGTCAAACAGGCTTTCATTTGGGAAACCCTCAGACATTTTCCACAAAAGCTCCCTTCATTGTCTCTGTCAGTAAGAAAATTAATAGATGCAGCTGACAATGTGTAAAAGATGGTGTGTATTGAGGTCTCTGGGGATAATATAACGTCTTCACTAGTCTGGTCTGACGTGGACCGGCAGCACAGGAGATGATGGTCAGGAAGCCCACCGTGGGTACGTGTCATCACTACAGGCTCTTTTAATCAGGAAATAGATGTCAGGTGCCCGCAGGTGCCTGACACTGGGCCGGGTACCCAGTAATCTAGGCGTGCAGGATGATGTTAAAGGAGAAGAGCACCCCTTGACCTTGAGGAGCTGCCCTGTCAGGAGGGAAGAGGAGGCCCACACGCCTCACTTCCAGGGTGCACTTGAAGGCTGCATATGTTCTCTGAAGTCTGTAAGAAGGAAATGATTTTTGGAATCTGGGCTTTCTCAGGGGAAATGGGGCTTGAATTAGACTTCAAAGAAATTGAGCAAATTATTATTTGGACTGGAATTATGTATTATTGAATGAACCTTGAAGCAGCCATTCATTGGCTGGGTCCTGGTGATTTTATTTACCGAGAATGTTAGAATAAAATTTATTATAACAAGAATTGGCCTGCCCTGTATTTGTTCTATATTTAAAACATGTAATTTTTCACAGTAACAGCAGAGAACATGAAATTTAAATGCAGGCTTCTTTATGGAGTCTTGGAAATGACTTTCCTTCCTAGATGGAATTGGACTATTGACTGTGTCAGGTTTGGAGGTGATTGAGCAAATAGTATTTTCTATTTGATCTTATTATATTTTAATCACATTGCAAGAAATGTCAGAATAGGGCAAAATGAGAAACTTCACAAGCTCATATTTCATTAGGAAGTCAGTTTGTACAGAAGTTTGGAAGGGACTTCACTCCCATTGATTTGCTGCGGTGATCAATTATGGCTCAGCTCTAACAGGCTGAGGCCGGTGTGCGCGGAGCTCCCACCATGCTGAGCCTGAAGGTCACTCCTCCACGCCCTCTGCCTGGAGCCAGCCATGCTGTCCACTGTTTAATGGGGTGACTTGGATCTGGAGGTCAGTGGATGAAATACCTCTCATTGTGGCTCTGGTTTGCTAACACATCAAGCCATCATGGCTGAACAAATATTGCCTGTGGGCTGAGTCATATTTTGAGCTATTCATTTTTTCCTGACTCCCCTCCCCCGACCTTCTTCCTAGTCAAGCAGGTAGCAGGCGTGGGGCTTCATTGACTCAGCGGAGTGGCATGGCCAGGCTGCAAGTGGAAGTTGCCCGCATGATTTCTTGGCTTTTATTTTGTAAAAGCCCAAGCCTGTGGTGTAAGAGGGGATTTTAGGAAAAAGGAAAAGTGCACGGGGGAAGCAAGAGGCAGAGAGCTTCTACCCATCACCCTTATATGAGATTGCTTTGTCTGGGCACCCGAGGGTGGGTAACAGTCCTAGACTTGATGCATTTTCACAGATGGGGCTGCAGCCTATGTCCCATGTCCCTGCATGGTGGTGTGGAGGCAGCAAGAGCCACAATGCACCAGACAGCAGAGGCGATGAGGAAGTCAGTGCCAGTCGGTGATTCCTGGAAAGTGGAGGCTCTGCCCCTTTGTAGGAACCAGAGTTCAGGGGAGACTGGGAGGACAGGAGCCCTAGAATGGCCGAGTAGCCCCTTGACATATAGTGATTCTATAGCTTCCATTCACCAGTGAAGGGACACTTGGCCAAGGCTAGCCATTCTGGTCTCTTGGCCCCACCTCTCTGGTGCCTCCTCAGGACATAGCCACCCAGTTAAGATGCCCCCACATTTTTGACCCTTAGAACTATGTGAATAATGTTTATTCTCATGTCAAGCTGCTGAGTCTGGGGTGATTTGTTATGTAGCAATAGGTAACTAATACAGAGTATTTGTCTTTTCCTTATTGACCTGTAAGGGCTTTTTGTATGATAAGAATATTAATTATTTGTAGTTTATATGTTGTAAACAGCCCATGGGATTTTCATGGAATCTGCATTGAATTTATAATTAGTTGGGGGAGAAGTAACATCTTTACTTTTACTTGTGTAGAACAGTGTTGCTTCTTCTTGTCCATGAATTGGGTTGAAGTCTTCTTCTATACCCTGTAGTAAGTGTGGTTGTTTTGTTTAGGTCCTTCCCCCCCATTTTTCTTGAGGGAAAGGTAGGCATTGGGGCCTGGGAATACTTTACAGGAAGGGAGGTGGTGTGAACGAAGGAGCCAGGTTGGAGATGTCACCCACATTAACTGGAGGTTGGGAGGAAGGTGCCGAGGCATGGCCGTCTTAAATGGTAGGCTCTGGTGTTAGAGCAAAATCAGCCAGGCTGTGTCTACCCAGGTGCCTGAGTTCCACTGGGTTCAGGATACTGCCCTCCAGTGGCACTGAGTATTTTGTCCCCAGACCTGGCTGCTGGCATGGGTGTTTTGATGATGGTCCAAGGACCTCCTCCCTGGTTATGAATGCAGATGTAATGAATTTTTGGAACGAGTCCATTAAGTCAGTTTAGTGCCTAGATCAGTTTACTATCCTGTCTAGTAAGCTTATTTCTGACACTTTTTTAACTTTTATTTTAATGTTATTAAACTTATTTTCAAATAATTTAATTCAGTTTTGTATGAATTGTACAGGAAGAATTTAATACATCTATCAAATTATATCCATTGTAACATCTGACATTGTGAATTTTCTTTTGTGGTCGTTGTGTCTATCAAATCCAATTTTCCTGGACAAATATTTGCAAATCTAAATTTTATCAAGACAATTGTATGTATAATCTCTAACAAATTGTACAGTGTGAAATTTTAATCGTTATCAGTTCTATTTTGAGGAGATTATGTCTTCTAATAAAATTCATTATGACCGGGATCAAAGATCGATAGTTTATATTTATTTCTTCACTAATTTGTTACAAATTTGTGAGAAGACTCTGTGAGATGGTTCCAGTTTGCTCTCATGTCCAGGTGGTTGAATTGAAGTCTGATTCTTCTGTCTGTTTCTGGTTACTCTGTGTGCCATGTACACATCGCCTCCTCCGCTGGCAGCACGTGGTGAGGTCAGGATGTCCTCAAGGACAGTGTCAGCGGTGGGACTTCCTGCCCCCGTTCCATCATCCTCCCCAGAACGCTCACTCTGTGCAGTCACTGTGCTAACCCTTTACAGACATCCCCTCACTGAATTCTCCTTTCTTAGCCCATTTTACGGGGTAGAAATTGCAGCTTAGAGAACTTAAGGGGCATAACTGGGATTTGAACCTATATTTGTCTAAATCTAAAGTCCACAGTTTAAACCACTATATGTATGTGGTTCACTATATTTGTGTACTCAGCAGATAAACCACTCACTGCCAGATGCTATATGGGGGGCCGAGTTGTTGATTATTGTCATAGAATATCTGGTCCATACCCTCCCTGTCAACACACACACACACACACACACACACACTCCCCCAAATGTGGAAACAAAGTCTCAGGGGAGAGAAGGAATAGCCCAGGGTCGAGTAGTTATTGGGGAGCACAGTTGGCTAGAACCCAGGTTTCCAGTCCCCCTGTGCCGACCTCTGGCGGTGTCGCCACTCAGCTCAGCTGTGAAAGTGTCTTCGAATCTTCTCCAGCTCAACGAGTGGCCAGTTTGATGGAGAAGCCAGGCTGTGTGAGTCTCCAGAGATTGGGGATGCTTGGATTTCCCTTGTCTCAGGAAAACTGGGAGAAAATGCCCCAGTGGTGGGGACTGTTACATCACTGGGTAGAAGTGACCATGTCTGGCAGTTGCCATATGCCCATCGCGGCGCCTTGTGTCTCTTACAGGGTCTAGTTTCCCCATTGGAAGGAGCTGAGTGGGACCTCCAGACCCCTGTCCTCTTCCTGTGGGGTGCTGATCAGGGAGCAGAGAAGGCTGCCTCTTTTGTGTGGCCTGGAACGCACATCCATTACCTCTTTGGCTTCCATTGTGAATAATGCGCTGAGGTACTTCAGGTCCTGAAATGACTGGAAGAAGTAATTTCTTTGTGTTGCTATAACATTTACTTTTTCTGATTATATAAGGAATGCTGCTTCATTGTGGTGCAGTTTTCCTTTAAAGGGGCTCTTTCATAACAGCCATCCTAATGGTATGAGAATAAGAGAGAGGTCCTGGTTTTTCCTTTCTTTCTTGAAAGTCCACAATCACACAAAGAAAGGAAAGACTGGGGCTCAGAGCATAAGAAAATAACAACACACTTGACCTAATTAGACGGAGAGATAGCTGACTGGCTGGTAATAGGCTGGGTGGCCTTTCTCCATGTGTAATTCTGGGGCATCTGTGCTGGCAGCACTGAGCCCTAAACCCGACTGTCCCCCACGACCCTGAGCAGTGACATCGGTCACAGTGACCTATGCAAGGGAAGAGGACCTTCAGTACTCTGCATCTCGGATCGTTTCCCCTAGTGCCAGGAAAGAAAGTGTTATGAGAGGGGAACGTGACTGGTGGTGACTGGGAAAACTTGTAGGCTCAGTGGAGGGTCCTTGCCTTTGCTGTTCTTCTGTTCCCAGTAGTCTGGCTGGGGCCAACTTGATGCTGGGTTAGTCATAAGGCGATGACTGCTGTTTGAAGCTGGAGGTACTTCTTCTGTTTCTGAAATTCCACCCCAAATGAGGCCCCACAGCTGAGGACCCTGTTCTGAGAGAGTATTTTTAGCAGGTTGGGCAAAGGCAAGCCAAATAGGGCCTCTGTGCCAGTCCTCCTCTCTGGGGACCACGTGACTTCTCCTTGGCTTAGCATCCCAGGTGGCCAGCTCTCTGTGGAGTGTGCCTTGGAGGGCGGGCTTGCCCAAGGACCCAGCACCAGTGTTCGGCCGCCTCTGCCTCCCGGGCCCGGCCTCCATTAGCAGCCAAGAGGCAGAGCGAGTCTGACATCCTGACCCACCAGTGAGTCTTCCTTTGTTTGACTCCATTAGCAACAGAGACGATCAGACTTTGTGAGATAAAGATTCTAAAAGCCACCCACGCCTCCTACGCTTTCAGGGAAACAGTTGGTCTGTGCTCCTCTGGCAGATAGCTTTGGGCGGAGAAGGACGGAATGGCTACGGTGTGCTCCAGAAGCATTGTGTGGAAGGGCTCTTTATTCGAGGCACAGTCTGTTTGGCCCGACACCTCTCAGACAGTCAATAATTCCAGTTTGTTGATGATTACCCTCGCCCCCTCCCCCTCCATCTGCCACGGGAGTTTGCGCCTTTGCTGCAGCCGCCCCATGGAACGTGGAAGCATCTGTCTCTCTAATGACGAGCGGTGGCAATCTCGCCTGCTCAATATGGCTAGATGAAGAAAACATTTAATTTCTAGGAAACAGGGCAATCCAAAGCCAAATTTGACAACTGTTCCATTGAGCACGAGTATTTCACAATTTCCTTAGATAACACAAAGAAACACTTCTTACTCCCAGAGGAATATATTTGCAAGGCGGGAGGTTGATAACTAGGCCACTAGAATGACAAATGGTTCTGAAATACACTATGCATTGACTTTGATGAACATGAACTGCCTTCTGTGAGATGGAATTCTCCGCGAGTGCCTTGTTCTTAGCTTGAAGGGCTCACAGAAGTCTTGGTAAGTCCTGCTTCCTGGGGCCTTCTTGTAGTCCAGGGGTGGGGAACCTTTTTTCTGCCAAGGGCCATTTGGATATTTATAACATCATTCGTGGGCCATACAAAATCATCAACTTAAAAAGTAGCCTGCTGTAGTTGGTCAAACATTTAATTAACCCACCCCTATGTCTTGGCAGGGCCAGACCAAATGATTTCTGGGGCCTTGTATGGCCCGAGGGCCGGACGTTCCCCACCTCTGTGTGGTCTGAGAAGACAGAACTTTTGGATGAGGGCCCCTGGGACAGGCATGAGTGGCAGGTAGAAGCTCAGATGGCAGGAGATCCCTGAGGGCTGGGTCAGCAGAAGCTTCATGTAGAGGTGGGGTGCACAGAGGGAGGTAAAGGATGGGAAAGGCCTTGGTAAATGGGAAGTTGGGGGGACAGAGAGGGCGAAGATATCCAAACTGTTGTCTAAGGTAAAAGTGAGGAGTGGTTGGGCGGGGATCTGGGTGGAGGGGGCTGCTCTGCGGGCAGGGAGAGGGCTATGGATGAGTTTTTGGGGCTGTGGTCTTCTGACCTTGGCTGTGATAGATCGATTCATGGTCATGCGTGCAAGCAGAGGGAGGATGTGCCTCCTGCCTTGGCCTTGTGGCCATGGAGGGTGAGGTCCCAGAGACAAGGATAATAGCAAGGCTACTATCATAGAGGCTCGCTGTGTGCTGCCCTGGGCCCAACGCCTTGGGGGATGTTTTCGGAGAAGAATATCATAAAGGCTGATTGGCATGACGTCAGCCTGGGACAGGGAGGTGGTCAGGCTCCTCAGAGCCCCCTGAAGGTGGGGTTCCTGCTCCCCTTCTAGGGACACATTCTCCTGCCTGATGGGCTATGACCCAGAGCCTGTGATCCAGAGAGGTCAGCCGCCCTCGCCTGCTAGTGCTGAAGCCCCGTTGTCCTTTTTGGGGCTCCACGTGGAAGGGAGGCCTGGGCTATGGTGGGAGGGAGGGAGAGCTGGATGAAGTCAGAAACTCTCCTTTCACCTCATGAAATGGCAGGCGTTTTCAGAGACAGGAACTATGAGAAATGAGCAAAGAAAGTGAGCGATGATGCTTCAGAAAAGCAACGTCCACCAACATTTGCTTTAATTCACCAGAACTTGGGGCTTATGCAAGTAATTAATTGATAATAATTAAGCACCTGCCCTGGATTTTTTAGGTAATTAGTAGGTCAGGTGCCTACTAAAAAAGAGAATTTCTTGGGGTCCCTCTGGGTCCTGTGTCTTCTCAGTACCGTCCCCTCCTGGCACTGCTTTGTGAAACAATCACCTGGCTTCAGCTTGCTGTATGGTTCAAAATATGACTCCATCCCCCCTCCCTGCCCCAGCACACACACCTCTCAATCACCTTTAGTCAGCTCGCCCCATGGTGGAGGGAAGCCCTACAGGTCTGAGAAGAGGATTTTGTGACCCCTTTCCCTCTGTAGAACACATTTAACTTAAGAAGGAGGCGAATTAAAGAAATGTTGTTAAGAGATTTTCATCATGTTTCTTGAGCTGTTATAATACCCGGCTTAAGTATTTCTGCCCTAAACCCCGCTGAAGTAGTTTCTAAGGCTCGGGATGATTTAGGGATGCTGGGATGCTTTTCCTTTGGGTACTTCTACCCAGCAACAGGCTGAGAAGGGTGGCGGGATTGTGGGAGAGACGAGCTGGCCTGTTAGAGACACCCTACGAGGCTGGTTCCAGCTCTGTCCCCTTACTAATGAAATGGCCCAGCGATCCCTGCTTTTCCCCTCTGCAGGAGATGGGGAAGGCTTTGGACAGGGCAAAATGTGGATGCATTGTTAGGTATCAGCATCATGTGGGTGGGCCTCTGCCCTTTGCTTTCAGCCCATGTGTTATGCGAAGTGCTGAGGTCCACAAAAACCTCAGTGTATTGTTTGTGGATTCCTAAGAAATAATCCGGAGAACTGGCTGTGAGAGACATGGGTTTATTAGGACTTATTTGCAAACCGGGGCAGCCGGCCTGTGCTGTTGTTTTGCCGCCACCTAGACTTTCCCAGCACAAGGTTTTGTAGAGTACAGAAAACAGAGAAAAGCAGGGCATGCAGGGGAGGGAAAGGGGCACATGTGCAAGCTGTGTGAGACCAAAACACTAGCTGCTGCCCCGCTGGTGTGTCTCAGTGGTTGAGTGTCAACCTATATGAACCAGGAGGTCACGGTTCAATTCCCGGTCGGGGCACATGCCTGGGTTGCAGGCTCGATCTCCATGTGGGGTGTGCAGGAGGCAGCCAATCAACGATTCTCTCTCATCATGGATGTTTTTATCTCTCTTTCCCTCTCCCTTTCTCTCTGAAATCAATCTATATATATAAAAGCTTAATATGCAAAGTGTCCCCTTGGGAGTTCGACAGACCGGGAGTTCGATCGCTTGCTATGGCGTGCACTGAGCACCAGGGGGCGGTGCAGAATGAAGGAAGGCCCTGGCTGGCAGTCGAGGAAGGGAGGCCCTGGCCAGCAGCAGGCAGCCACTAGGGACCCTACCTGTGCATGAATTTCATGCACTGGGCCTCTAGTAAAATTATATTAAAAAAAAACCTCACAAAAAAGCAAAAATACTAGCTACTTACAATCCAGGCTTATATCTAGAAGCAGTCTCTCTTTGGTCTTTCTTAGACCACATTGCTGGCCAGGTTCCCAAGGCCTCACAGTCCGCTTACAGATGGCCTTCCCTAATATTCCCACAGGGTGGGAGGGGGAGGGGAGCATGGGAAGGGGCCCATGCTCCCATTTACCTTACACCTTGGCTGGTATTTCACTTGAGCAGGTTGTCAGCGGAGGGAGCAAATGAGGGCTGAATCCTTTGTGCACTGAGATACCAACCTGTTGCCCTTGGGGTGTGTCTGCCCAGTGGGCACATTCTCTGATTCATATAAAAGAACAGGCTGGTGGTGGCACTGGCTAGGAATCCTCAGGCTGGTCTCCGAGCAGGGCCTGGCCACTCAGGGTCTGCACCTTGTGAATTCCTCCAGGAGAGAGCACCCATGCCTTCACTCCATGCCCTCTGGCTTCTCGTTTGCCAGTGCCCCCAACATTCCCCCTGCCTCTGGTTCCCAGTGCCGCTCCTTAGAAGTTCATGCATCACTGTATTCATTAAGGGGCCTGGAGCCCAGCCCAAGGCCTCTGCCAGGGAGTGCCGACTGATCAAGATCAGCCACTCTGACCCATTATCTACTCACAACCATCCCACTCCACCTCTGACCTCCATCTCCTCCTGCCCCGAGGCTGGTCCTGGCACCAAACCTGCTCTCCCGAGAGGCTGGGTCTGTTCCTCTCTTGCACCTGCTCTCCACTGTGGCCCTCAGTTTGCGTCTCCAGCTCTGACTACCACAAGAGAGCCGCTCTTGGAATAGCTCTCACCCACAGTCTTAACTCTCTTTCTCCCTCCCCCGTCTGCCTTTTTGCCACATGGCTGCTGCCCCCACCTTCAGAAGGCCTGATTGGGCCACATTTGTCTGTTTTTCAGGAGAAACTCTTTTGGCTGACTGGCTGACTCTGCTGCCTTAGCCAGAGCAAGGCATCCCCCGTTTTTTTCCCCGCCCGCCCCAGTCTGCTGAATAACCTGAGCAGCTCCTGGGGAGAGGATGAGAACCCCCAGTTAGCAATTTAGAAACTTCATTTTGCCTTCTATGCATAAATCCTCCCAGAGATTCCACAGGGGGCAGGGAGCAGTTGGTTGGAGCAGGATGTAGGGGTTCAAAACTGAGTACCTCAGCCGTTTAGCTGCCCTTGGGACTCCCCACCCATTACCCACTGAATCAGTCTGTCTAAAGCCTTTCTCCAGCTTTAGCCCAACACCAGCCCCTCTCCTGGCTTCCCCCAGCACCCTGGCGAGGTCTGAGGCCAGGAAGAAGGGGGGAGGAGACAGCCAAGGACACACACCGAAGTTTCCCAGCGGCTCTTTAGGTGCTAATAAAAACAAAAAGAAAATTAACCCAGATTCATTCTCTAATCACTAGATCACGTTAGAGCCCGATTATATAATCTATCTTGGTTTACATTCTCTCTTAACCTGTTTTTTTAATTGGTGATAATGGAGCTTGAGAGTCTCATGTTGGCCTCATACATCTGGCCGAGGTGGGTGAGATGAGGCAATTTATTGCAAGCATAACTCTGGGAGAACCAGAGGTCTTTGCACAAATGAGAGGTTGTTGCTAACAGTGGTTGCTTTGTGTTGTGGGACTTGCAATTAGGATCGATCAACATTGTAATAAAGAGTCACTAAGCTACCGGGTGCCACAGCTCTGATAGAATCATTGGTTTTGGGTTCTCTGGGGGGTAGTCCTTTAGTGTCCATGGGCCTGCCACAGCTAGGAGAGAAAGTCGGGAAGGGGAAACATTATGTTCTTATAGAAACACGTGAGGGGCAAATTTAGTGCATTGGTCTATCCCTGTGCCTCAGAGTTCTAGGCTCTGCTTTCTCTGCTCCCACTGCTGCAGCTGGCAGGAGGCCCCAGTCCCCACAGGTGTCCTTATTAGGCAATATAGACCATGGGAGGTGATAGTAGGACTGAATGCAGCCAAGCCATGGCCTCTTAGCCAGTTGCTGTTTGGTCAAGGAGAAGCTTCTCACCTACCCTCACAGTGCCCCTGGTGGTCTGGAGGAGTTATTGGAGCATTTCCTCCAAGCCCCTCAGGAAGCCCGGGGGTGGGGCTTTTTTCATTTGCTCCATATTCTCTTAGCTGGACCAGGCAGTTAAGCAATTGGCAATGATCTGTCATTGTTATTTTCAATGCCTACTTTTGTCATTTTATTACCCAAATATCTATTTGGTTTCTTTCTATTTTTTTCTTGGTGAAAACAGAACACAGCTCTTTGCTTGCATATTGTCAGTGTCTTTTTGCAATACCAGTGCTCCTTCTATGCTGGTTCTTGTTCATTTAGCTTGGAACTGATGTTTCATTGGGTCACTGCTAACAATTTGTCAGGCTTTTTGGGCCAGAAATTATTATTTTTTCTGCCTGGGGAACAATGTAACTATATTTGAAAAGCAATTTCCCCAGATTCAGGGGCCAACACTGATTTTATGATTCAGATATTACATGCATTGTTTTTTTGCTTTGTAAATTTCTAATTTTCCTTTAGAAGAAATACACGAAAAATTACCTGCATATGTCTGGAGCCATGTTTCTTCATGAACTATCACTTATAATCTCCAGTGGATGAAAAAAGAGAGAGAACACAAACCACACGCATGCCTAAGGCCTGCTTGCTAATTGATGTGCTCTTCAGAATGATATAAATACTGTGCACTTGAAGCAATGATCTGTAGATCTCATTCTGCAAACCGAGGAATGACAAGACAGGCCTCTTGTACAAAGCCTCATAGGGAGTGTTTCAAGGGTAATGGGGTTACCTCAGCGGAGTGGAGTCCTTAATATTAATTTTCTTTGCTTTATTTTTTTTTGAGGCATTAAAAACTCGTTTTGCCTAACAAGTTAGCATTCATTTCTAGGCTTTGAAAACAAATCCTACTCTGAAAGGAGAGTTTTAAACTTGAAACGTGAGGCCTGTATAGCAGTGCCTTGAAATCATTAACTGTCCCTTCAGTATTAATTGCAGGTATATCCGTCATGGGGAACTTGTTTGTCATTAATGTGAAGGGGATGCAAAAAAGAACAGCTCCTGAAACCCCTCCAGGGGTAATGTTGTCACTCAAAACTTTGTTCTGCAATCGATCTGACCTCAGAAATGGGTTGTACCTATTGACAAAATGACAGTTGGTAGTTTTAACAAAGCTGGCGAGTGGCAGTTTTAGCAAATGGAATGGGAGTTGGTTTGTGGATGAATCTGCCAGGCAGTTTTGGCGCTGAGCAAGGTTTTTTGTGTGTGTGTGGATGAGTCTGATGAGCCTGAGGGGTCAAAGGGCAGGCTACTCCAGAATCCATGTTTAAGTCCATGGTTCTGCCAATGAGATGGCTTATTTGCAACGTAGCCTCGTTGCCACAGGCTCAGCCTACTTGGGGAAGGTGGCATTTGTGTTTGTTCAGGTCTCTGGCTAAAGGAACATTAATTTATGTATATACTATACGTGGATTTAAAAAGTTTAGCCACTCCCCCAAGAGCCTCCACGGCTTGTCTTCTGATGTGTTTATCGACTTGTGTACTACTATTGATTCCCTCTTGGGGCTGGTGACTTTTTGCTTTTTGCTCTTATTCAGCAACATTGCCTGTTAAATTCTAATCTGGGTTTAAAACATTTTCCAATAAAGCCAAAGCTTGAGGATCATCCAGTTGAAAGGGAAGCTAGACGCATAGAGGGCCCCCCGGGTATTTGCACTGACGGGCTTTGCCCACACAGAGGAGCGAACATCCCCCGTCTGGAAACCTTGCTGGTCCGGCAGAATAGGCTGGAAGGGAGCGTCTCTTTTTAAATCGAGTCTTTTTATTTCATACCTAAGCACCCTGTTTATTTTTATTTTATAGAATGCCATCTTCCTGGTACAGATGGGGGAATAAGGCCCCACTCCCATTCCTGAGAACAAACAGCCTTAGCCCCGTTGTTGGTAAAATTTCCCTGCCTCCAGTTCCCAGCTTGCCCCCTTGCCAGGCCTGATGCAGTCCAGGTATGGAGATACCCAATTCACTTTACTCTTCAATAAATTCAATTTAACAAACACATATTGAGTGTCAGCTCTGTAAAATTACCATGGAAACCCAAGTGGAATCTTTAAAATCCACTGGGGAAATTGTTCAGAGTTCCCACATCCACTGACACTTCAATGAGCAGAAAGGGTATCTTGGTCCAACCCATGCCCGGTTATATGCTTGCATTCAGCCCACGAAAGGGGTCACAGATGGAGGAAAATTTGTAAAGCCGATGATATGGCTTTTTGTCCCTGGCTGTGTAATGTTGGGCTCCCAGGGAAGAGGGGTGAGGAGCCAGGGCTTTGATTTCTGTTGGAGCAAAGAGCTGAGTTCAGTTACAACCGTCTCTGCTCAATAGTGTCAATTACCCACACACTCTGCACCGGGGCAGGACCTGAAAAGGGATGTCTTGGTGCCTGGGGACAGCCTTCTCTGCAGCACCTGGTAGCACAGCAGGGGCCAGGGGCTTCAGAAGAGCAGAGCCTCGATTATGTGAGGCACTCGTCACGCAGCGGGAGCGGGGATTGTCCCTGACACAGGGCAAGAAACCGCAGAAGCGTGGTCCCAACAGGGGTCTTACAGGAACCATGAGGCCCCGTGCCGTTTGTTCTTAAGAAGACAGTGCTTCCAACTGTGCTTAGGAAAGTTCCAACGTAGAAAAGGGAAAGACGGGGCTTTGACATTTAAGATCATTGCAATGATTATAAATCTGTGCACTGCAAGTGACAAAAAAAAAAAAAAAAGAAAAAAAAAAGAAAAAGAAAAGAAAGCATAGAAAATCAAACTGGCTTAAACCATGAAAGAAATCTGCTGGTTCAGTTAACAGAAAAGTCCAGATGTAAGTTTAGGTGAGGACTGATCCAAACTCAATGATGTCACCAAGGACAGTTTCTGTCCACTGCTCTGTGCTACAGTTTGACTGGCTTCTGAGATGGCCTAAGCGGTCAGCAGTTCCTAGACCCCCAGACTTTCTTATCCACGTCCAAACGCCTTTGCCTCAACTTTGCCACAGTCCCTGAGATTCACCCTGATTGGACTGGCGTGGCTCACATGAGTGCTCCTGAGCTAATCTCTGGTGGACAGAAGGAGTTCACAAGATCTGCCCTTGGGGTACACAGTCAGCTTTGGGGGTGGGGGGTGGGGAATGTAGACGATGAGCTGTTGAGGGGACATGGAGGCAAACAACAAATGTTTACTACAATTTCCGGAAGGACATACATTGAGTGTACCCCTGTCTCTGCCTGCTAGTATCTGTTTACAGATAATTAAAACAACAATGTAAGATTCATTAATGTCAGCAGCTACCATTAATTTGGGAATTTACCATTAGATTGAAAAGACTTTAATGTGCCAAGCACTTTATGTGAATTTCAGTACTTAATCCTTATACAGAACCCTGAGGTTGTGATCATGCATTATCACCCATCTTTGTACAGGTGGGGAAGCCAAGGCACAGAGAAGGGAGTGACTTGCCCAAGGTCACAAAGGTAGTGAGTCATAGAGACCTAAGGGTTTGAGCTCAGGTCTGTGACTCGGAAGTCCATGCAGTTAAAGGTAGGATGCCAGAGGCACCATGTTCTGCATATTGCAGGGTAAGGATTTCCCACCAATAACGGGTTTGAGTCTTTTCTGGACCCTCGGGCCTTTCTGTACAAGTATTCTCCAGATTCCTGGGTTCCAGGCCTGTTCTTGCCATTAAGCTGCCCTAAGACCTGGGGTTTCTGCTTGCTCTGAGCCTCAGCCACCTCACCTATAAAATGAGGCCTTATCTGCCATGGTTGCTCTGGTTATTTCCAATTCAGACAGCTTAGGGCTGCCTGAGTCTGAGCTGGACATGGATTTTTTTTTTTTTTTTGGCTCCTGGAGGCAGGAGGGATCTTCCCCCTTCCCTCCCCATATATGTCTCAGGAGAGAGAATTCCATTAATAGGCTCTTGTTTTCCCCCTAAATAAAAGGAATATTCAAATATTTTCTTTTCTAATTTCAGACTCTAAGAGCAGCAAACAAATCATGTCCAGGGATACATTTCCAGCGGGAAAGTGGCAAACCCACCTGAGATGCAGCACCTTTCAGCCTGAGGGGATTTTGATCTCTACTGCATGCACTCCTGTCATCATTTAGGCAGGCACTCCGCCTGGACACCCCTGACCCCAACTCCAGTGTGTACACTGTTCCTTCAGGGACACTGAGAGCCCACATGGGCCCCCAACTCACAGGTCAGAGTGGAAGAGCCAACCCCTCCCGCAATCCCTCTGTCCTCAGAGCAGGGAACGGTTTAATTCTCAGTAGCTCACTGAGCCTTTCATTTGCTTTTGCCATCATGATGTCCTTTCCATGCCTGTCTCCTGGAGCCACCCTTCTGAGGGCTGAGAGCCTCTCACCATCCAGGCAGAGTATGTACCCACACAGGTGGGCCTGCTGCTCTGTGTGTGCCGCCTTGTATTGCTGCAAAAAGTCTGCCTGGTAGCAGTTACTTCCCTGCCATTTGTGTAGGGATCTCTCCCAAAATAGCTTTTGTTTCCTTATAAATCATGTCCCTTTTCTTTTTGGGCTTTGATTTTTCTTCTCTTGGCGTGGTTGATGGTTGTGTTTAATCAGTGTCTGTGATCTGCCAGGCTTTGCAGAGCTGGGGTTTGGAGGCATGAAATGGTGCTTCCGAAGGTGGTGGGTGTGCCCGGCTGCACTGTCTTTCTGCTCAGCACACCCCACAGGGCAGCCCCGCTGGCTCCTTGGCAGCATTGGGGCCGAGCACCAGGATGAGTGACTGTATTTGTGTTCAGATTAATGAGCTTCTTTGTCACTATGTGGACTTCCCGGAGGTAGGTGGGTGCAGGTGTCCATGGCACTGATGTGGTGACCTCCGTGCAAGAAGGCTGTGTGCCCGACATGCCATGTTCCCACTTCGCCTCCGCAGGTTCAGAAACAATTCAGGCGATGTGGTGTGTCCTCATACGGAGCGGCTTGTCCTAGAGAAGGGGGAGTGCTAGGAGACGGAGGGTGATGGGGTCTCCAGAGATGTCAGAGCCAAGTCGGACTTAAAAGTGTGGAGGTGAATGTCTTCTTAAAGAGATACACATCTCCTAAATCCTCAGTACATCTGCCCTCAGTCATGAGGGCTGGGAGAGAGGACACGCCGACTCTTTGTGTCCTGGTGGGTTCGCTTTTTAAAGAATGGCCTGTGGAGAATGGAAGGGCCTGAAGCCTCATGGGACCAACCTCATGGGGGCAGTTGTGCTTTAGAGCATGCTGCAATATCAGCATGAAGCCAGTCTCCAGCTCCTGCCTCTACCTTGTCCTCTCCCCGACTCCTCCCAATAATGTTTGTTGAATCTAACAAATACTTCTGAGAGTATTTGCACCTAGAACCCAAATCCTTGTCTTAGTTCCTGCTTTCAGGAAATCTGACCTAAGGTACATGGGTCACCACTGACCAGGATTGTGTCATCAGCATGGGATTAATACGGGGCTATCCTCCATTCATTCCAGTAATGCCAGTCCCTTTCCTTCGTTGTCTCCCCCAACCCTTCCTCTCTTTTTCCCTCCTTTGCTGTTTCATATGCCGCCTGCACATACACTTGCCTACTCACTCGTTCACCCATTCATCCACCCTTTGTCTATCTGTCTACACATCCATTCATCCAGAGACTGGCCTTCAACCCTTCCTGTATGGTGGAAACATCGGGATTCAGATTCTGCCCTGGGGGAGACTCTACGAGACCTACCATCTCTTTGAGACTGGGCTTCCTTTCTGTTCCTCTACGGATTGGGAAAGACTGGGAAGCAGAAGGGTGGGTGCTGTTGCTTCTGGCCAAGAAGAACACCCATCCAGAAGTGGGAACTGGCTCTGTGGATTCAGTATGACTTGCTTTTAGTATGTTCTCTGCCATTTCATGAGCTTGTTTTCCTAGAGGCTCACCACCTGGCCCTGGGTCACTGGCAGACACAGCAGAGGGAGTGTTTTTCACTTATAAATGCTGTAGGAAAAATCGAGGTGAATTATCCGGCTGTTGCATGAGTGCTTTATTGATTACAGAGAGCCAATCAAATTAGCTGTCGGAAGAGAATGCAGATGGCACCATGTGGAATAGATTTTCTATATCCTCTAATTGCATTATTTCAATCAGTGGGTGAACATTGCATGACCTGGGGTGGGATTGCGTTGGGGGGTGTGGGGCGGGTTGACACAGTGTCTGTCTGGGCCAGGCTGAGGATATGAGCTTGACTGTCACAAGTATTTTAATACAAGATTGAGGCATTAACCAAATGGACCTGGGTTGCTTGCGGATTAGTGCAGGTCAGGAGCGGGACTGCAAGCGCGCATTTACAGGAGGGAACGCCTCCCCACCCTTGAGTTTGGAGATGTGTCAATCCCTAGTACAAGCAGATTGAAACAACTCTTCCACCTTTTCAAGGTGGTATTGTTTAGTACTTAAGAGCTTAAGTGCTGGTCCAAATCTCAGTTTTATTTCTTATAGGTGAGTTACCTTTGGCAAACTACTTAACCTCTCTAATCCGCAGTTTCCTCATTTGTAAAGTAGGACTGGTAATTGTACCCGCCTCACAGGGCTATTGTGAGGATCACCATGCCTGGCATGTGGCTAGTGCTCAATAAATGTGGACTTTTCCTCCTGAAGGCCTTTTACCTTTCCTTTGGGTTCCTGGAATGTAGGAAGGTTCCCAGGTTGGATTATGTAACAGCTGGTTCAGTGATGGAGAAAGACCTAAGCACATGATTTCTGCTCTTCACAGAAATTCTATCATCTATCTATCTATCTATCTATCATCTATCAATATATTTATTATCCTTTTATTTTTTTATTAAATTTCTTTGCATTTCCTCTGAGTGGGGAGATAAACAAGTGAACTCTTCCCATGTGGAACCTCAAGTCTCTGTTGGTGGTGGGTGTGCAAGCTTAATTGCAGGTGTGTTGTTGCCAGCTGTGTGGCCTCCTGTTGACAGGCAGCCATGGGCTCCGAGGAGCCAAGCTTCCTCCATAGCTAAAGGCAATTGATTAGTGAACTCCAACCCAGTGAGACCCATGGCAGCAGCTCTTTTTGCACTGGGGCTGCTGCAGCTCCCAACCAATAACCCCCACGAAGTTCTGGACAAGAGCTGGGCAGGGGTGAGGAAGAAGCATGGGTAAGATCTGTGGACCCAGCCTAGGCTCTGTCACTTCAATGAAGTAAGAGCTCCATTTTCAGAAGTCTTGGGCCTGAGGTAGCATCTTTGACTCCTGTAGAAGACGGTGCTTGCAACTCTGGGATACCTTTGGCTGTCCCTGTTGTGGTTACTTGCTCCTTTCATTAAAAATCCTTTCTTTCGCACTGGCCAGTTTTGATCAGTGGTTAGAGCTTCGGCTCGTAGACTGAAAGGTCTCAGGTTCGATTCCCAGCCCAGGGCACATACGTTGGTTGCAGGTTTGATCCCTGGCTCCGGTTGGAGTGTGAGAGGGAGGCAACCAATCAATGTCTCTCTCTCACGTTGATGTTTTTCTCTCTCTTTCTCCCCCACCTCTCTTCCTTCCATTCTCTCTAAAAAAATCAATGGAAAAAAATATCCTCGGGGGAGGATTTAAAAAAATCCTTTCTTTCATCTTCCACCTGAGAACTTTCTCCATTCTTGAACAAGTGCATTATCTCTCCTAGAAGGAAGGAGGTGGCAGTAAGGTGCAGCGCTGAGATGGCATCAGGGCCCAACTTGGTATTTGGAGAAGCAAAAAAGTTCTTTGTGTCAGAAGAACAGCTACTTTCCTATCCAGCACCATGGCTAAGAAGAGTGGAGTGGGGCAGGCAGAGGAGGGAACTGGGAGCCAAATACTCATATGTGTGAGCCATCCTTAGGTGCTGGGGTCATAATCATGGCCTTGGCCAAACCTGTTCAGGTCACTGGAAGAGAGAGAAGAGGCTCAGGCCACATCCTCATCCCACACCCTTTACAGATGGAGACCAGGGTCTGCAATATGCAATGTTCTTTGTCTTATAAGAAAACACACACAAACAAGCAAACTTCAGTAAGTTCACAGCTCAGAGTACTAAACTCTTTAGAGAGAAAACTCTAAGGAAATCAAATTAGGAAGCTTATAATCTAAGTCTCTGTGTTGTTCCAGGTCTGCCTATTATGGGGGGGAGAGAGAGAGAGAGAGAGAGAGAGAGAGAGAGAGAGAGAGAGAGAGAAAGAGAAAGATTGGGAGATAGAATCCCAGCAACTCTTTGCATGTGGCTTGGCAGAGCTCTGGGCAAGGGCAGCCTGGTCAGGATGCGGATGGAATGCTTCCTGTCAGTGAACCAGGGGCAGGCTGAGCACCTCCTAGAGCTGGCTGGTTACTCCTCAACCTCTCCTTTTCATGCACAGTCCACTGCAGACATACCTCTAGTGTTGGGATGCTGACTTCTCCCAGAATCAGTCTCTCACCTTGTTGGATCCATGACTGACAATGACAAGGCTGGAGTCCATCTAAATTTGTCTCCTGCTTGTCCCTGGGAGCCAAACTGCAGGTTGGACACCAGAAAGTTGCAGATGCAGTTGAGGGCTGATCAGCAAAACCAAGAGGACCAAGGGCTTTGTCTGTAATTCCTTAGCTTGTCCTGCATCTGTTCCCTCCCTCCCCTCCCCATTGGCTCTCGCCTGGCTCTTGCCTAGACTGTGATGCTGTGGTTGGTTCCAGGTGAGTAATGAGAAGGGTCACAAGTAATGCCTGAATGACAACTAACGCATCAATGTTTCATATAATTTACTTTTTTTTCTATAGTAGCAGACACAAGGGTGTTACTTTAAATCTCGCTTTGCTTCTGCTGTTGTTTTGATGGATGATGAGAAGCATCATTATAGAAAGAGTTGGGGGATTCCATGTGACTGGTGGCCTCTCTTGCCTAGGTCAGGGCCTTTGGTCTGGAAATGCCCACAAGAGGGCTCAGGCGCATGAACACCGCTGGAATGAAAGTAATAACTGGTATCCTGGACTTTAAAACAACCTCCTAAGAGGCCTTCTTGCCTTTAGTCTTGCCTCCTCCAATGTATATTCCACATGGTGGACAGAAATATTTTCTAGAATAGAACTGAATAGTTCTCCATGGTTCCTTTTCTCCAAAGGACAAATATCCACCCCCCCAGAAGCCTCTTTGGCATGGCCTACAAGGCCCTGCACAATGGGTTCCCTGTCCTCCAACCTCCAGGCACATTCCAGCCTGTGCACTTGTCACCTGACAGCATTAAAACCAGAGGTGGTGGAGCATGGGTAGCACACAGTCCCACACATTGGCTGTCTCTCTCTGCACTTCCAACACCAGAGACTGAAGACCTGTCTTACAGAGTCAGAAACCGGTGATGGGGAAGCGAATGCCAGCCTTGGCAATTCTGTCACGCTTTAGCTCTGTTTTCTTTCTCCTTCTCTCGGCGGAGTTGCAACAGTAGAGCTGGTCATCAGGAGATCCTTCCTGATGCTTAAGAACTTCCAAACCGAGGGGTAGTAGAGATAAGGTGCAGCCATGGTGAAGATTAGGGCACCTCTTCAGCCTGGGACAGAATAGACTAGTGATGGCGAACCTTTTGAGCTCGGCGTGTCAGCATTTTGAAAAACCCTAACTTAACTCTGGTGCCGTGTCACATATAGAAATTTTTTGATATTTGCAACCATAGTAAAACAAAGACATATTTTTGATATTTATTTTATATATTTAAATGCCATTTAACAAAGAAAAATCAACCAAAAAAAATGAGTTCGCGTGTCACCTCTGACACACGTGTCATAGGTTCACCATCACTGGAATAGACCTACACAAGCAGATTGTTTTTCTGTTGCTGTAGTTGCAAGGACATCTTCAGACCCTTGTGAGTAGACTGTGACTCAAAGGCAGGGAGGGAGCTCCAGAGATTAAAAATGCAGTGTTTTTTTGGGGATGACAACCAAAAAAAATGAGTTCGCGTGTCACCTCTGACACACGTGTCATAGGTTCACCATCACTGGAATAGACCTACACAAGCAGATTGTTTTTCTGTTGCTGTAGTTGCAAGGACATCTTCAGACCCTTGTGAGTAGACTGTGACTCAAAGGCAGGGAGGGAGCTCCAGAGATTAAAAATGCAGTGTTTTTTTGGGGATGAGCATGTGTTTGGTGAAAGAAAATACAAAGAAAGAAAGGAAGAAAGAAAGAAAGGAAAGAAAGGAAAGAAAGGAAAGAAAGGAAAGAAAGGAAAGAAAGGAAAGAAAGGAAAGAAAGGAAAGAAAGGAAAGAAAGGAAAGAAAGGAAAGAAAGGAAAGAAAGGAAAGAAAGGAAAGAAAGGAAAGAAAGGAAAGAAAGGAAAGAAAGGAAAGAAAGGAAAGAAAGGAAAGAAAGGAAAGAAAGGAAAGAAAGGAAAGAAAGGAAAGAAAGGAAAGAAAGGAAAGAAAGGAAAGAAAGGAAAGAAAGGAAAGAAAGGAAAGAAAGGAAAGAAAGGAAAGAAAGGAAAGAAAGGAAAGAAAGGAAAGAAAGGAAAGAAAGGAAAGAAAGGAAAGAAAGGAAAGAAAGGAAAGAAAGAAAAGAAAGAAAAAAGAAAGAAAAGAAAGAAAAGAAAGAACGTCTGGTCAAGAGGTTCAGGGAATCAGGCAAAATTTTTGAACTTCAAGGACAAAAGGGAAAAGTCCTCTGTGTAAGCCTGTAGTTAGAAAAACTATCTACCCACCATGGGACACAGTCGGAATCTAAGAATTTTATAACCAGTCAAGCTGGTTTTTATGTGTGAGTGAAGGCAACAGAATGATGAATTCTGATATGCAAAAGTTCAGAAATATATACCAACTACATGTACTTCCTGGGGAAAAATACCTTGAGGATGTATGTCATTTATCCATGGTTTCATTTGTTAGTTCAGCAAGTTTTTGAGCACTTCCCATGTCCTTAGATAGGGGCTGGAACTTGACCTGTCCAGGAAGGAATGAAATTAAGGACTTGAGCCCGGAGAAGCTGTGTGTGGCATGAAGGGCCACATGGTGAGCTGGACCAGTGATGCACAGTGGGAAGTCCAAGTAGACATCACCCATTTGGTTGTAAACTGTCTAGGTCGGGCTGTTGTTCCAAGCTCAGATAGCCTCCTCCTTCAAGGGATGGAGAGCCGGGGAACCCCGGGACAGTGGGCAGCACAGGTCTGGGCAGAATCTTACTGGTGCCTAAGGGCCTGGGCATGCAGAAAGGAAAGAGCATCTTTGTGGGGAAGTACAGGCTCCAGAGCTAGGAGGCAGCAAGGGTGACTGGCTGATCCAAAGTGGGCATGAAGGGGAACCCAGGAGGCAGGCTGTGCCAAGGGAAGTGAGCAGTGCTGGTGACAGAGTCGCTCTGATGGGGTGCGGGTGAGGGCCAGGGCTTTCTAGAAGTTTCTAGCCCTGATCCTTGGGCTGAACTAGGGATGTGAAAGGACGTTAAATAACTGTGTAGGAGATGGGTTGTGCATGAATCACTGTGTGCCACCCTCAGCAGGGATTGAGGGGTGCTTATTAGATAATGCCAGAGCGTGGGTCTCTCCTGCCCTCTAGCAGAAGGCGTGGGGGGAAACTTTAGAGCAAGTATGTCAAACTTGCAGCTGCATGCCTCGTTTATTTGTGGCCCGCCGGCTGCGAGTTTGACATGCTTGCTTTAGAGAATGAGGGAGAAGAAGGGACACCAATGTTAGTGATAATTAGAACATGCTCCTCTCTCCTCCCCCCAGAGTAAACCTCTGACCAGATTTGAAGAAAAGCGTAGGCACCTTTTTCTCTGTGTGAGCTTCTCCCTGCACCGTCTGGTGATTTGCAACTCAGTGGGCCTCCCCTGCCCACTGGGCCTTCTTTTTTCTTACTTCATCTCCCTTCCTTTTTTCCTTTATTGCTTCTCTCAAGAGGTATTGTAAAAAAAACTGTGACCCATAACTCCCTTGGCCCTCCACTCTAGCCTAAATCTAAACTCTAAATCTCTAGTCAATTGAGTTTTTTTTTTCTTCCTGTACATATGTAAACTCCCAGCCTACAGGTCTCTGAGATACCTTCCTTCCACTTTCTAGATGTTAGGTAAAGAGACTGGACCGGGAGTCAGAGTGTGTGTTTTAGCCCGGGGTGTCTCTCGACCTCTCCCGTTCCCTGCGATGGTCTCATCTTCAGCCTGCTCTTTCTCCTGTGCTGTGTGCAGCAGCGCTGACTGAAGCCGTGTCTTGAATCTTTTCCAAAGTGTGGCTTACTTGCTTTGTGCCCATCCTTGCCTTCAGGTCAGGGCTCATCTAGTCCAGCTCAGACCAAAACATGACTGGGCTGTTATTGGAGGTTCACAGATACAGACAACTTGACCTCAACCTTAAGAGAGTTTTCCAGTGTGGGCCCCTGTATTAGGCAATAAAACGGTGCTCCTCCTATGCCTGTTGTTTCTTCAGCCCTTCTCTCTGCTATTTATATAGAGCAGGGGTGGGGAATGTCCGGCCCCCAT
>NW_005357764.1:5834267-5847906 GCF_000412655.1 Myotis brandtii | reverse complement strand
CACAGTCGGAATCTAAGAATTTTATAACCAGTCAAGCTGGTTTTTATGTGTGAGTGAAGGCAACAGAATGATGAATTCTGATATGCAAAAGTTCAGAAATATATACCAACTACATGTACTTCCTGGGGAAAAATACCTTGAGGATGTATGTCATTTATCCATGGTTTCATTTGTTAGTTCAGCAAATTTTTGAGCACTTCCCATGTCCTTAGATAGGGGCTGGAACTTGACCTGTCCAGGAAGGAATGAAATTAAGGACTTGAGCCCGGAGAAGCTGTGTGTGGCATGAAGGGCCACATGGTGAGCTGGACCAGTGATGCACAGTGGGAAGTCCAAGTAGACATCACCCATTTGGTTGTAAACTGTCTAGGTCGGGCTGTTGTTCCAAGCTCAGATAGCCTCCTCCTTCAAGGGATGGAGAGCCGGGGAACCCCGGGACAGTGGGCAGCGCAGGTCTGGGCGGAATCTTACTGGTGCCTAAGGGCCTGGGCATGCAGAAAGGAAAGAGCATCTTTGTGGGGAAGTACAGGCTCCAGAGCTAGGAGGCAGCAAGGGTGACTGGCTGATCCAAAGTGGGCATGAAGGGGAACCCAGGAGGCAGGCTATGCCAAGGGAAGTGAGCAGTGCTGGTGACAGAGTAGCTCTGATGGGGTGCGGGTGAGGGACAGGGCTTCCTAGAAGTTTCTAGCCCTGATCCTTGGGCTGAACTAGGGATGTGAAAGGATGTTAAAGAACTGTGTAGGGAGCAATAGAGATGGCACCCCAAAGCTCCCTGGTTCTGCATGATGTCTCTTCTGTCGGGAGCTCTAGGATCCTCTGACGGTGGCGTTAACCCCCTCACAGCGTCTTCTTCCTCAGGGCCCACAGTGCAGTCCTAGCAACGGACAGTACACAGGCAGGCTGCAGCCTCTACAGCAAGTGTCCTCTCCTCCTTACACTAATCAGCAGGTTCAGGAGGGCCCCGGGGTCGGGGGGTCACAAACTGCCTGACAAACTTCCTGCTCCTCTGGCACCTGGCTCTGGATTGACCTTGGGGTTCTGTTCCACCGCTGGGTCTGACCCCGTGGGGGGCAGATGGGTTGTGCATGAATCACTGCGTGCCACCCTCAGCAGGGATTGAGGGGTGCTTATTAGATAATGCCAGAGCGTGGGTCTCTCCTGCCCTCCAGTGGGGGGAAACTTTAGAGCAAGCATGTCAAACTTGCAGCCGCATACCTCATTTATTTGTGGCCCGCCGGCTGCGAGTTTGACATGCTTGCTTTAGAGAATGAGGGAGAAGAAGGGACACCAATGTTAGTGATAATTAGAACATGCTCCTCTCTCCTCCCCCCAGAGTAAACCTCTGACCAGATTTGAAGAAAAGCGTAGGCACCTTTTTCTCTGTGTGAGCTTCTCCCTGCACCGTCTGGTGATTTGCAACTCAGTGGGCCTCCCACTGCCCACTGGCCTTCTTTTTTCTTACTTCATCTCCGCAGGGATTGAGGGGTGCTTATTAGATAATGCCAGAGCATGCGTCTCTCCTGCCCTCTAGCAGAAGCAGTGGGGGGAAACTTTAGAGCAAGCATGTCAAACTTGCAGCCGCATACCTCATTTATTTGTGGCCCGCCGGCTGCGAGTTTGACATGCTTGCTTTAGAGAATGAGGGAGAAGAAGGGACACCAATGTTAGAGATAATTAGAACATGCTCCTCTCTCCTCCCCCCCAGAGTAAACTTCTGACCAGATTTGAAGAAAAGCATAGGCACCTTTTTCTCTGTGTGAGCTTCTCCCTGCACCTTCTGGTGATGATTTGCAACTCAGTGGACCTCCCACTGCCCACTGGCCTTCTTTTTTCCCTGCTTCATCTCTCTTCCTTTTTTCCTTTATTGCTTCTCTCAAGAGGTATTGTAAAAAAAACTGTGACCCATAACTCCCTTGGCCCTCCACTCTAGCCTAAATCTAAACTCTAAATCTCTAGTCAATTGAGTTTTTTTTTTCTTCCTGTACATATGTAAACTCCCAGCCTACAGGTCTCTGAGATACCTTCCTTCCACTTTCTAGATGTTAGGTAAAGAGACTGGACCGGGAGTCAGAGTGTGTGTTTTAGCCCGGGGTGTCTCTCGACCTCTCCCGTTCCCTGCGATGGTCTCATCTTCAGCCTGCTCTTTCTCCTGTGCTGTGTGCAGCAGCGCTGACTGAAGCCGTGTCTTGAATCTTTTCCAAAGTGTGGCTTACTTGCTTTGTGCCCATCCTTGCCTTCAGGTCAGGGCTCATCTAGTCCAGCTCAGACCAAAACATGACTGGGCTGTTATTGGAGGTTCACAGATACAGACAACTTGACCTCAACCTTAAGAGAGTTTTCCAGTGTGGGCCCCTGTATTAGGCAATAAAACGGTGCTCCTCCTATGCCTGTTGTTTCTTCAGCCCTTCTCTCTGCTATTTATATAGAGCAGGGGTGGGGAATGTCCGGCCCCCATGTCAGGCCCGTGAAATCATTTGGTCTGGCCCTGCCAAGGCATTAAGGGTGAGTTAATTAATGTGGACCAAACATAGCAGGCTAATTTTTAAGTAGATGATTTTGTATGGCCTGCAAATGGTGTTATAAATATCCAAATGGCCCTTGGCAGAAAAAAGGTTCCCCACCCCTAATATAGAGGGAAACAGGGTCAGTTCTCTGGCCTGCCAACCAACCCACTTCCGTTTCCCCCAGACAGCCTGGGAGTCGCAAGGCAGATCAGGTCAGAGCAGCCCTCTGGCTCTATAGAATCCTAGGTGGGCCAGAGTCTGCATGCCTGCTCCCAAGGTCTCATCTCTTTTAGTCTCTGGGACATGGCCAGGGCATTGAGCATCTCTTTCTTGGTTGTATTTCTCACTCTTTTTTCTTTTTAATTTTCTGTCTTTCAAGGTCTTTGTTCTCAATTACTCCAGAAGCCAGACAGATGGGCTGGTTTCTTTAGCCAAAATAAAATTTAAAAATCATCTCAAAGTAAATGGGAGGCTCAGATGTTTCAGTTAACTTGCACGCCTCTCCACAATGGCTAGTTTGCCATCACAAGAGCTTCCTGTGTTTAATAAGCCATCTGGGCCTGGCCATGCCTCCCTCCAGAAGGCGTCTGACAGCTTTGCTGGACTTGGCGAAGGACACTGTTGGCCAGCTGGACTGTGAGTTTCCCCGACTTGTGTAAATTTGGGGGTGATTCAGGCTGAGTAAGACATGCCAGAACATTCTGTCCCACCTCCATTGTGAGGCTGTGGGACCTGTGGCCTCGGAGGATAATGAGTTGCCCAGGGTCACACAGTTGGGAATAAAAGCTAGGCCTTTGGACTCTTGGTTTAGCTCTCTTTCTTTAACATTAGGGAGCCTGTCACAGAGGAGGGGCTTAAGAAGCCCTTGTGAGAAGAATGAATGGATGATCTTGTTTAAGGGAAATATCAAGAGTCTTGATGAGGGGAACATAGTTGAGAGACTTGAACTCTCTACTTTGGAACTCTCCAGCCACTACCTTAGAAATAAGAAATGGATAATGTTATACCCTCCCATACCACTTCAATATCTAGTCTTCAGTCTCATGCCCCAAGGCTCCCATCTATTCATATAAGGAGAATCATGTCCTAAAAAAGACTGCTTCAGCCAGGCTAACCTTATATTAACTTCTTTCAGGTTTGTACTATCTGAGTCAGCTTACTAGTTATAAGAGGACAAGGGGTCTACCAGATGGCCAGGTTATCACGTTGCTCTGCTAGAGACGGTTGGAGGCCATGGAACTGCTCTGCTCATCAGAAAGTAGTTGGTGAGCACAGAATAAGAGCAGGGAGTATTGGGTGTTCTTCAGAATGTCCCCTCTGTTTCTGAGGTTTCTTCTTTTGATATCCAGAGTCATGCCTTCTGGAATATGACATCTCTCCTCTGAGTTGGGGAGTGGGATAGTACAAAGAACAGGATTCTCTCTGCATCGCCTTTCTTTCTGAATCATATAATCTTGAAACGCCCTTTTTCTTTTTCCCTTTCTCCCATTATCAGTAGGGTGTGTTGGTGGTGGATAAATTTATCATTTAATCTGTAGGTGGTAGAATATTGAGGTGGGGAAAAATGAACATTACCCAGAGATCTTGGGCTTGAAGTTGGATGTAGTAACTAGACACACATTTGGGATGCTTCTTTTTGAGAAGGGATGGGTTGGTAACACAATGTTAGATGGAGACATTTTATAAAAGTTATGTGAAGAAAACTCCACAGTTAACTTAGTGGTCACATATTGGGTGCCAGGCACTGTGCTCAAACTTCACATGGATTTATTTAGTCCTCCCAGCAAGCCTTAACAGGGATAGTATTCCTTTTATGAAGGAGGAAATGGACACAGAAAGTTTAGGTAGCTCTCATGGTCAAACATTGGTCAAGCCAGGATTCAAGCCTTAATAGTCTGGCTCCAAAGCCCTAAATTTTCTCTCTTGCTCCCTTCCTTCTTTCCTTGCTTTCTTCTGATACACATGGCTTACAACTAAAGAACCTTATCTGATACCCCACCAACTTCTTTTTAAATTTCTGGTGGTTCAGTCTGCTTGCAGCCCATTTGGTCTCTACATCACTTCATACCATGTTGTAACTCCCAAGAGTAAACTTACCACATTAAGGACAGTTGTATTCATGTAGGCTGATTCCACTTTAAAACTCCTTTAACAAAGGAGTTTTCCTCCAAGGACCTAGGAGTCATATCCTATTTTCAGTCCCATATTTTTAGTCCTATTCTTTAATGCCTACAGGCGCCTCACTTAGGGAGCCTAGAGTCCTGCTTCCAATAATAAAGATGGGAGTACCTGGTTTCCAAGGCATAAGGTATGTGGGTCTCTTTTGGGAAGGTTTTCTGGGGCTGCTGATCTAATCGAAGGCACAGAGATTCCCAGGCATCCTGGCTGCTTCCACAAGCTCTCCTCCTGAGGTCCTTGAGCAGGAAGAGCCATTTGAACCCTGGTAAGCTGCTAAGTGCTAGTGAGGAGCCCTCTTTTTGTGCACTTTTCTACCTCAGATGCCTCTCCCAGGCTTGAAAAATACACGTCTGTTGAGTGATTGTAAGAGTCTATTCAAGAGGCTGGAATGTCATCTCCTCTACAGGCCTTCTCCTTGCTCTGGGCAGGCTGTGGACAGAATATTCCAGAGCTGGGGCAACTGGTACCCTCCCGTTGCCCCTTTTCACCTCCCCATTCTTTCTTTATGTGCACAAAAGACCAGCAAAACTTGTCTGTAAATTACTGATGCTTCTCTCTTCCCATCCCTTCCCTGCCAGACCCATAGTTCCTGATGGGGACTCAAAGGGTGCTGTGGACTCCCCAAGGCAGTGACTGCCCCGGCCTCTTGGTTCCTCTGATGCTGTCCTGGACTCCTCTGACCTCTTCAGCCTCTGCCTGTTCCCAGCCTCCTGTCTCGTGGTGCCGTGTCCCCAGGGTTTGTTTCCGCTGTGTGAAGCAGGATGGCCCTGAGTCAGACGGAACTGCCCTTTTTAAACTAGCGTGGGATGAATCGTTCAGGGTCCAGATCTGCGGAGAAGTTTATGTCCTGCTTTGTAATGTTCTTCCTGGCCTCAGAAGCTAAGATATTGGCTGGGTCTTCACCTTTGTGGTCCTAACCAGAGCTCCTTATCTTCCTTTGACCTCTTGAGCAGCCTCCCCTGGACCCTCTTAAAGAGACCATCCGTGGGATTGTCCCTTCATAGCCAGACCTGGCGACTGCTCCCAGGTCTGTCTGCAGGGGAGCTGGGTGATGCTGGCGACTTTGTCCTGTGGAGGATGGGATGCATTTACTGCATAGATAGATCCCAGCAAGTGACTGCCTCAGCAGTGGAAGAGGAGGTCACGGTGGCTTTTCTTCCCTTTTAAGTTTAAACTGATGTTCTCATCTGTCTGCTCCAATTTCTTAATCCCCAGGAAGTAGCCATTTCTATTTCAGCTTCCACGAGAGTCAAGCTAAACCTCCTTGTAGCCTTTAAAATGCCTTTTGTTGTTCGCCAAGTTTGCTGCCTGTTGGAGTTTTCCGTTTCATTTTCTGTCCTGCTGCTTCAGAAAGTTGATGGCTCTCTGGGTCTTTGCGTTTCCCTTTGTCTGGGACACAGTTAGCTCTGGATGTGGGATGTGGTTTGTATAATGTGGAGACGTGATTGAGAAGATGAGTGATGGTTCCCCACCTGCCACCAGGCTTTCGAATATATAGTTAACACACCGCCAGGCCACTGGCTGCAATTTGCAGCTCGGCAATAATTCAAACATTAGCATGGGGTGCTCCGGCCTTAGAAAAATGAAACTGCTTACATTGGAAGCAGGGCTTTATCCTGCGTGTGAAGTAGTGATATGCCTTTCTTAAGCTCACTCAGCAAAGGGTGGGGGTAAATGAAGGCATTGTTCAAACTGGCTTTATTTTCAATATTTGAAGTCTGATTGGTTTTACAAATTGAATTCCTTTATACATTTTTGAAGCAAAGGTGTGTTATTCAGCTGGGATCCTCTTTTTGTACATGGAGCTCTATTCAGAGCCGACTGCCCTGCCTCTCTCGAATCTGTTCCTTCATTATTTTCAGCACACACAAGAGTAAAATATGTTAAATCCTCCAGCGGAAAGAAATGCCCCTAGTGCTACAAAAAAGCCTTCTCCTGCTTCTTTTGGCTCGTTCACGGGGATAAAGGAAATTGGGATAATTTCCACTGCGGCAGCATTTCCGCGGGGAAAGTGAGGATTGCTGGGCCTGGTAACATGACGCTCCCACAGAGGACATGGATGAGAGGCTGCCCTTCCCTGTGGATGGGACACCCAACAGCCTCCGTTCACCTTTGTAAAAAGAGTGTTTTTGGGCACTGTCAGCTGTGCTGAAAGTGGATGCCACGTACACTAGGGGTCTCAGCAAGGTCTCGGGGAGCAGTGTGGCTGAGTAGGGTCAAACAATCACTTTTTAGCCTGGTTTCCCTCTTAGATGTGTGGATGGGGTGGGTTTGGGCATAGGGGTACTGTCTAGCTCGTATGGCTATCGGTTCCATGTGGGGGAGAGGGCCTTAGCCACCCCTTGATATTCTCTCAGCTGTTAGTGAGAAGAATCACTCAGCACCTTAGAGCAGGTAAAAGTCACAAGGATGGTCTGGTGATAACATCTTACTTAGCTGGCTAATCTGGACTCTGGGCTTCAGAACAAGGACCAAGGGAGAAGATGATGGGGAGGAAGGTCATTGTCCTTTAAAGTTTTATCTCAAGAACGACACAGGTGCTGACAGGATTCCTAATCTAGACCCTATCCTCTTGTTTTCCCAGTGTCAACAACTGGAGGTCCATGTGATGCCCAACACAAGGTGAACTGCCCCTTTCACATGATTGACTGCAGTTTTGGGGTCATCAAGGCAGCTCAGTCTCATACCCCCCGACACCCTCTCCCAAACATTACGAAGGGGGCTATTAATAACAACTCCTTGCACTGATGTAGAGCCTCACCCTTCCCCAGTCTCCACATCTACCTCGGTTGTGATGATTACTATTCACACTCGAGTGAGTGCCAGTGTGTGGCCCAGGCCACACCCCCGGAGTTGAGAAGACTCCAGCTGATAACCCCAAGCTATAAGCCAGGATTTGGTAAAAGCCGAGAGTGAGGCAGAGGCAGAGCTACGAAGGCTGATTGCCTCTAAGACTAACAATTTAAACGTAGCGCATGTCTGTTTGAAAGATATTCGTCTCCTAAACAAAACAAATCACAGATCTGAGGAGTGGGTGGCTGGCGGAGAACACATCTCTGGGGAGACAGTCATTTTCTGACAGACTAACACTGCATCTTGGCAAAAGGCCGTTTTCCCCTTCACTGCACAGAACTAACCAGCCTCCAGCTTGCATCCAAGTTTTCATCCCTGCATCTAGTCTGAGCTTTTTTTCTGGCGAAGTCAACACAAAGTGAAACTTACCCACTGTGAAACGCCCTGTAAAGATGCTGTTCTAAGTTTTATATGAAAATGGGAAGGACCTAGAACAGGTAACACAGTCTAGAAAGAGAAGAACAATGTTGGAGGAGTTACATACACTGCCCGATCGTAAGACTTACTGTAAAACGCCAGCAATCAAGATGGTGTGGCGTTGGCATAAATACAGATGGATCAATCAAACAGAATAGACTCCAGAAATAGACCCTCACATATGTGGTCAATTGGTTTTCAACAAAGATACCAATGTAATTTGATGGAGAAATGATAGTGTTTTCAACAAATAGTGTAGGAACAGCTGGGTAGTCATATGGAAAAAAGTGCTCCTCAACATTTACCTCATGTTGTACACAAAAATTAACTCAAAATGGATCATAAACCTAAATGTAAATGCTAAAACTATAAAACCTCTGGAAAAAAATAGAAGAAAAATCTTCATGACCTTGGGCTAGGCAAAAATTTGTAGGATACAAAAGCATAAACTAAAAAAGATAAAATTGATAAATTTAATTTCATCAAAATGAAAACATTCTGCATTTTAAAGCTAATGCCAATGGAATGAAAAATCAAGACACAGACTGAGAGAAAATACTTTCAATGTATATTTCTGACAAAGATCTTTTATCCAGAATGTATAAAGAATGCATAAATCAATGACTCAAAAACAACCTAATTTTAAAAGTGGCACCTGATTTAAGTCTACTTCACACATTCAAAAATATGTGAGTGGCCAGTGAACACACAAAAAACTATAAGGAGATACCAGTGCACACATATTAGAATGGCTACAATTAAAAGAATACCCCATTGGGGAGGATACGGGGCAGCTGGAGCCCTTGTTGGTAAACATGTACCATGGGACAACCACTTTGTAAAATAGTTTGACAGTTTTTTTGTAAAGTTCAAAATATAATACGACCCATTAGTTCCACTCCTAAGTATTTACCCATGTGAAATGAAAACATGTTCATCCTAAAACTGCACATAGAAGTTCACAGCCCTTTATTCATAATAGCTAAATGCTGGAAACAGTTCAAATGCCCATCAGCAGCTGAAGGGATAAACAAATTGTGGTATATCCATACAATGGAATACTAGTCAGCAATAAAAATGAATGGATTACTGATACATGTAATGACATAGACGATGCTAAGA
Source organism: Myotis brandtii (assembly GCF_000412655.1). Taxonomy (NCBI): domain Eukaryota; kingdom Metazoa; phylum Chordata; class Mammalia; order Chiroptera; family Vespertilionidae; genus Myotis; species Myotis brandtii. The sequence continues at coordinate 5,838,832 of NW_005357764.1, read as the reverse complement.
AATGTTACCTTGAGTGAACGAAACCAAGACAATAAAGAATACATTATATGGTTTTATTTAATTGAAACCCTAGAAAAGACAAATCTAGCCTGTGGTCATAGAAAGCAGGTCAGTGTTTGCCTGGGGCTGGTGGGGGGCTGACTGATGGAGCACGAGGGAATTTTTCATTCTGATGGAAACTTTATTTTGATTGGAGTTGGTGGTTACACGAGTATACAAATTTGTCACAATTTATTAAAACATACGTTTACAATGGGTGTATTTTATTGTATGTAATCTGTAACTCAGTAAAGTTAATTAAAAATACAGTACAAAGCACATGAAAATATCAGCCTCTGTCCTCCTAACGGAGCAATATTATTGTCTGGAAGAACACCAGGTGTTTCTCCTCGCAGGCCCCTTGGAGCTTCTACGGTCAGTGCCCTATCAGGAGTGTGGTCTGTGACGGTGAGGCCCTAGGACTTGCTCTCCAGATGGAGCCAGAGAAAACCATTTATAGGCCAGAGAGCTGCTCCTGTAGGGTCTCCCTGGCTGAGGACACACCCCGACTTTCAAGGACCAGGTAGGGGATTTGCCAAAAAGCCAACTGGCCAAGGGACAGATACTTAGACTGAATGAAATACTGGTTTGGAAGATCTTATTCCAATTTAATAAGTTAAGAAATGCTCTGTCTAAAGTTTCTCTTTTTAAAAAGTGGAACTGGATTTTGTGATCCATAGAAGTTACTATTTGGGGTTATTTTCCATGTGACTATACACCTCTTGAGAAAAGAGACTCTTGTTTTAGTTTACTGCTGTCTTCCCCGTGCTTAATGGAGTGCCTGGCACATTTTGGGTTCTTTAAAAATATTCTTTGAATGATTGTGGGAATATATGAAGCCAGAATGTTTATCCAATGTATTAGTCAAGACGAAATGGGTTATGCTGCCTATGTAACTAACAGTCCCTAAATCTTATTTATCATTCTCACAGAACTAGTCTCATGGTCCAGCTGCCTGTAGGGTCTGTGTCTCCAGAAAAGGAGGGGTATGAAATGAGATTTGGTGAACACAGCATTGCTTTGGCCACAGTAAGTCTAGAATAGGTTAAATTTATAGGTGGAGGCAAGTCTGTGCTGATGGCTTGGGTGGTGGGGGAAGAGTGAGCCCATATGAAGTGAACGTAAGTCTTCCTGAAGGTCTCTATCAGACTCCACACTCAGTTGTGTTTCTACATTTAGCTCATGCAGTTCCTTCCATCAGGAAGGCGCTCCATTTTCTTGTTGGATGAGCTAAAATCCTGATAGATTCTTAGACTCTCAGTTAAGAGTTACTTCTTCCAACGACCCATTCCTGGTCCACGGCCATTGTTAAACGCACTTGCATTTCATGCTTAACTGCACTTCCTCCAGCACTTGGTTACATACAATCGCGTGGTTTCTAATGATGCCACGTATCTAAGAATTGTTTCCTCAAGTTTATAAGCTCCTAGGGACTTGGCTTTCTTCTGCTCTCTCATCCAGCAGAGGAGTGAGGACAAGGTGGATGCTCAATAAATTCATGTTTTCCACAGACATTGGTTGAACAAACCAATGGGAAGCATTCACTGGGTGGAGCTGAGCCCTGGGGAGCAGAGCAGCCCCGGTGTAGCAGGTGTGGGCTGCGCAAAGGTCTCCTTGTTGTGATTCCCAAATGGTTAGGGCCAATTTCGCCAGGCCGTCCATGATGTGCTGTGGGCGGGCAGTTATTTATCTGTGGCACACCTCTCAGCTCCCATGGAGCAAAACCAAACCAGGTGAGCCCTGAAAAAGAGTCCTGTGGGCTGTGGCTGCTTGTCTTCTGAGAAGTCGAAGAGCTCCGGCCCCAGGTCCCTTCATCGCCAGCCTAAGGGAGGCTGATCTGCTCCCTTCCCCCTAAGTCTAGGCTGGAGCAGAATGGATGAAAGGCTTAATCACTCCGGCATCAAGATCTGCCTTTCTGTCTGTGCAAATGTTCTTGGGTGTGTAATGTGAACATGCTGCACTCATTTGGAGCCATTGTTCTCTCTAAATGAGAAAATGCAAATGAGGCACTCAGGGTACCACGCCATAACTCGCTGCATAAAATTCTTGACATCAACATGAAGCTACTTAGCATAATTTTTCTGTTAATAAAGTGCCAATTTAGTCATTTAGGTTTCAGCTTCTAAAGAATGAAACAGCATCAGCTGGATTCCCTCCTTGCCCCCCTTATATGCCTGAATTTATTATTTTGCTGTTTATGTTAAAACATAGGAAATTGGAGTTTATGTGATTATTTGGAGATCTTCTACCCTAATTTGTTCACTTTCATAATGCAAGGAATTTTTGCTTATTTGAAAAGCAAAACATAATTTTTCACAGAATTTTCTTCTGTTCGGGACAAAATTTCCATATTTGAAATAACTGAGGGACATTTTGAGGATCTGACTGAGTAAAGTCTACTCTGAAGGCATCAAACCAGGGGCCATGCCTGCTCTGGTCCTACGTGGAGACCCTGAAGGAGTTGGGAATCTTGAGAGAAGCCTTGGAGGTGCCCGGGTTCCCAGTTGGTGTGGGGGTCTCATTTCTGGAGGCTCCCATGCTCGCTACCTTCCTAGCCATCGCCCAGGACTGCCAGCCTCCTTGCTGGTCATTTATCTCTTTATTCATATCCACTGTGTGCCTACTATGTGCTTGTTGTGGAGATGATGCTAGGGTAACATATATCCTCACGGGGAAGGCAGATGTCAGTTAATGAGTCAAGAACCACACATTAAAATGCAAAGCAGGAGGGCAATGGTGCTTTGGAGGAGCAAAGCAAGGATCTGAGTTCCTACCTGCAAGAGCTCTCAGTCAACATTTACTCGCATAATCACAGCAGCAGTTTTATGAAGATTAAATTAGCTGTCAGGCTTTCCTGCATCTCCAGGTTGCTGTGAAATGTAGACTCAGCCTAACTAGAGGCATCAGATATTTCTTGTCACTCGTCCAGACAGTGCCAGGCACAGTTCCAGGCACCAGGTATGTAGAACTCCTGGATTCTGGTGAGATGGCCAGAGGGCAGCCCAGCCTGGCCGTTTAGAGTGTAGGCTTCAGGTTGAGGCGGGCATGAGTCCCAATCTGGTCTACACCACTTCCCAGGCATGCATCTTGGCCCTCCCCTTGGTAAAATGAGTAACCGAGTCATAGAGTTGTGGGGAGGATTAAGTGAGATAGATGGTGGAGCACAGGCACATGGGAGGGGCCTGGTCAGTCTTGGTTATTTTATGTTCCCAGAGAGGAGGGAACACATTGGACAGGAGCGTGTCTGGTATTTTTGTATTTCTCCTGCGTCCAGGCTACGTCTGAACTGGAGGGAGGTCCTTGTGGATTTTATCATTGTTGTGTGATTCACATCTGGAGCCCAGTGGGGCCCCTGGTGCTGTTTCTAGCTTCTCACCCCTTTTGTGGGTAGGTGGGCAAGGGGCTGGGAGAAGCTGGCTCCTGGTGAGGGCCTCGTCACCCTGGGACACCTCTGGCGGTGACTCTCTCTGGGTCTCCGCAAGGGGCTGGGAGAAGCTGGCTCCTGGTGAGGGCCTGGGACACCTCTGGCGGTGACTCTCTCTGGGTCTCAAGGCAGGTAGGTCAGGGTCCAGGGACCTCTGTTGGCTGGATGTGGGGTAACGATGCCTGTGCACGTGCACTGCCCACCACAGTCAAGTAGGAAGCACTGGCATGGCCTCATCTAGCTGCTTCCCTGATTTCAGTGTTGGGAGAAAATCAGCTCACCCATCACTGCTAGTTTGGGTGTTTCTCTTCTCTGAAGCCCTCAGGCCTTGTCAGGCGTGGAGATCAAGCTTGGTTTATGCAGCCAGACGGAAGCTGCCTGGTGGGGAGCTGGACCTCCCCAGACAGGGGGCATCCTGGGAAGATGGGAGCTGTCTGGTAGCTTGAGCTCATGGTTCCTTGATTCAGTGCATCTGTCCTGCTTTCCTGAGAATTCTGTGGGCTCTTGTTGTCTCTCTCTTAATCCAGGCTTCCGTGTCCCCATTTCTGCGCTGGGTTCTTAGAGGGCGAAGGTAGCCGTGGTAGGCCTGGACCTGCAGGGTGGGTCGCTGGAAGGCTGAGGCCAGCGGAGGCCGGGCCAGGGAGCAAGGTCCTGAGCCACTTCCCTCCCATCAGATCCCGCACTTGGCTTTGCTTTTTCAACTCGTTTGTCCAGAGCAAGGGTCGGAGTGATTATGCCAACCCATAATTTATTCTTTGTTCATTCTGATGATTAGCAGAGTGCAATTCTCACATAAATTTAAAAAGATAAGCTAAAATAAATGTAATTTTTAGTTTTAATTTTCAAGATAAAGTCTCAATAAAAGCTCTTGTCGCTGTATTTGTCCCTGTTTTGAGTGGGTTCACAGAGGCCTTGTCTCTGCTCCCTGTTGACCTTGGAGAGGAAGGACCTCTCATGGATTTCTTTTAAAACATTGATTGAAATACTGATGTTCAGAGTAGGACACAATTCTAGTTTTCCAGCAAATCTCCGACACTGGGTTCTTACACGCTCACCTGCCCTGAGCTGGGGGAGAGAAAGAGATGGTGCAGCTAGGACCATG